>NC_142430.1:10242493-10569986 GCF_059516105.1 Syngnathus floridae | reverse complement strand
GTGCTCCATTAGAATCAAATGATTGGAATCGATCGACTGAGACTTTACAATGACAAATGATATGACAAAATCCTGCATTCAGCTTGTAACAATCATCATTGGCCACAATTGAGCTTTGGAGGATGCTCGACCTGACCCGACCCAAACAGGAAAAACGTGACTCCATCAAAGCGTGACGCCATTGGAATTCGATTTGGTCTCCCACTGGGCTGGAAAGAATGCCCTTAACTATTTTGAGTGAAAACTGAAAATAAGCAAGCGTTACGACACCAAATCAAGCATATCGAGAAGGGATTCCGCTTTTTCTTCTTATGAAAGCTTTTCGTGCTTTTGCTCCTTAGCGGAACATCCAATCAGAAAATTTGACCCCAAAAATAATGTTTAACGAGAGAGGCGGAAAAAGAATCCTTCAAAGCGTCTTTTAGTGTCATTTTGGGTCTGTAGGAAAAGCCGGTTCAATGCTCGTCGTATTGGGACTTTTATCAATGCTGTGACGTGTCCAATTGAATGTTTCAAAAGATGAACACAGTGGGTATGCAGGATTGAAACATCCTCTTCATATATTGAGGAACATTTTTGGAATTGCTACGTTCCATATAGCCGGCCAGCCAGCCAGCCCATCAGTCAGTAGTGGCATAGATTTGAGAGATGAGAGCTTTATGATGTCATCACAGTCTAGGGAAATGTTACCAGGGCAACTGAACATCTATAAAACTCACAAATCTCACACACAAGCTGAAGTCCTCCTTTTTGATATCCCCCTCAGCTGCATTCATTGTTTGTAGGGACAGACACTTGTTTTGCTGACGTCAGCATTAGATGACCACAAAAACAATGGGGGACTCGTTTGGAGTAGCCTGCGAGGTCCAATTAGGATTTTCAAGACAGCATGTGTTTATTTTTGTTTATGCTGTCACAGACTTTTGTCAATTTTGTACCATTACTACTCGGGCGAATCATACAAAAGCGCCGACGCTGAAGCAGGCGCTAGGCCAGACTTTGCGTAAGGTCACTTATTTATTTTTTTCACATTTACAACAAATGAGCTGGAGGGCTCGGTTTGTACGCTAGTAAACATGTGCACACTGAGCCACGGAGGGAAAATGTCAGCTTGATCATTTCGACAACAGCGCCAGATGAATAGTAACTGTAGAAATGATACATATTGAATAATAAAAGGACTCTATCAAATTTTAGCCATTAGCCAGCGCGTCGACTTCATCACAAGCACTTCTCTCTCTCTCTCTCTCTCTCTCTCTCGCGACATCACCCGGTCGCCGTGCATCCAATCCATAAAGAGACCTGGACGCGTCGGAAGCATGCCTGCTTGTTCTGAGTCTGTGATGTCGTGCGTCAGTGGCTCTCTTGCGCTTGCAGCGGGAATTTGGATCAAAGCACCTTATGTCGCCCAGTCATTTCATCTTCACGCACACATCGATCGGTCTTATCTCCGCTTTGATACGGTTGCGTTCATTGTTGTCGTCGTGGTCGTTATTACCGCTGCTCCGCTTGCTGTCAAATGCAGCATGTATATATGCTACCGTTCCACTTAGAAATGTTATTTTCAAAATCAAATGGCTATTTTTCAATGAGGAGAACATGAAACTAATCCGAAATACACTGTTATTGTAGCTGCATATCTACTTGGGCCCATTTTCAGCAAGCATCCCTCCAGTGGTCATTGAAAAGCTTGAAGAAGAAAAAAAAAAATCACTTCTTCTGCCTTCAAGTCATCTGAGACATAACTCATTAGATCTGCTTTGTGCTGTTGAATACACTCTTTATGAAATCACCAAGCAGTCACTAAATACAATGCCCTTGACTAAATAGCAAGGCTCTCGAATCAAAGGTAGTACGCAGTGCTGACATCAGAAGGCTAAATTTAGAGGGCAGATGTAGTCACAAGTCCGCAGGAAGAGATAAACAAGAGTGCATGTGGGTGAAGGGATGCAAAATGATGCTGCTCTCAAGTCCTGATGGGACCCATACACAATTTTCAAGCTTCTTACACGGCATGCATGCACGCACGCCGTGTTTATTTGGTGCCTCAAATATGTGACTCTTTAAGTCACATTGGCAGCTACAAGAGGGTGTGCGCACTTATGCAAGCACATTTTTTGGGGGTGAAATGACTTCACGTGAACTCTTTCTTCAATGACACAAAATGTGAACACAGGGTGTGAAGACTTCGTGAAGGCTCAGAGTGGCCCTTGTCAAATTGAAAAGCCAATGGATGACTCTCACTGCAAATGACTTCCTGTGGCTTGGTTAAACCTTAGCCAGAGTCGAGTCGGTGATGAGATGCGGAGGCCAGACGAGGATGTTAAAGGAAACCAGTGGGTTACTCAGTTACTTTGAAATGTGTGTACACATCCCACATCACTTCCAAGTGTCCTATTCATTTCCTCTTTCTTAGCATGACTTGGACATCTCATTTGCAAATGAACTGCAATCAATGAAATATTCATCATCGAGATTTTTCTCCTAACTGCTTTTGCCAAAGCGCCTCAAATGGAAGCTGCGGTTCCGGGTTATGTCACTGTGTAATCACGCCTGCCGCCGCCGCCGGTGTATGGGTTATATCACAAGTGTCTGGGCAAGGTCTGACTCTGCTGTCATGCTTGGTTGCACCATAAATAAATACATTAGGCATCAAGACAGACACTAACCAGGAGACGCGTCTTGCCAATGACTTTTGAAATTTTTGTTTGAGGAGGCCCACCTGCTCTAGAACATGAAAAGAAATATTCCCTGCAGCTGAATCTCGAATTACCACAAGGACACATCTAATTGTTCATTAGGACTGTTTGTGCAATGTTCCCAGCTTGTAATGGTTTTTTTCTAAATGCAGCTTTTCTCTTGTATATTGATGGCCACTTCATTCATGCCGCAGATGTGTGTGTGTGTGTGTGTGTATGTGTGTGTGTGTGTGCGCGCTCCAACACTACAGTTGAGACTACGGTGCAAGGCAAAGAGAACGAGTTCAATTGCTTTGATTGGCCAAGATTGCAGTCAGTTGTGTCCACTCCCACTACGCCGCAGACTCTTTTAGATCTGCTGGACCGTGTTGGAGTTTCAATGTAAAAGTGACTTAAACGAAAAGAAAACACTTTCACTAAGGGGTGACTCATTTTTGTTGCCATGGGCTGCACACCGAGCTAATTGGACTGTTTGTGCAAATCCTACATTGCAACTGTAAACCGATGTCAAAGGTACTAGACAAGGGCTAAATTGACATGGCAACGCATTTCTTTGAGTAAGTTTCACATACAGACGCTAATGTTCACACAAAGCTCCAAAAACAAACATTGATAGATAAAAGTGCCAGCACAAACACAGCATCCTTGAGTTGTACCATGACCAATTGTGTGACTCCCAGTACTCACATGTAGCCAGAAGAATTGCGCGCACATTCCTCCTGTTTTCCATTTTCCCACTGAAAAAAGGCAAAAACAAAAGCAGTCATTTTCAGATGTACATTTGAAAAGGCCCCCCGAATTCAGTTTGCATTTAATGAAAAGCCTCACATACTGCCAACGTTCACATGGACCTGCAAAAATCAATCATGTGATGCCTGGCCTGCAGTTGCCATGCCAGCACAAAACTAATATCCTTGTGTTCAACCAATGGTGTGACATACTGCAATTGACGAAAGAAAGAAAGAAAGAAAGAAAAGTCCCTCAGCATTCATTCCACATGGACACGGTTGAAGGCTTTGCAAATGTTGCATTTTCTCTGAACCCTTTCCAATGCAGTTGTCATTTGAATCCTACGCTGACGTGACCAAGGAAAATACATACGTGCGAGGAACGCTAAAGAAAGAAAGACAGAAATATCGCCATAAATGACCACTGAGTTTGTCCAGCGATGACATGAAGTTGGGCTTAGTAGATCAGATCCAGAGCTACTTTGGAGTGACTGCCGTAGTCATGGTTAAAGCATGAGCATGAGCATGGGCATGATTCTCGCATTCAAAATGGATGGTGTTCAGCCATATGCAAATGAGAGCCATGATGGGAGTTTGTCTTATTATGAATGTAACAAGGAGTCAGGCACACAGTGTTACCCATTGATTAGTCGCTGTCCGTCCGTCCGTCCGTCCGTCCGTCTCTTTGGTACACGGGCGCGCGCGCACACACACACATAGCCTGCAGGCTTATTGCTGCTAGCAACGCTGGACTGCGGGGTGCTGACTCATCTGTGGACAATTGCCCCCTGCAGCAATTGTCACAAACTCGCGATGGGAGTGAATGAAAACAAACCACTGAGAGAGAAGAAAAAGCCATCCAAATCAAAGACAATCCATTTGGCCTTCATTGAATGAAAAGGTGGTGATTTGGTTTGGTATGCAACATTCTCAGCTGTTTCTCAAATGTCAACGACTGTCGTCGGAAAACATACGAGGAACAAACACCACTCAACGTGTTTGAGTGCATTTGCATACGGTTTCATCAATATTTCACTTTGTAACTTTGGGGTAGATGTTTGGGACCACTTTCTGAAATCTAAAGCGAGCATCATCGTCCAACTTTTAAGTACGGCGTGCACAGTGTTTGTAATTTTGCCACCTGGACATTCCTTACCTGACGGTTGGACGGGATTTGTCACGTAAACATCAATCATCCCGTTCCCCCATGAAAGAATCTGGAATCTCATGTTAAGCAACACAATTGTTTGTGCTACCTGGAAAGAAAGAAATAGAAGAATCCAACTTAGATTTGTAGGTAGTTTTGTTTTTATTATTGTCATGTTTTTTGCAAAAAGTGTCAGTCACAATAAATACATATACAGTACATAAAAATAGTGCAGATTGCAAATGAACATTCGAGTGCGGTTACATCAACCCAAAAATGTAAACATTACTCTTGCTGCTGCTGCCGCCGCTGCCGCCGGTCGGGGATGACGTCAACGACCACATTTTTTTGAAACTCGTGACGCGCACAAAGTACTGTGATGAAAAGTCACACGGTTGGACAGAACAAGAGAACATTCTTTAAATCTGTGTGGGATGGGAGGGGAGCGAGTCGAACCCTGTCCGTATCCATGGTGACGGACAGTTGTGCGTCGTCGGCAGCGCCTGCCTTCCTCCCTCCCTCGCTGCCTCCCTCCCTCCCTCCCTCCCTCCAACGGGCGCGTGCAAGCAGGTGCCAAAAAGTCCTAAACCTGGGTGCCTTTCCACCTTTCATTTTTTCTTCCTTCCTTCCTTCCGACGGTTTTCTTCCGTGGAGTCCTCTTAACTGATCACGCATCTTTCTTTATCTTTGGCTTGTCCTCCACCGACCGCCTTCTCTTTAATGTACATGAGGTCGCTGTGCACGCTGGGTCTTCGCGCGTACGGCGTGACCATGCCGTACGCCTCGCCCACGTCCTTCATCTTCTTGTTCTTCACGGACTTTCTGTGCAGCATGTCGCAGTATTGCACCGAGACCTTTCTGTGCAGGTCGGGGCTCATCTCGTGGGGCAGCTTTGCCAAGGTGAACAAGGCCTGGAACATTTGGTCGACGTTCTCGTTGCGCTTGGCGGAGATCTCGAAATAGGCGCACTTGTTGTCGTCGCCGTCCACCAGCTGCTGGATGTCGGCTCGCTGCACCTGGCGGTAGAATTCGCGGTCTCCCTTGTTGCCGCAGATGACCAGAGGCACGTCGAGGTTCTCTTTCATTTTGTTTTTCAGGCACGACTTGGTCTCGTAGATTTGACGCTTGAGGCGTTGCACCTCGTTGAAGGAGTCTCTGTTGTCCAAGCTGAAGACCAGGATGAAAACGTCGCCTGTGAGGGACAACAGGAGCAAGTTGAGTTGTTTTGCAAGATGTGCGCAGGAAAGTCAAGAGCAGGAAAAGAGCAGAGACAAAGTGCGGGCGGGCGATTGTAAAATGAGCCAGGCGCAAAGTACCTGTCAGGATGGAGAGCCTCCGCATGGCTGGGAAGGGATGGTTGCCGGACGTATCCAGGATGTCAAGCTGGTACACGTCCCCCTTGATGCTGTAGAGTTTCCGATGAAAGTCCTCTATCGTCGGCGTGTACTGCTCGTCGAACCTCCCGTTGAGGAAGCGGGACACGATTGCCGTTTTGCCCACTTTGGTGGAGCCCAGAATCACCATCCTGTAGCAGTTCTTGGCCGGGATGTCAAAGTCGCTTTCCGAGGGGGACATTTTCTTGATCATAGTGTCCTTCCTCCTTGGATGTGCGGAGCAAATCTTAGGCAGAGACTTTGAGCTGCTTTCTTGAGCCTCGTGTGCGTTTCTGTCTGTCAGCTTGAGCGTGGGAGCTGTATTTAAGCGCGCGGGTGGCCCACTCCTCCCATCCTCCCTCCCTCCCTCCCCTAGACGTCAGCACTCAGTGAGATGAGAGGGTGGGCCGTCCGTCCCTCCGTCCGTCCATCCATCCATCCATCCGACCGTCCGTAGAGAGCAGTAAAAAGCTGAGCCAAACTCCCACTAGTGCGTCAACCTTCCAATTCCCTAAATGTCACTGCAATCAAGTTTTCGCAATCTGCAGGGACACGGAGTCCTTTTCTTCAAGATCCCTGTTAGCCAATCTAACTCTCCTCTCTAACCTTTGTCCTTACTGGAGAATTTGGTGCACTTGTATATGCACCAAATACTCCACTAGTTACCAAACACCTCCTTGAACGTTTTCACGTGACCCATAAATAAATACAGTCAAGGATTCCGTTTCAATCCAAATGTACGTACCTGGATCAATGAAATATACCTAGTGCCATTTTGCATCATTAGTAACACACAGGAGTGAAATGGTTCCAAGGAAAAACTATGGAGCTGACTCTCTCGCTCTCTCTCTCTCTCTCTCTCTCTCGCTCCATGACTCGGTTGGATTTGTTGAACGCCAACAATGGCTGCAGTTAACCCACTGGCCGTATGAGAGCGCTAAAAGCACAAGGTTAAGCAGATGTGTGCAGCCGTCACACATCTGCTTGCTACTAAATGCAAGTCAAATGAAGTTTGCTTGATGGACATGCTTATGGTTGCATGTTTCATCATCTGAATTGAGAGGTGAGCCACAGTTAGCCTGTCTTGTACCACTATGTATATGGAGCAAATTCAACTGGTCAAACAGGGTTCAGAGACTATTTTTTAAAAGAATGCAAAATAAATCAATAGAGCAATCGATCAATCGGATAAGACTCACCGTGAGATGACTTGGCAATGTGAGAAGTGACCGCGACCAAGACACAAAAGAAAATGAACCAACAAGCAGACTGATGAGACGAGGAACACCTGAACAAAGACTCAGGGAGCTGATTGGAGGACACAAAGGACTGGACGGACAAGCACAGGTGAAAAAAGAAACTAAATGAACAAGACAACATGAGATAAAACCAAATCCATCCATCCATTTTCGGAACTGCTGATTTGGCATTAGATAAGGGTGACATAGTTCATAGATAAGAGAAAGAAAAAAAAAAAGGCTAGGCTACACACAGTCATTAACTATTACCATGGACTCAGTGAGATCACTCAATCATGATCACGAGAAGGAAATGAGATTTTTGCAGGTCAGGGTATGTTGTGACCACCGAGTGCCCACGGTGACCTTTGTCAAGGAGTGTTTGGAGGGACGGATGCTCTCGTCATTCCCCGTCCCTCGATTTTTTCAAGCGGGATCGCCCTGCCCTATTGATTCCCTCCGAGTTCTGCGTGACCGGTAAATCTTATTGCGGATGATCAAAGTACACTGGCTTCCAAAAGTACTCGAGTTTCTTCACCTATCGTGACCTTACAATCAGCAACTTGTCCAAAAATATGGGACAAATCAATGGCGCCCATACTACATTGACCCATTGTGGTGTGAGCCAAAGAATTGCTGAACACTTTTCAAGTGTCAGCTGTCCTCAAAAGCTTGCTTGCTTGCTTTCTTTCTGATTTCCTGAGCTTTGTTTTGCTCAGACAACACAGTCACGAGAAGTGCTTGACAGCTGTGTCACATGAGCCAGCCACCTGAGTCACAACCTCAGCTTTTACTACTCTTACTGAAGATGTGAGGCCAGCGTTGTGGCAAACGAGCTCCTTGTTAATGAGGGAGAAGCACCTTTGGCGGAATGTTTATTTCCATTTTCCTAATGCTTTGATCGTTCGGTACAAAACTTTTTCCCTGGAATTCTCTTGTGAATCAATCACGCCCGCCATCTCACAATCTTCCGGATGAGCAAGAAATCCTCCCACAGCCCAACAGAACGGGACGATGCCATCATTCGCGTTTGCGCGTCCTCTGCCGATAGAGGTGCTCGGTGAAAGGTCTGCAAATAGAGCAAAACAAACAATGGCCATGGCGACACCGTACCGTACCGTACCGTACCGTACCAGGATCCGGGAAATGAAGCCTGACTTTACTGTATGGCCATAGAAGAAGGCTGGGAAGTATGATTTGAACAAATATCAAATGGGGAGGATTGGGAAACATTCAACCCGGACCTGATTTCGAGGAATTGTTTGTCTCGTGATTCTTATGATCGACTCTTCTTAGGAAAAGAGAGGAAAAAAAGGAACTTTGACCAGGGCTCATCCACAAGTGAGGCAGACCGCTTCACGGTCTCCACCGCGATTGAGCTCATGACCGAGACAACTTTGCTCTTCTGTGGCTTCCAACTCTCGGTTCATTTCGGATCCGGTCGAATACAAAAGCGGCGCTGTAAATACGTCGTATTTCCCAGTGATAGGAAGAAAGCCAACACATGACCCTCACTCAATAAGAACGAATGACCTCCCACAGTCTCACAATCTGCATGGGAGGCAAAAGTGACAACATCTGATGTGGTCATGGTCAGGTGGCAGCCATTGCGAAGCCTCGACATGCTCTGTCATTTCAGGATCATGGCAGCAAAAATTCCAAAGCCACGCAACGTCACTCATGCAATGACATCAGGAGGTGGTAGGGCATCTCCAACCACACGCCAATGTTGGCCACAAACACCTTCTTCCATTGATATCCATCACACGGAGAACATGGACTTACCCTTCAAATCGGATGGCTATCTTGTAGACCAAGGCGACAATTGCAGTCAGGACGAGACCCGCTGGACTTGCACCTCTGGGAGGAGGACAACAAAGCAGAGAGAAAAGAAGTCTCTTATGTTGGGATCGAGTCAGGACAAGTGCATATTCAAGTTGATTGTAAAGGGCCTCTCGGTTGGCTGGGGAAAAAAAAACCAAACATTTCACCCTTGGACTGATGACATTCCATGCGTGAAATTCATGTCCATACATTTCTCATAGAGCCAAGCTGTATGAAATAATGCATTTGTGCCACAAATTGAACCTGGCCTTCACATGTCATTCCAAGGAGATCAAGTCACTGGAGGCTGCACCTTGACCTCACTCGGTCAGTATCTCATTTATTTCCAATTACGCGTCCTATCGGAAGTTGCTCACAGCTACGGATGAAAGGAACACACAGCACAATACAGTGACCCACATATTTGGGCTGGAAAGTGGACTCCTGACACACATTTCAATGAAATAACACCTACTGAAGGCTCGCTCGGGTTTGAAAGGAAGGAAGGAAGAAAGGAAGGAAGGAAGAACACTGAAGGTAGAAAAGGACACAGAGGTTAATGAAAAAGCAGAAGAAAAGAAAAAAAAAACTCATTTGGCTGGACTAGAAATGGTCGAGTTGTGTCGTGTCGCAAACAAGTTTCCATGAAATCTTGAAAGAAAATAGTGGCATTCATTTGGCTGTCCGGCAGTCAGTCAGTCGGTCAGTCAGTCCCAACACCAATGTTGTCGTAAGAAGAAAATGCACATTGATGACATTCAATGGTGGAGGGGCATTGAGCTGAATAGCTGATGAAGCTTACAGAAGTGACCCAGTTAGTCAGACAAACTGCAGCACGCTTGCAATGACTCCATCCATGGCCGTATCGTATGCCATTCTTGACTAATTAGCCTGACTCAAGGGCCCCTTTTGTGTCAAGCATTTGCCAATAGGCACAGATTTCATGTTACATTTGATAGAAGATGGCCAGTAATAATCATACGAAACCATTTTTGGAAGCTTATGCTATTCCATTCATATCCAAATATCACTGTTTGATGATTTACAAAAGTCATGAGATTGCCATCGTCAAAAAAAGGTGTCAGGTTATTGGGGGAAAAAAACAAGCTGTAATTTATGTCACAAAATGTCATACCATCTGGTGTGGTAATTTACAATGTCCCCCCCCCCCCCCATCTGTTGCGTCTGTGCTCGCTCATGAATAAGCATCACAGGTTTGCGCACCTCCATACGGGACTTCAAGATGCCTGTATGATGACGATGATAACAAGAGTGTATAAATTAATGCTATGAGTCGTGCATTCTCTGAATTCAATCGGCATTTTCTGGAGAGATCCTTGTCAAAGATTGTCTATTGTCCCTGTGATTGACTTGCAACCACTCGCCTGAGGTCAAATGGGAAAGCAATAACACATTATGTTCAAGTTTAGGACAAGGAGTAAAAAAAGAAGAAGAAAAACACGGTCAGCAGCACTCACAGGGAGGGAACCATTTGACATTCATGTTGTGAAACCAACAAAATGCTCCATTTGCATTTCTGGTGCTTGTCCTCAATAATGTTACAGGTGAGTCAGAGCCTATCATGTTGGGTTTTTTTTTTCCGTTTTTTTGCATTCCCGTTGAAACTGGGATTCAAATATTGGATTTGACATGCTGACAAAAAGACCAATCACGGTGCAAAAAAGTGTCCCATTAAATGGTCATCCTTTGGTCACTCAGGTCATAGTGAAAATGACAAAATGGCGTGATTTGTTTTCAAAAGCACAAAAGTGTTCCAATTCGAGCAAGTACATGATCTTTCTGCAATGGACACAGCTGGGAGCACAGTGCGTTGTGTCGACACACCATACACCATATCTTGCTCCAAACAGAAGGACATCCATCACGTGAGCAATTCTTGTCCTTTGGCGAACAACACCAATCTGTCTCATGGATGCACTCATCAGCTCTAAGAGCTTCTAATGTGTGTCAGCTAAGCTGGCCGGCCGAGTGGCCTAATGTTTGGGAGTCTGACATAGCGAGGGGCGGGCGGGCGGGCGGTTGGTTGGTTGGCGCTTCTTCTCTTTTTTCCCCCTTTCTCTTCCTTTGCATCTGGTAAGGTGATAATCAGGACGTTTTTCTCTAATGCTGTTTTTGGACGTTTTACTCGATGGTTTGATGCCATTCTGTTCATGAAAAATGGCAACTAAGGGTCAGATTTTTTTTTTTTCAGGAGCTGTGGTTCCATCTATCATTCTTGCCAACATTTAGCAGAGCTCAAATACATTTTTTATTGACAACCAAATTGAAAGTGCAAGGTGGCTTTTACTATAAAAGACACCCTTGACCGTATTGTGAAAGTGGCACCTTGAGCCAATATGGGGCGCTGAGAGAAGGAACGGAGGCTAGACAGCAGCGGAACGGAGGGAGGCTAGACAGCAGCTCTTGGTAGCGGCTCTCGGTAGCGGCTCTCGGTAGCGGCTCTCGGTAGCGGCTCTCGGTAGCTCATTAACAGCCCCTGCAAGCACTTGCCTTAACCACACAGGCTGAGCCGAAGTGGTGGAATGCTCTCCGTTTCCATGGAAACATATTTCCACGCCATCTCCAGAAGGAGGTAAATTGAAGAAAGCATGGATTCATTTGCAGACTTTTCTGTGGCCCACTTCCTTTATTCCCAATGCAATTTCACACAAATGAATGGATGAGCCACGCACTGATTTGTTTGTTGCGATTAGGCCAAAATAACAAGTTGCTTCATGATGTTATCCAGTGTACTCACATAAGTGCAAAGCCAAGGTAGTTCGCCGTGCTGCCCCAGTACATTGGATTTGCTGTGAGACTGAAGGGAAAGCCTGTCACCTTGTCATCCATCACAATGCCAAAGTAGTCACCTGCAGAGCACATTGTTCCAAAGTTAAACAGATGATCTCAATTAGATCAAAAACAGTATATAAATATATATGATATAAAAGATGGTATCTTTGACGGTCATTTCGTAAGCGCTCGCCTGTACCGCAGGGATCTGAACTGGGCCCCTCCCCTGTTTATTGTAAACTGAGCAGCATACAATTGATTTGCCAGATATGCACAATTTGACCAAGTTCCAGCCAATATAAGAGGCCAAACCTAAAAAACCTCCTGTGGCTTCCAAGTTAGTATCTAAGCGTTGCAATGGTCCAAAGACCCTGCAAGTTGGAGGAAATTGCTTGCTTGCCTGCTTGCTTGTTTTTGAATTGAGAAGATCGAACAAATTGTGCCACAACATTATGTTAACCCAATTTTGGACACCGTTCAAAGGCAAACAAAAGCTGCTGTCACCATTGTTTGCTAATATGAGGATGGAAAAAAGGGTCACCTGGTTTCTCTCAAGTGTGCAGTAGCCGTAAATTGGACAGGTTTGACCGCGACGGCCGAGTTGCGATGCCAGGTGGCTGACACATCAGCGACCTGTGTATGTTTGATTCTCCTTTTTTTCATCAGGTCACCATGACTCAAGGCGGCTTAATATAGAGCACAGAGGACACATGGAATCAAGGTAGGCTTTACCCTCAAAGGCGCGTGTGGGTTGGAGGGGCTTACATTTTTGCTTTGGGTTTTCCCCCCCTTGCTCCTCTGTAAAGTCAATTCAAATGACAAATAGTATCACCTCTAAATCTGCCTACGAGTGGCTGGCTGCGTGATGACATCACGCCGCCGCAGCGGGATGAATCGGTATGGAGGTGCGTGCGTTTGAATTGCGCCAACATAACCTCATTCAGGGCTGAGCCATTTCCATTGTCATTTCAGTACCGCTAGAGTTAAGACGGAAACCATTTGGACTTACTTACCAAGGAACGTTCCAGTGAATCCCAAAGCAAGAAAGCTGCTGACGACGAGGAGAGAGCCCACCGCCACCACAAGGACGCCCATGTGAAAGACTTCCTTGCGGTCTAGTAGCTCCCACTTGGCCTGGGTCTTCATGACTATGGCCATGCTGCAAGGAAAGCAGATGACACAGATGACGCATGTTATGTAGCTCAAGTAACAACATTTCAACTGAATACAAAGTGACATTTAGCCACTAGGAATAAATGTACCCACCCGTCTGTCCGTCAATTCAAAGAAAAGAGAGTGTGAGACTGATCGATATTCAACCGAGTACTCCAAGCTTCTTAGAAAGCGTATTACTGTTTCAGTCGAGTCTAGTGGCCTATCTGAACTTTATTTTGAAGAGTCACACTTGGAATGAGCTATTCAAATACATGAACGTTTGTCATAGAATCCATCCATCCATCGGGTTATCTAACAATAAAAAGAATCGATTGTGATCGAAGAGACGAACTCCACATTTGTACCGATGGACAATTTCAAGTCTCACCATGCATCACTGCCAGTGAAGCAGAGGCTTTGTTTTGGTCTTTTCTGAAATCTTAGAAGGTCCTCGTAATGAGCAGTCTTGTTATGAAAGTAATCGTTTGACGTCATCCAGCGGCCTTGGGCAAAATGTCTCAGCCACGGCAATCTGACATTGCAGCATGAGAGGAAGCGTTCTCTATCATTTCATTCTTTCCATTCGTCTTCTTTGTTGACTGACTATTCGACACAGTGGAAGGCGTAAGAATCGTATGGAAAGAGTCGTAGAGTTTGGAAGCCGAGCATAAACGATTGCAGCTGAAAACAAAAAGGCATAAAAACCATTTGGCGTCGCGTAAGTGCGTCCGGCAAAGCACCTTTTCATGACAGCATTGTGTGCTTGTTTGAATGCGGGCGGGTCGCTCACATTGTCAAGCTATACTGAAAAGACTTGACTGGAAAGCATCGTGATGAAAGTAGAAGTTCGGACACACACACACACACACGACTGGAGAAAGCAAATAGAAAATCACTCAATCAACTTTGACAAAGGAAGCAGGATCATCTCTGGTAAGATTGCTATGACTTTGGAGGATTGGAATGTTTTCTGTAGTCATGATGTCACCCGTGATTAAGATTTGAAATGATTTTGGAAGCCAAAAGTACGATGGCAAGCTCCTCTATGAGGTAACATGCCAACCCGTCTGGCTGAATTTTTTGAAAGCTGCTCCCTTTCGGTGCTGTCATTACGAGCTCTGATCTGTCTGCTGCTGCTGCTGATGATGATGGTGGTGGTGGTCGAAATCCAATATTGATATGCTATAGATACTTGCTGTGAGCTACTTCGTAGCATCACTATATCGGGATAATGAAGCAGCAACACCAGCAGCTTCCAAAGCTGTTCAAAGAAACAAGGCATTTTCCAAAAATGCCTCTTTCTCATTTGTATTTTGGACCTCCTTTTCGGCTACTGTTCTCCAATGTGGGACAGACAGACATTACTCCTGAGGTGGGGGAGCAGACGTTCTCTCTGCAGGGGCTTCGAAATCAAATGATGACTTTCTGAAATTGAATGTACCTGGCTGGAGTCCAGCAGATCAAAATGGTCCCAAATCCAAAGCAGCTTTAATAAGTGGATTAGGGCTTCTGTGCTCTTATGAAGATGCAATGCGTTGTTGCATCACCTCAGTCAAAAGCCCCACACACACACACACACACTTGTCACAGCCAGGCTTGCGCTAACATCAATAAATAATCATCATAATAAGCGCACATTCGATGAGTCTAAATACTAACAAACTTGTCCATATTAGTCAGTGAGATACAAGACATGTACATGAAATATTGGAGAGGTTTTGATTGAGAGAATTTGAAGAAATGGTCATAAAAAGAGCTACAATCACACTCGTATGAGAGACTATTGGAAGCACTTTACGTTGCTGTCTGCAAGCACAAGCAAAAGCAAAAGCAAAAGCAAAAGCAAAAGTGCTGTTCCCAGGCAACACAAAGGAAGCAGAAAGTCTCTCCATAGTGGGAGGCGTGGGAGGATGCGCGCTCAAGAACAAAATGGCATCCAAAAGTGCAAGAAAGAAAGAAAGGAAGGAAGGAAGGAAGGAAGGAAGGAAGGAAGGAAGGAAGGAAGGAAGGAAGGAAGGAAGAAAGAAAGAAAGAAAGAAAGAAAGAAAGAAAGAAAGAAAGAAAGAAAGAAAGAAAGAAAGAAAGAAAGAAAGAAAGAAAGAAAGAAAGAAAGAAAAAGAAAGAAAGACAGCCGCTTGGTGCCCTCGCCTTGTGGTTACCGCTGGTGTCTCGCCGTTGTGAGATTCCAGCTTGACTGAATGATGATGATGATGATGATAAGTCTGCATGGATGTGAATGGCAGGTGTGTTCGATGCGGACTCCAAATTTCAAGGCAATGTGAAATTTGCCTTTTTTTTTTTTTTTTTTTGACATTGTACCTGTGGCTGCGATACACATTGAGGAGGAGGATAACAAAGCCCAGGAAATAACAGGCAAGGTAGGGGCTTCCAAACATCTCGGACAGTTTTCGTGTCCGGTGCTCCCATCTTGCTACCTGAAATAGCAAAGGAGATGAAAACATCAGGTTGAAAAATGGGCATTTTCTTGACTCAATTCGATTTAGATTGCACTTTACATGGCAGAGCATCGCAACGTGCTTATACCTGAATGAATGCACAGCAGCAATCGAAAGAAACCCTTTGAAAGGACTACTGCATGGATGCCAAACTCCAAATAACACTGTGGGTTGAGGAAGAGTGTGCGTGCGTGCGTAGATAGATGACTTGATGGCCAGAAAGAGCCAGAAGGTTGCCATGGCAACTTGTTATACAGTTGTTGTTTTTTGTAGGGAAGAAAAGCTTCAAGGGGGGGGAAAAAAAAAGGAGAAAGGAAAATTTGAACGGATATAGACTTCATGTGGTGATAAAAGACAGTCTGAGTTTACTCAGGTGCGGAATAAACTGAACTGAGATTCTATTATGACAGTGCTGATGAAGAAGGATTACATATTCAAAATGTTTTTTTTTTTTTTTAAACATGTTCAGAGCATGATTGTGTACAGCCATTGTTATCATTTATGCCCTAGTGACCAAATTCTAGATCTTGACATAGATCATTTTATATTCCGGCAATGACACATATTCCAATATGCTTTAAAAGGGTTAGGGTTATTATTTAGCCCCCCCCCCCCCAAAAAAAAGCTTTCCCTGGTCAATCCATGCTGTACTATTCATTTCCTCCTTTCATCTTTATATCAACAGAGTACACAGCAGTGCACGAAACCAGGACCATTATCCAGCAGACACATTAGCAGGCCCGTTCCTTTATGGCCACACAGCAACGGGAATTCAATGTGCCTAAGTGATTTACAGACTCACTCTCCAGTGAATAATGGATGGATGGATGGATGGATGGATGGATGGATGGATGGATGGATGGATGGATAGATGGATAGATGGATAGATGGATAGATGGATAGATGGATAGATAGATAGATAGATAGATAGATAGATAGATAGATAGATAGATAGATAGATAGATAGATAGATAGATAGATAGATAGATAGATAGATAGATAGATAGATAGATAGATAGATAGATAGATGTGGCTGCTTGTTCCGTCCGTCCGTCCATTGTTTTTTTTTGCACAGCCCTGTTGAACACAGAAGTGAATGCAAACACACGCCCTGCTCTGGCCTGCCATGTATTCATGGATTCGTATGCGGCTGCGGCTGGAGCCATGCCAGACTGGGAACAAAAACATGGATCACATGGGCACGCTGATCAAATCTGAGCACTGAGTGAATATTCAAACATTTGGTTGGGGAGACATGAATGTTTTGTGAGCAAGCAAGCTACGGTCATCAAATCAAATCCAAACGACAGAGCACTTTTCAATACAGAGATGTACTTTTCTTTTATATCATCGCCACTAGATGGCACTGTAGCTTGAAGGAATATTAGTACGTATATTGGAATTTAGAATGTATTGTTACTGGGATATGACGTGGCCAAATCATCAAATCAAATAGTGCCTCCATCACACAATATTTTAAAGCTCTATTGATGGTTCCCATATGAAGCGAGAAAGAACAGATGACTGACCACTCCGTTCCTGCTATCTTATGTCAGCTTGACATCCTTCTAGGGCTTGCCGCCAAGCTAATGACTTGGACTTGGTTCGACTGAAAATGAGATATGCCAGGTCTTATTTATGTGTAAGCGGTTACATTTTTTGCGAGTAAAGAAAATGAAGTTAGGAGCTGAATGAAGCCGCAACAACTACACATGGAAGAAAGAAAGTCGGACATGAAGGTGAGTTTTCATCAGCCAACCCACACGTCTTGCGCATGTCTGTTTCCAGGAAACTAGATCCGCTCATTTTGAAAAGATGAAATATGCATGAATACCAATGGATCCTCGAATTAACATCAAAAAGTGCCAGTATCTACATTTTGTGCCTGAGCGTTTTCATTTGCTTTTAATCAGACAATTCCAAGTAAGGAAGCGGTCTGAGTGTATCATTATTTCATCTGTAACTCGTCTAAAATCATTCAAATATACAATTTTCGAATGAAGCGAGGCTTAACGGTCAAAAACATCATTTAGACAAGTGATCCGTTTTAATGATCATTTCATTCTCCAATCAGCCATTTCTGACAGGAACGCCGCACGTTATCTATCCTTCAGACAAAATGTTGTCATAAAAACAGAAGAGTTTCAACTTCTGAATTGTTATTCTATGTTATTTCTGTACCTCACTCCACTTTCAAAAACATTTGTCAAGCGATGAGTCAATTTTGCAAACACTTGCAAACAAAAGGTCCAGTCAATTGGTGTGGCCGGCACCAATTGACAAGGCAGTCGGTCGGCATCAATTACCTGAGGGCAAGTGCGCACGTGTGTGAGTCAGTGGCATGAGACACCATTAAAAGTTACACAAAGAAAACTTGGAGTGCAGGCAGAGCTTGACAAAATGTGCTTTTTAACGTGCGACCAGTACAAGACTGCAAATCAAAAACAGACACAGCTCTTACCAGATTCCAGAAAAGTGGGTTGAAAATGATTGCAATCACAGCAATGTGGAAGTTGGGGTCGTGGACGTTGATATGTTTTAAGACTTGGTCAAACACCTTCAAGTCCATCTGAAAGGAGCGAAATAAAGTTGGATAGAGTCTCTTTTATTTGTAAGACTCGTTGAGCATTGACTGGGTTCTACATGTGGTGCTTCACCGTTTGTGTTTAGTGTCAAAACCTCTTTAGGGATATTTCTTTTTTCAATCATCTCACAAATGTAACGCACTTACATCAAGTGTACATATAGCCAAATGTATTTGATGTTGGAAAATGGATACTTTTATTTTGACACGTGAAAACATACCGGATGTTTTCGGGCTGTCAAGCCACGTACGTAACAGTGAAAGATGGCCTTCAGCTTTTCGGGGGATTTTCACTGCTACCATTTGAAGTATTTAGTCTAAAGGATGCGCGCATGTGTTTGACATTTATTTACCTTGGAGTAGTCGATGTTGCCGAGACCTCCACAACAGTCCAGCAGGGAATGTTTCTTTTCCGGAAGATTGTTGCTAACTCCGCCGGCTGCTTTGCAGCTCATGGACACTCAGCAATACATAACAATAAGGCACACCAGTACACACGTATGCAAAACATCAGAATAGCTTGAGCAAAAAAAGCTCAAGTGCAACAGAAGTTCAAGGAGAAGCTTTCACTCAGTGCTCAACGTGGCCAGTTAGCTTTTGGTGTAGCTGCTGTTGCATTATGGGAAATGAAGTTGATTTGTCTCCAACTTGCTTGAGTCAACGTTTGTCATTCAATCAATGGGGGATTGTTTTGTTTTAAAATGCCTTATGTATAACACAAATACAATCATAAATATAATATAATAGAAATTAACATTCAACTGTAAATTTGCATTTAAATGCAAGATTGAATTGAATGAGCACTCGTTTATTCTAATTGGGTCATTTGCAATGATTTCTTTCACAAGAAGACTTGGAAATATTTTTTCCCATATTAATTCATTCTATTCAAATATTTCATATAGAAAATGGATGGATGGATCGATGGATGAAAGTAGTCAAGGGGGAACGTATGCGCTGATTTTATTTTTCTGTAGGACTACTTTTGGTGGAACACACCAAAGAAATGTAAACAAGAAGATGCACTTTTCATAGTGTGATCAAGTTAATAAGTGTTTCATTAAAACTTGCTGCATCAGTAACCAAGTCCAGTGGACGAATCCGACCAAAAGAACTTTTTTTTTTTTTTTTTTTTTGGGTGGTACCTTGGCTTTTGCTCTCGGTCCCTGTAGTGGGTGTTGCTTAACTGGAACACTAATGTTTATCTGAAGCCCGAACATTCCAAAATGTCTGGCTTTCAAAAGCTGTTTAGCGATGTCGCATTATGGACGTGCAGAAGAAGTAGATGGATAAATCGACGTGGTGAGTCCCTTTATTGCATGATCTGATATTCAATGATCAAGCATTTATTTGCATTGCCTGTAGGAGTGGCAGCATTTTCCTCATGCAAGCCAAAGGTGTGTGTTGTTGGCAGCGGACCAGCAGGATTCTATACAGCACAGCATTTGATGAAGGTAAATACGGTACATATTTATTCTTTTCATGACGTCATGGAACGTCACACCAAGGTGCTAGTGTTTTCAGGTGGGTGATCATATGAAACATTGAAATACTTCGAGGAAAAACTCATCTGATGCAAACTAGAATTAGAGCTTTTTTTTCTCCCCCCAGGCCCGTCAAGATGTTGAGGTGGATATTTACGAGCGACTGCCTGTCCCTTTTGGCCTCGTCAGATTTGGGGTTGCCCCTGATCATCCGGAAGTCAAGGTCAAACAAATGCTTCAGAGTGAATTTGTCCGTGGCAAAGTCTCTCAACCTTAAAAGTTCATTATACTAGCACATTATTATTGTAACATGACTTCATTGAATTTAGCATTTCAATTCATCTCCTCAGAATGTCATCAACACGTTCACGCAGACAGCAAAACATGCACGCTGTCGTTTCTACGGAAACGTGAACGTCGGCAAGGATGTGAGCGTACAAGAGCTGCAGCAAGCGTACCATGCAGTAATACTGGTAAGACGCTTATGGGGGGGCGGGGCGAGGCGAACGAGCTTTGAGCATTTGTACTTATTTATTGTACGTTATATTAGAGCTATGGGGCAGAAGGAAACAGGAGGATGGGGATACCTGGAGAAGACTTGGCTGATGTATATTCTGCCAAAGACTTTGTGGGCTGGTATAATGGATTGCCAAGCTGTCGAGAGGTGCGTCCTCATTGGCTTCTTGATCCTCAAGTATCACTTTGTCAACTTTTTTTGTCTGCTGTTCAGCTGAGCCCTGACCTGAGTTGTGAAACAGCAGTCATTCTGGGACAGGGCAATGTGGCTTTGGACGTAGCACGAATATTACTGTCACCTACTGATATTTTAAAGGTATGTGACTAAATCATGGAATACTTGAGGTTCAATTCAATCCCAGTTTTCCTGTTGTTGTCACAAACGAAAATATGATCATCTGCAGAAGACTGACATCACTCAGCCTGCCCTCGAAGCTCTGATGGAGAGCAAGATCCGCAGGGTGCTTATTGTCGGCAGAAGAGGACCCATGCAGGTTGCGTGCACTATCAAGGTATGCGAGTAGCAAATAACACCGACTGATGATGAAGTCTTTTGGCTAAAGCACCTGTTTCAAAGCATCATAGCTCCCCCAAAAGCAGATATCTGTTGCACTACCAATTTACAGTGCCACAGGACATCAAGAGTGCCAGAAAATCATGATTCAATCCATTACGAATTGTTGAAAATTGAAACATGGAAAAAATGTCAGAATAGAAAGAGCCAGGTTAACATTTCTACTGCCTATAATAACAGGAGCTTCGGGAAATTGTGAAGCTACCAGGCACCAGACCTGAGATGCTGCCATCTGATTTCCAGGGTGTCCCTGAGGCTCTTCCAGGTGATAGATAAGTCATCTAAATATTTGCAAGAACTCACTTTCCCTACACACTCACTCATCCCTTTCACAACATCTTATCTGTCCTCGTTCAACTGACCTTGCCAGAGAAATAACAACAGAGCTGATGAATGGTAGGTGGTTGGGTTAGGGGTGCTTGAATAAAATCTTCTCCAACTTTCACACCGCTACAGGAAATATGAGTTCAGAATCACTTTCATCAATCACTGTCTCATCCAGCCAAGAGTGCCTTTGCTCTTTCAGGTTTACCAAGACCAAGAAAACGTCTCACAGAGTTGCTGTTAAAAGCAGCTCTTGAGCTTCCAACAAAGGAGGAAGAAGAAAGAAGAAGCAAAGCCTCGCGCAGTTGGGGACTCCGATTCTTCCGGAGCCCTGTCCTGGTCCTCCCAAATCGTGACGGCACCGGCACAGCTGCCATCCGACTGGCAGTCAACAAACTGGAGGTGGATTTGAACATCTTGAGACCCTGCTCAATGAACGTGGTCAATCAACTTGTCTGCTTGCACGTGACCAGGGTTCAGGTGAAGCTGCTCGCGCGGTGCTCACAGACGAGGTCGAGGACGTGACCTGCGGCCTTGTCATTAGCAGCGTTGGCTACAAGAGCGTCCTCATTGACCCGTCGGTCCCATTTGACTCCGGCAAAGCCATCGTCCCGAACAAATTGGGCCGTGTTCAGCAAGCGCCGGGTAGCTGCCCACGCATACAACCAGCGATAATTAAGCAAGTAAACATTCATCGACTGCGCTCCTTCCCTTTAGGTCTATATTGCAGCGGGTGGCTGAAGACAGGCCCGACCGGTGTGATCGCCACCACGATGAATAATAGTTTTGACACTGCAAGATCCCTAATGGAAGACATGGATTCAGGGAAATTGGACATGTCTGCTGCTAAGCCTGGAGCACAAAGTATTGGAACTCTACTTGAAAAAAGAGGTACCTTTCTGGTCAAGATTGATTTTCATCCATTCCAAAGGAAAAAGTTCTCGTCACTGAAGTGCATTTTTTGTTTGTTATCTCCAAAGGAGTGAAGCCTGTAACCTTCTCGGATTGGGAAAAGATTGACAGAGTGGAGATGAAGAGGGGTGAATCGGTTGGAAAACCCAGAGAAAAACTGCTGACTGTGGAAAATATGCTTGAGGTGGCGTGGGCTTGATTATCATGGACCATGTCTCAAATTGTCTGTCTGTCTATGATGAGTATGAGGACAATATCATGCATTCAATGAATTTGCATTGAGCTACCATGTTTTTTGCCATTCACCATTACAGTCGTCTTTGTTTCTAATGTACAACTGTCAACAATTTGCGCTTAAAACTAGATGAAAAGATTTCCATTTGAATGCACCTATTATAATAGTGTACAATAAAATCTTTTTGTCACTGTTTTGACTGTCTGGGTGTACATTTTAAAATGCAAGCTACTCACTTGTCCGCTTTGACGTCCTACAAATAGCGTGGTTAGTTCCAACCACCACCCCGTTGTTGATGTAGTTATTTTGACATTTCAAATTGGAATCTCAAATAGAATGGCGTCATATAGGTCACCAGTAGGTGGCAGTAATAGGCTAAAATCCCCGAAATAGCTGCTGGAGACGAAGAAGAATCGAAGCCAATACAACAACCGCGTCGACTAGCACGATCTCGTCCTGTAGTGCGGCGATTTAGTGGTTTCGTGACCAAAAGTATTTTTACTTTTGTCTCAAGTAGAAAGTATTGCAAGGTTCCCCCACGTCAGTTTGTCAGTTTGATCATTTCATGATACAAGTCATTGGAAGTGCTTCGCTTTTGGTTGAACTCGAGCTGCAAAGCTAACAATACGACGTGCAGGTAGGTCGGGAGGGAGGGAGGCTGCTTTTTAGTCATTTCATCCCAAATCGTACGTGTGCATGATCGAGCCATTTGCCAACAGTGTGTGAGCTATTCCTTGGATACCTTTTGACCTTCGATTTGGTCTGTGACAGAAGATGTATCGACCAAAACCAACATTGAAAGATCGCCAGCATCTGTATAAACTCATCATAAGCCAGCTCCTCTACGATGGATACACCGGCATCGCCAACAGTTTAGTCAATGAAATTAAACCTGCAAACGTGGTGTCGCCATCTGAACAGCTTGTCCAGCTGGTCAAAATTGGTAAGTTATTCGATGTATTTGTTTCTTGCTTGTGTGTCTTGACAATAACCATTGATGTCATCTGTGTCACAGGTATGGAAAATGATGACAGCGCTGTGCAATATGCTATCGGGCGCTCTGATACAGTCGCTCCTGGTGTGGGGATTGATCTCGAATTTGATGCTGACGTCCAGACAATGTCTCCGGAGGCATCTGAATATGAAACGTGCTATGTTACTTCCCATAAGGGACCGTGTCGGGTTGCCACATACAGTCGGGATGGCCAGCTCATCGCCACAGGCTCAGCTGACGCTTCCATCAAGATCCTGGACACTGAGCGTATGCTGGCAAAAAGTGCCATGCCAATTGAGGTCAGTCCTGAAAAATGCTCTTAAAAAAAAAACCTCATGTATGTATATATATGTGTATATATTATTATGATTTTATTTATTTATTTTTGGTATAGGTTATGATGAATGAGACAGCTCAGCAAAACATGGAGAATCACCCGGTGATTCGAACACTGTATGACCACGTGGATGAAGTTACATGCCTGGCCTTCCATCCAACTGAACAGATCCTCGCTTCTGGCTCAAGAGATTACACTCTCAAACTTTTCGACTACTCAAAGCCTTCCGCAAAACGAGCGTTCAAATACGTACAGGTCAGCGATTGTACACAAAACCTTCGAGTTTGATAGGCTCATATTTGATGAGTCCCAAAAAATCATTCTCTTCTCAGGAAGCAGAGATGCTGCGTGCCATCTCTTTTCACCCATCTGGAGATTACCTTCTCGTTGGAACACAGCACCCCACCCTGCGTCTTTATGACGTCAACACCTTTCAGTGTTTTGTGTCCTGCAACCCAGCGGACCAACACACCGACACCATTAGCGGCGTTAGTTACAACCCGACAGCCAACAGCTACGTCAGCTGCAGCAAGGACGGCAGCATTAAACTATGGGATGGTGTCTCCAATCGCTGTGTGACCACCTTTGACAAAGCTCATGATGGGGCAGAGGTCTGCTCAGCCATCTTTACCAAGAACTCCAAGTACATCCTTTCCAGTGGGAAAGATTCAGTGGTCAAACTGTGGGAAATATCCACAGGCCGAATGTTGGTGAAATACACAGGTGAGTTCAAGAATTTCTTCCATTTGCAATTGTCTCGAGATAGTTCGAGTCATTCACGCGATCAAAAATGCCTTTGGCGTTTTAGGAGCCGGCCTGAGCGGCCGTCAGATGCATCGAACGCAGGGCGTGTTCAACCACACGGAAGATTATGTTCTGCTTCCCGATGAGCGCACCATCAGCCTGTGCTGCTGGGATTCACGTACGGCCGAGAGGAAAAACCTGCTGTCGTTGGGTCACAACAACATCGTACGCTGCATTGTCCACTCGCCCACCAATCCGGGTTTTATGACCTGCAGTGATGACTTCAGAGCCCGTTTTTGGTACCG
This sequence comes from Syngnathus floridae, assembly GCF_059516105.1. Taxonomy (NCBI): domain Eukaryota; kingdom Metazoa; phylum Chordata; class Actinopteri; order Syngnathiformes; family Syngnathidae; genus Syngnathus; species Syngnathus floridae. Next base: position 10,545,564 of record NC_142430.1, on the reverse strand, counting down.
GCGCACCACAACAGATTGATTGACTTCCCTCTCTCTCTCTCTCTCTCTCTCTCTCTCTCTCTCTCTCTCTCTCTCTCTCTCTCTCTCTCTCTCTCTCTCTCTCTCTCTCCGCCACGTCATTTGAGAAACAAAGGACTACAAACCTAAGACTCGTTTATGACGCCAATTGAAAGAAATGTGAAATCTTGCATTCCTTCTCTCATTTTGATACTGTTTCGTCAAACTTAAGTCATACACAAGACCTTAAGTTTCTTTTTTTGCTGATTCAATATCGTTTTGTCTTTGTAGAGATTAAAAAAATCTTGCCTTAACAATGTCTATGGTTATTAAATAAACCACTGTCGGTGAAACGGACCCTAACCCTAACCGCGCCCACTCAGAATCCAACCAATCACAGAGCGCCTCATTTGCCTATTCAGGCCCACTTTCACAACCTTTTCTTCTCATTAATCCAAACAGTTCCAGAGCCTTCAGCCAATCATGAAGCAGTATTCCAGTCGTGGTTCCGCCCCGTTTGTCAAAAAATGTCACCAGATAAAATCATTCATCAGCCATCTGCTCGTGCGTGCGTGCATACATGCATGTGAACCTCCAGCGGGTCTCGAACGTGCGGCGGCGGCGGCGGCGGCGGCAACCACTCGGCCCAACACAAGGCTGCTCTCCGGTGGACAATGCCAGCTACTTCTCGTCTATTTTCGACGGTGAGTGAGCGAGCGAGCCAAACCAACGGTTTCTTCGTAGTCATCGCGAGCGAGTGCTTGCATATCGGCCGGCGGTGAGCGTCTTTTTCGATTGCCTGCCCCCCCAAGCCGCAGCAGAAAAATGAATAAGGCTGCCTCAACTCACTCCGTTGAAGTGCTATGCAGCGATCGACCACACATAAGGTTTCAAAAGTTTTAATTCAACCTTTGAATCACCTCAGTATTGTCAAAAAAGCTGGTCTTGAGTTCGGGATGAAAACAATAATCTAATGAACAGTTTTGAACCAAAAAATGTCAAGTCTTACAATATATCAGACTTTGAAAGAAATTCAAATGGAGTGGTGTTTGTCCCCCCCCCAAATCCACTTTTCGGGGCTGCTCAACGGGTGTTCTACGTGGGCGCTGTGCCGCCATCTTCAGGCTCAGCACCGAACTGCACGCCAATTTGACTGTCCTCTCGTTGGGCTACAGGACGCAAATTCTCGAAACAATACTGTAGGCGTAGGGAGATAGCACACTTTGAAGTGGTAAATGGCTTGAAAAACGGAGTCGTGTCGAAAGAATTGGAGCAATCGGAAGTGTCGCCGCCCCGGTGGTCAAACGCCGGCGTGCTGCCGGATCCATGGTCTGTAGTTGCGGACTTTGGCGTAGACTCCGGGTCGGCGCTGGCGGGCGCAGCCTTCACCCCAGCTGACCACGCCCACCACCACGAAACGCCCGTCCACTTGGCACGCCAGAGGACCGCCCGAGTCGCCCTGAACGCAAACGGCTCAAAGTTGGTCGCACGTGCAAATATATAGGCCATTGGGGTCTTAATGAATTCATTTGAACATTAGAGCGCAAAAGGCAGGCAGGCAGCCACGCAGGCAGGCAAGCAGGGAGGGAACAAAGGCCCAGCCATCTTCTAATGTGCAATCCGCGCTGGCACGTCAGCGATCCCAGGCACGAAAACGCCCGGACAAAGCGCTACGCCGCCGGCCGGGCGCTCTCACCTCGCAGGCGTCCTGTGTCCAGTCTTCCCGGCCGGCGCACAACATGTTGTCCGTGATCTTGTCCCCGTAATAATCGGCGGCGCCGCACACGCCGGCGTCCAACAGGTTGACGTGCGCCTGCCGCAGGAGCTGCGAGTGGTACCACAGGCCGTGCTTCTCTTTGCCGAAGCCGGCGATCTCGCACGGGAAGCCGGCGGGGAGGTCGAGGTGGCCCTCAGCGGAGGGCAGGCACACCTGGCGCACCCCAGCGCTCTCCCGGGCGCAGCGGCCGTTTGCTTTGGGCGTCAGCTTGAGCAGCGCTGCGAGCGCGGGCGGGTCGGGCGGTCACGCACGCAGTACGTCTTGAATTGGCACCGGACTTTCGGTGACCTAGCGGAGGCTCACCCATGTCGTTGTCGTAATTGCCTCGCTCGTTGTCAAAGTCGGGGTGCAAGATGATTTTGTCCACGCGGAAGATCTGCTCCAGGGCCTCGCTCCGGTTGAGGGCGCTCTTTCCCAGCGCCACCAGGAAGCGCCGCTCGTTGGCGCGCGCCCTGCCGCCAAAGCAAATGGGCACCTTTCTTCCCTTTTGCTCCACGCAATAAAGCAAATGGGCACCCGATGGCTTTCTTCCCTTTTGCTCAGGAAGCGCGCGGCCTACCCGTCGGGGAAGCAGTGAGCGGCGGTGAGGACCCAGCAGGGGGCGATCAAGCTGCCCCCGCAGCGGAAGACCTTCTCCTTGGACCTGCCGCGCCACAGGATAGCGGCTAGCCACGGCTGCGACTCCACCGGCGCCGCCGCTCCGCCCACGATACGCATCTGCTTGCGGCGAGAACGACGCCCGCACGTGGCCCACGCTGGCAACGGAGAAAAAGGAGGGCGCGGATCAGGGCACACGTGCGTGCGTGCGTGCATTCGTCGCCACACCAGGCGCAGGAATTGGGCGCAGCTTACCGGACAGGGGGCTCCGCGGGGGCCGAGTGCTTGCTGGCACCACAACAACGCGAGCCAGCCGGCCGTCACTCGGGAATCCGTGAACGAGAAAAGATGGGGGACGGGGCTTACCTGCAGGTGTGGTGCCGGGGGCCTCGGTGGGCGCTGCCAACACCAACGGTTGCACTACAGGAGAGCGCCGAGGTGTTTTCACTCCAAGACTTTGAACCGCGTGCACACCGGCCAGCGGCGCTCCAGCCCGCTCAAAGGACGACAAGGACTTACGCGAGGCGCATGAAGGAACGTGGCAATATTCCCAAGTCAGCCGCTGCTCCTTCCACACATGGCACCACGGGCGGCGCTTGAAGCGCACGTTCCTGATGGAGGCGCCGATTATTACGCGGTTGCGCATGCAACTTTGCGCGTCTTGCATGTTCGCTGGATCAGCGCGCGAGACAGAGTCTTGTTTGGCTGCCGTCCTTCTAGAAAAGGGCCGAAAGACTGGACATTTCGCCTGGCCGACGGCCTGAGGGCCGACAGCAGCATCCGCGAAATAAAGCATTCCATTCGGGTTGACACCTAGTCCTCGTCATCGGGTTGCCCTGTTGAGGGGAAAGTGTTTGGCGGAGGGAGGACCTGCAGTAATTGTGTCTGCCGCCGTCCACGTCCAAGCTCAGGTAGCGTCGCCTGGTGTCGGCGTCCCAGCGCTCGCAAGGGCGACCGCTCTCCGATTGGGACCGGAAGCCTCGGTAGTAAAGCCCCACGCCCTCGTAGCAGTCGGCGCTGGAAGCCGCCGGGAAAGCTGCCGCTGGGACAGACGCCGCCACGTTAGACACGCAATGGCATCCGAAAGTCAAACACGGGCGGGCAAGCGGGCCGGGCAAGCGGGCCGGGCAAGCGGGGCAGGCAAGCGGGGCGGGCAAGCGGGCCGGGCGCTGTCCGTCTGCGGCAGCCAATGCGATGCGGTGCGGTTCGGCTCCTCGAAACCTAAGTGTCGCCCGCCTGTTATTGCAGAGATAGCAGCCCGAGCCCTTCCGTCCAATCGCGAGCGAGGTCCTGGCCCCTGCCTGGCGTTCTCACCCGTCTGGCAGAAGGTTCCCTCAAAAGCGTCGGTACACAAGCAGAACATGTGTCGGCCCGTCGTCAGGCTGGGGACGGACGTTCCTCCGTTCAGGCAGATTCCTGCCGACGGATGGCAGCACGCCGCGCTTAACCGCAGCCCGATCGAGCGAGCGTCGGCCTCATTCCTGCTCCGACGCGTCCCGACTTGACGACGGCTCACCTGAGCTCCACGACGACGACAAAAGCGTCTGCCTCGGCGGCCGTCTTCTCGCTCGCCCGGAGACCCCAGCCTGAAAGAGAGAGGGGAAAAAACGGACTTTTGGTCCAAAGCCGGGCCACGGGCGGCGAGACGCGTCGGCCGCTTACGCCGGGGCCCCCCGCTGATGAGGAGCAAAAGATAGAGGCCAAGAGGACCAAGGCCATAGCACGCCGCATGGCGTCCTCCATCAAAATCCACCCAACGTTTGGGCGGGGACGCCGGAGGCAGTTGCGTTACGCACACTCTCTCCATGTTCACTCCCTTCTGGGCCCCCTACTGAGACTCTTCATGTGACGTCACTGAGCTACTCTTAAATGATAAACACTAAAAAGATTTGAATCACGTGACTGCTTGTTGAAGCGTTTATGGCGGTGGCACAACTTTACAAGAGTCCACCTGATGAGAGTGACGTCACCGTCGAGCGGATTAAAAAAAAAAAAAAAAAAAAAAAAAGGAATCGATCCCGGAAGTTTTCCGGCCGAGTTCCTGCTCGAAGCAACTGTGCTGCCTTCGAGGACGGTCGTAACTGGGACATTTTCCTGAAGGTAAACACTCCAGATGTCATATACGTTCTTGTACATTTCAGTATGACCTTAATTCCTCTACATGTAAACAGAGGTGACTCAAAGAAATGGGGGGGGAGAAACGTTCATTGGTGCGATAAGATAAGAAGGGCGAGCATCTGGGGGCCGCGGCTCCTCCACATCGTCGTCTATTGTCCGAGCAGGCCCTGAACGCCCCCTCCTCATTAGCGGACACCTGCTGCCTGCCAGCCGCTGCTGCACGGCACCTGCAGTCGAACCGAACCGAACTGAACCGAACCGACATCGCCAGGACGAGACATGGGGAACGGCGACAGCAAACTTCACTTCAGGAAGGCTGTGATCCAACTCACCAGCACCACTCAGGTCAGACAGCTGAACCGGAGCGCAGCGCTGCGCCAACAGATGGCACAGCAATACGCGTCGCATGGCACGGGCGCGCGCGCGCATCAGCACTTGGTCACGCGCATCAACCCACTTTTGCTGGTGGCCACTCGCATCAACACCCTTTTGGTGGTGGCCACTCGCATCAACCCACTTTTCGTGGTGGCTACGCGCAACAACTGCAGCCAGGCGCAAGTAAAACGCACTCCACGCACGACCCGCCCGCGCCTGTCAAACGACACATTTGAGTGACAGCCAGTAAAAGTCGGTGCACTTGCGTCCATGTATCTTGAGCAACACGCACGCAGTCGACAATGTTTTGGTTATGGATTCATTTTTATTGAGCTCCTTGTCTAAAAAGACAAAGTGTTTGAACAGCGGGATGGATGCTCTGTGGACATTGTCCAGGCCCGCTAATGTTCTGTCTGTGCGCGTAGGCCGTGGAAGCCTCGGACGACGTCTTCTGGGAGCAGTTCTGGGCCGAGCCGTCCGTGTCTGTCCAGGACATCTTTGCCTTGGTTCCGGCGGCCGAGATCCGAGCGTTGAGGGAGGAATCTCCGTCCAACCTGGCCACCTTGTGCTACAAGGTGCGATCCGCTTCGTCTCGCCATTGCTTTTCTTCAATGGCAACTGACAGTCGCGCGATATTCGCAAACGGACGGCCGAGCTGACTTTATCGGGCTCCTTCCTTCAGGCGGTGGGGAAGTTGTCACGGGCGGCAGGCACCGGCTGCCGCTCGGAGCGAGAGCGCGTCTCGGTCCTGAACTGCGTCCGTCTGCTGACCCGCGTGCTGCCCTTCGTCTTGGAGGACGCCGACTGGCGAGGCTTCATGTGGGCCGGCCTGCCCGCCCGCAAGCGGGTGAGCCGACGCCCCCACCACCACCAATTGACAGCCCCCCCCCCAATTGACAGCCCCTTCTGGACCCCTTTTCACGCCTCCCGCAGCCTTGCCGGGACGACGGCGACGATGCCGAGCTAGACGGCGCTCGCCCCCTGGGCGAGTCGCTCCTCATGGCGGTGGGCGACCTTCTCTTCTGTCCTGACTTCACCGTCCAGGCTCGCAAACGTGACGGGCGGGTGAGTTAGCCGCAATGCATTGTGCAAACGTGGCTGTTTTGCTCGCTGTTGGTTTTGCGTTGGAGCCGACAGGGCGTGTTGTTTGCTCACACCACAAAAGTAGCAAATCTCATTAGCATCTTCAGTAGTTCTTCAGTAAGGAGCGGCCATGTTTGACTAGCGGGTGGAAGGGTGAGCAGCTAACGCTGAAAATGCGCTTGAGTCGTTGCAGGCTAAATTTCTTCCTGAACTAGTAATAGGTGTGAGCCCTTGGCGTGGATAACTGAGTGCTAACAGCGATGCGGGCCGCAGGAAGTTGGCGCCGACGCGGTGGACAGCTGCGAGTTGATCTGGGAAACGGGCGTGGGCTTCTCCCAATCGCCGCCGCCGCCGCCGCTCAACTCCAGCCATGACAGCAACAGGTGAGCCAGGCCCCGCTCGCCCCCATAAGGCCCGCCCGCCCGCCCGCCCGTGCGCGCTCGCTCGCTCGCCTTGGGCGTCAACGCGCTTTGCTTTTGTGCCTTTGAGGACGGAGCTTCTCAAGCTGCTGCTGACATGCTTCTCGGAGGTACTTTACCTGGAGCCCGCCCGCCGCAGCGCCAACCGCTGGCTGCTCTTCTTCTGCTCCGCCGCCAACAGGTGCGTTGCTCGCTCGCACACGCCACCGGTCTTCAGGACACTGTGTCGGCCGATTTGAGACGCGTGCTTGGCGTGCCCGTCCGCCGTGCCCGCCCGCCGTGCCCGCCCGCAGACACACGCTCCCGCTGTTCACGTCACTGCTGAACGTAGTGTGCGCCTACGAGCCTTGGGGATGGGGCTTCCCCTACGAGCACCTGCTGTTTCCGGACCGGCGCCGCCTGCTGGTGGAACAAGCGCTCCACATCCTCCTGGTGGCCCTGGAGCGGCCCGCGGTCCACGAGACGCACGTACGTGCCAGCCGGCGTTTGTCCGGGGCCGGCCGTGTTGGGAACGGCCGCCTCGCGTGGGTGGCACAAGCCGAGCTGGAAAGGCACACGCGTTTTGCCTTTGAGACTTCCCAAGATCCTTTTGCGCGGAACCTGAGGCCCACTCCATATTCCTATGTGGACAAAAACAAAATAAGGATTTGGCAAAGAGCCACGGATTCCCAACACGGCCGACGTCGAACCCGAGCGTCGAAGGCGCTTTTGACACCGGCATCTGGCCTTGCAGTCAAGTGCTCCTGAGAACCAGTTTGTCAACTTCCTGTCCAGGATCCATCGAGAAGAGGTGAGGGAGGGAGGTGACGGGAGTTTCTCCCTTGACCTTGCTCGCTCGCTCCTTGTTTCAGGACTTGGGCTTCATCCTGAAAGGTGTGAGCCGGCTCCTCAACAAGCCTCTGATTCAGACCTACCTGCCCAACTCCTCTAAGAAGATCATCTTCCACCAGGAGCTACTCATCCTCTTGTGGAAACTGTGCCACTTCAACAAGGTGAGCGAATCCTTCTGACGTGCCTCCAGACAACACTGAGGCTAACGGTCCGGCTCACGCGCTTGTGCAGAAATTCCTCTTCTTTGTGCTGAAGAGCAGCGACGTTCTGGACGTGCTGGTCCCCATCCTCTTCTTCCTCAACGAGGCTCGCGCCGATCCCGGTGAGCGGCGCGGCCCGGCTCGGCTCAGCTCGGCTCGGCTCCGGGCGCCCCAGATTTGCGTTTACGCGATTTGCGTGTCTTTGGCAGCCGGCGCGGACCTGGTCCACATGGGCGTGTTGATCCTGCTGCTGCTGAGCGGCGAGAGGAACTTTGGCGTGCGCCTCAACAAACCCTTCACGCTGCGCATCCCCTTGGACGTGCCGGTCTTCAGCGGGACGCACGCCGACTTGCTGCTGGTGGTAACGGGCGGGTGGCGGAGGGTGGAGAGCGTCAAAGCGTCCCTCGACGCCTTGCTGTGTCCTCCGCAGATCTTTCACAGGATGATGACCTGCGGGAACCAGCGCCTGCAGCCGCTCTTCCACTGTCTGCTCACCGTCATCGTCAACGGTGAGCAGTGTCTCCGGGCGGGCGGGCGTGCGGGGCCGTGTCTCCGGGGTCCCATCTCGTTCGTCTGGCCCGTCGCCAACGTGTGACCGCACCTTTTTCCTAGTTTCTCCCTACCTGAAGACTTTGTCCATGGTGTCGGCCAACAAGCTTGTGCACCTCCTGGAGATTTTCTCCCAGCCCTGGTTCCTCTTTTCGGCTCCCGACAACCACCGGCTGGTCTTCTTCCTGCTGGAGGTCTTCAACAACATCATCCAGTACCAGTTTGACGGTCAGCGCAGAGCCTCCCTGGCCGAGCCCAGCCCGGCCCAGCCCAACCCGCCCCCGCCGTGCTCCGGTGTCGCACGCAGGCAACAGCAACCTGGTGTACTCCCTGATCCGGAGGAGGAGCCTCTTCCAGCGGCTGGCCAACCTCAACGCGGACCAGGCGGCCATCCACGAGGCTCTGCTGTGCAAAAGGAAGAAGAAGAAGAGCGGCGGCGGCGGCGACTCGGACGAGCGCCCGCCTGGACCCCGATGGGACCTGACGGATCCACGTGGCGCCCGTATGGCAACATTTTTCTGTTTGATAAGGAGGCTGGCCCTCACCAAAGCACGGAGGCAATATGGCCCATTTAGATGATGGCTATGAAGAATTTAGAAAAAAAATACTCAAGCGGCTCGTGACCTCTCCTCTCGCAGAGATCGCCACCGAGAGGTGTCACGTCGGTCATGACGGTGCGGCCGTTTTGGACGCCGCTGCACTGGGCGACACCGAGTCCAACTCGGAGAGAGCCGGCGAGGTAATAGTCTTAAGAAAATGGCTGACTAAGTGTGCTTATCTGGAGAGCGAGCGAGCGAGCAACAGAACTGCGGCTGATTCCGGCACAGCCTCGGGATTGGCTAACGTCTTCTTGCGACAGGGCAGCACGCGGACGGAGAGCCGAGCGGCCGGCCAACTCCCCCCCTCGTCCTCGCCATCCTGGGGCGCCACCCAGGACTGGGTCGGTCCGACTCGCCCCGAGTTCACCCTATGTCAACGGTTTGAAATAGGCGAGCCACGCGTCCGACGAAAAGCAAAAGGATTTGTGATTTTCAGGTGTTGTCGTGGAAGTCCAAGCTTCCGCTGCAGACCATCATGCGACTTCTGCAGGTTCTGGTCCCTCAGGTGGAGAAGATCTGCATCGACAAGTGAGGCCACCTGCTTGCGGCTTTGCTGCCATTTCAGTCTTCTCTCTTTGCCTTCGCATTTTGCTTTTATTGAAAGAAAGGCGCGCACTTCAACCCGTACACAACATGCCACAAGATGGCGCCAAAGTTCTACTTTTGTTAAGCGGTGAAAGCAGTTGAATTCATGAACATGTGTGAATGGACTCGTAAACATTTCCATTGGCAGCAAACTGTCTTCTTTGCGCTCAGGGCTCTGACGGACGAACGTGAAATCCTCAAGTTCCTCCAGCACGGGACCCTGGTGGGCCTGCTCCCCGTGCCGCACCCCATCCTGATCCGCAAGTACCAAGCGAACGCCGTCACGGCTTGGTGGCTGCACACCTACACGTGGGGCGTGGTCTACTTGCGGTGAGTCGTGACCGCGGCGCGGATGCGAATGCCGTCCGTCCGTCCGTCCGTCTGTCTCACTTGTGTTTTCCGGTCGCCGTAGCAACCTGGATCCTCCCATCTGGTACGACACCGACATCAAACTCTTTGAGATCCAAAGGACTTAAGAGCGCATCTTTATGCAAAAAGTCTTGAAATAAAACCACCTGGCGCTCCCTCGCCCAGAAATGGGACTTTGTGATTCTTTTGGAATGTTGCATTGGTCGAAAGGAAGTTTGGCGCGGCGTTGCGTTGCGCGGCCCTTCTTGTGCGTGAGAGAAGCGCCACCTGCTTGACTTGCTGCGCGTTCCAGTGGAGCGCAGGAATGTTGCCGGCCGGTTTGGCAGCCGCTCTGGGGCCCCGCCCGCCCGTCCGTCCGTCCGGGAGCCAAAGGGGCCGGGCTCCCCCCCTTTTGCGAGTGACGTCTTTGAGGTGTGGCCGCTTCTCCGCTCCTTTCTTCGCGTCAGCTGAGCCCTCATACGAGGAAGTGTGAGACGGACGAGCTGCTCGTCTGGCGACATGGAACCCGCGCAAGAGGAGCCCCGGCAGCGCGACGCCGTCCCTGTCCCTGAACAAGGAGCGGGCCAGGAAGAGCCCCAAGTCGCCCCGGAAGAAGGAGAAGGCGCTCCTCACGACGACTCGGGTGAGCGCGAGGGAGGAAGAGCGTTTGTGTTGACGCGCAGCCAAAGAGCTCCGCCGACGCGTGCATGCGCTCGTGTTCGTGCACAACTTTGCGCGAGCAACTCTTCTCATGAGCCGGCCGCGCTCGTTTTCCGCCACTGCACGCGTGTTCACTGCGGCACAACAACTGGGAGACAAAAGGGCACGCACACGAGTGGTCGCACGACTTGACGTGAACCGGTCCAATTGGACGACGTCAATCGCAGGACGACTGTCTAAAGCATGGGTAGGCAAATCTGCGTCACAACTGCTTGCTCGTTCGTCCCTGTTTTGGCAGAGGGGGGCAAGAAGGAGGAGGAGGCAGGGGACCAGGACCAAGACCAAGACCAAGTGGCGGGCGAGGACGCCGTGGTGTGCGACTCGTGCATGGAGCGTCCGCGGCGGGCGCTCAAGTCGTGCCTGACGTGTTTGGTGTCGTACTGCGAGGCGCACCTGCGGCCGCACCTGGAGAACGCCAAGTTCCAGCAGCATCGGCTGGTGGCGCCGCTGCGCGACATCGAGCGCCGCACCTGCGAGAGCCACAAGTGGCCGCTGGAGCTCTTCTGCCGCGCCGACGCCCGCTGCCTGTGCCGCGACTGCCTGGCCGACGACCACCGCGGCCACGACGCCGTCCCCGTGGCGCAGGCCCGACGCCAGCTGGAGGCAAGTGGCCCCCAAAAGCGCGTCTTCAAAGGGGAGTTTCCGGCCGACGGCTCGCTCGGCCTCCGACCTTCACGGCCCGCCGCCTCGTGTCTGTCCTCAGAGGGAGCTGAAGGACAAACGCGGCGAGATGACCAAAACGGTGACAGCGGCGGAGAACGCCATAGACAAGCTGCAGCTCAACGCCGTGTCCATCCAGAACTCGGTGACCCAGGTGCGGGACGTGGTCAGGGCCCAGTTTGAGCAGCTGCGGGCGGCGGCCGAGAAGGCGGAGAAGCAGGTGAGCGACATCCTGGAGGTGGAGGAGAAGCAGGCGCTGGGCCAGGCCGAGGGCATCCGCGCCCACCTGGAGCAAAGGTGCGGCGAGCTTAACAAGACGCGGGCGCAGATGGACAAGCTCTCCCGCCACAAGAACGACGTCGACTTCCTACAGGTGACCCCCCCCGGGTGATGCTCGCTGGAAGGAAGCGGGCAACAACTCTGCGTGTCTCCAGGAGTACTGCGAGTGGAAGGAGGAGGCGTCGGACATCTCGCTGCCCGGCGTCTACATCGGCCTGATGGACGGCCTCGAGGCGCTGAGCCGCGTCATCGCCGAGGCCACGCAGGAGCTGTGCCACACGCTGGCCACGTCCTTCGTGGACAAGGTCAAGGAGACCTGCAACGCCGGTGAGTGGAAAACAAGCGGCGAAAGGCTTTCCACCCGTTTGGAAGTCGGGAAGGAGGCAGCCTGAACCTCAGCGGGCGTGTTCCGACAGGGCCGGTGGAATGTCGCGCCTGCGTGTCAGCGGCCAAGCGTTTGCCATGAGCGCAATTTGTCCAACTGCAGTTGGAGTGCTTGAATTTCTATTTGAAGAAAAAAAAGAGGGCAACCTTAACCGCGTGAGCGGGCTTCCTTTTCAGACAAGGTGGGCATCAAGACCACGGTCCAGACCACGGTGGCGGCCAGGCACAGCAGCAGCCTCCCCCAGCCCGTCACGCGAGCCGACTTCCTCAAGTGTAAATAAAAGAGGCGTCTCGGCCTGGCCCGGCCCGGCCTGGCCCGGGCCGGCCGCTCGGCAATTTTTCTATTTTTCCCCGTCACGCAGACGGCGCTCAGGTGAGCTTGGACCCCGACACGGCTCACGTCTTCCTGCGTCTGACCGAGGACAACCGCAAGGTGACCAACACCACGCCCTGGCAGCATCCCTACCCCGACCTCCCCGAGCGCTTCCAGGACTGGCGGCAGGTGCTGGCGGCCGAGAGCTTCTACCTGGGCCGCCATTACTTTGAGGCGGACGTCGGCGGCGAGGGCACGCACGTGGGCCTCACCTACAAGAGTATCCAGCGCAAGGGCGGCGACAGCAGCGGCTGCATCAGCGCCAACAACTTCTCCTGGTGCCTGCACTGGAACGGCCGCAGCTTCTCCGCCTGGCACAGCGGCGTGGAGACGCCCCTCGCCGTGGCCAAGTTCACCCGAATCGGTCCGTACACTCGCTCCAATTTTGCCTTTGTCCTGGCTTTGCCGGCTAAAGGCGTGTCTCCGCAGGCGTGTACGTGGACTCGGCCGGAGGCCTCCTGGCCTTCTACGGCGTGGACCAAACCATGACGCTCATCCACCGCTACGAGGCCGAGTTCCTGGAGCCCCTCTATCCCGCCTTCTGGTTGCCCAAGAAGGAGAACGTGGTGCTTCTGGTGCCGCCCGGCGAGCCCTTGCCACTCAAGAGCCCCTCTCTGCCCTCGTCCCCCACAAACGGCGTCCCTCTTCCGTGACGGCCGAGACGGGAGGGCCGCGGCGGCGGCGGCGTCTCTTCCTCGCTCGCTCGATGGAGCGTGCGCACGTGCACAATTGCCGAGAACACGCGTGCGTCCGCGCACAAACCTTCAGATACATCAAGCTCCAGAAATAAAGTTCCAATGCACATTTGCAGAGTTTACGTGTCCGCTGAGGTGCCTGTTTGACATCAACCCATCGAAAAGTCCTCTCTTCCAAACATATCGTATTTATTTTTAGCTCAAGATGACGTTGAATGACTGAAAATGATTCCAATAAAAATGATACAGCAGGGATTTCCTTCTTTTTTAATATGTGCACTTAACTTTCAAATGTGGCCAAAAGTTATCAAATGAATCATAGAGACGTGGCAAAAGACAATCAGGCGTTGGTTCCTCTTCCGAACCGATTCGAGGTTCACGTGCGTGCAGGAGCCCAATCGATTGTCCAAATCTTACAACGTCAAAACAATCGTTTTCTACGGAAAGATTTTGTCGTGTCATTTCCAAATATTATTTGACATTTTCATTGACTTCTTGCATTGAGTCCAATGTGCCTATTCATTCTTTTATTTGATATATTTGTTGCGATTGTAAATTGCATTTGTTTAACGAAGTGATCTGAAAACGTCATGAAGTGTTCGTGTATCAATCTGTCAAAGCAGGCGTTTGAATGGGAACGGAATAACAACTCTTGACTTTTGTTGGGCGTCGAGTCCGTGTGATTCCCGCGGAGGTCACGTGACTTTAGCCGAGCGGATCACGTGAGCACGCCGACCGGTGACGTATCTTTCAACTCGCACGTCAGCAGGAAGTGTTCGCTCAAGCGTCGACATGCTAGCAGGGGTAAGTGAGCCAGCCTTTCTTTGCGCATATCCAAAGGCAACTTTTCGTGCGTTTTCGATGAAAAGCGACGGTTGAAGATCATTTCCTAACTCGCGAATGCACCTTCAACATATTGAGAAGAAGCGAGTTGGCTTGCTGAACGTCACGGCACACACTTGAAACGGTGTGGTGTGGTCAATGCTATTGTCGAAGCCTTTATGCTTGATCGCTTTTTGAACCAATAAGAAAAGCAAACGTTGAGCCGTTCAACTCGGAGCTTTCGTGATGAAGTAGCCCCAAAACGAGAAGCCCCTCATGTGGAAGTGCCGAGGCAAGTTTGTGAAGTTGAGCTCATGTGTGCCTTTCGTCCTCGTCACCCCTTCAGGAGAACAACGATGAAGATGTTGCTCTGTTTGACGCCGAGGAGGACGCTGCCGGACGGAGGTTGTCCAAGAAGACCAACATCAAGTCGGTCAATTTGCTCGGTCGAGATGACGGAGTGGCATTTTGCGCATTGAGCCTGATGACGACAATGATTGCAGGCACCCGGTGGCGTCCTTCTTCCACCTGTTCTTCAGGGTCAGTGCCATCTTGGTGTACTTGCTGTGCGAGAGGATCAGTGACGGCTCCATCGGCGGGATGGTGACCATCATCCTTCTGCTCTCCTGCGACTTCTGGACCGTCAAGGTGGGCGTGTCCGCGTGGGGGGTTGCTGCGTGACTTTGTGTGTCTCAGTTGTCGGCGTCTTTGACGACCGCTCCGAATCGGTATCGTCTCGGCCCTGAAGAAAATGTCTGTTAGCACCCACTGTCGACCCCGGCTCAATCCTTCCTGTTGTGGCGCCGCAGAACATCAGCGGGCGTCTGATGGTGGCGCTGCGGTGGTGGAACAAAGTGGACCAGGACGGCCAAAGCCACTGGGTGTTTGAGGCGCGCAAGGTGACGTGATGGCACGGCATGGCACGCGCCCCCCCCCCACCGCCTGCAGACCAAAACGTTTTGCTTTTGTTCAGGGGCCGAGAAAAAAGCAGAGCTCCAACTCAGAATCGCGCATCTTCTGGCTGGGTCTGATCGTGTGCCCGCTCGTGTGGGCGATCTTCGCCTTCAGCGCCCTCTTTCATCTCAACATCAAGTGGCTGGTGAGGCTGCCGCCAAGGGGGCTTGGGTTTTCTTTGTCGTCTTCTCAGCATTTGCCCGCTGCGGAGTGAGCGTGAACGCCGCTGCCGCACTCGCCTGCGAAGGCCTCACTGCTGACATCTTTACCTCTTCCCAATGTCCCATTTCCACCTTTGTTGAGAGTTGCCTTGGCAAATGCCACCTCTGGACTCGCAATTCTTTGTTGAATTCTTGCCGAGGCGGCGGCGGCGGCGTAACTGTGGCAATGTGCTTGTCCCACGCGTATGCAGCCTGTGGTGGTGATGGGCCTGGTGCTGCAAGGGGCCAACCTCTACGGATACGTCAGGTGTAAAGTGGGAGGGAAGACCGACTTCAAAAACATGGCCACCAACTACTTGGGCAGGCAGTTTCTCAAGCAGGTGATTGTTGAAGCCTTTGTTTTTTCCCATTCAGTCAAAACACATTTTTCCCGCCAGGAAAAAGTGACTCGTCTTTGTGTTTTTCACCTCAGACTCTATCCAAAGAGGAAGAATCTTAACGTGCGTGCAGTAGCTCTTCTGCTTCAACGGTGCATTTCATCACAATTGGGGCACACTTTTAGTTCAGTTTTTTGTTTTTTTTTGCGGTTGTTGGTCTGTGTGACTTGTCTTGGGTGATGGTCGTTGTGCTTTTATTTCTGTCTGCCTCCCTCCCTCAACGCTTCAGTTTGTACGATCAAGTTGCCATGTAGACCAGGACATTATTTATGTATAAATAAATTTACAAAAACTGCAGAAACATTTCAGGACTTGTTTTTATCCAAATCGTAGAGATTCGTCAAACCGAATTGAGTTGTTCGTGTACACTACAGCAGTAACGAGTCATCATCCGCAGCACTAGCGTCCCCATGTGGACGAGTTGGTCGCTGCATTCATGACGGCCACTAAAAGATTTTACGATCGCATTTGAATCGCTTTTGCAATAAAGCTGCGCCAGAGTCAAATCAAATCTACCAATTGACGCAAGAGTGACACTATTTCAAACGTAAGGGCGAGCTCGAAGTGTTTCCTGTCGGAAGAACACTTGCCCTTTCGAAATAAAAGTTAAATCGTAAACTGACACGACTCCAAATGCGAATAGAAATACTGCAGCACTGATTGTGTCCAAAATGGTTTTCACTTCCACCTGAAATCGAGCACTAGTTTGACATAAGCAGGCGGGCGGGCGTGCGGGCGTGCGGGCGTGCGGGCAGCCAATCTTAGGTTTCAGAAAGTCGAAGGTGGTGTTTTACTTTGAAGTCAGATCCGGAAGTGTCTAAAGCCACAGCGAGCCGGAGCGCCTGTCCTCTCGCGACGCAATCTTCCGGTTGAGTTTAGTCATCGAAATGGACTAGTTTGTTGCTTGTTACTCGACAGGTGGGCGTCCTTTGACGGCGGGCGGCTTGTCGCCAAGATGATCCCAACCGAGGATGCGTCGGCCAGGAAGAAAGAAATTGAGGAGAAACTCAAGCAGGTCAGGCTAGCCTCGCCTCGCCTCTTGCTCGCACCCAAACAGACGTCTGTCCGCTGTCGCTGTCTGTGGCTGTTTCTTTCTCTCTCTGTATATTGTATTTTCTCGGCCGTTTGATTTGACCCGCAAAAGTGACGTGACATCTTGTGTCTGCTTGGACAGGAACAAGAGACTCTTTCGTTCATCCGCGAGAACCTGGAGAAGAGTGATCAGCTGACCAATGGAATGGTCAGACGCGCAAATGATCACAACACACTCTAGCTTCATGTTTTGATGTATGCATTGCTTGTGCGCTGCACGTGTGCGTGTGCTTTTGACAGGTGTCCATCCTGTCGTCGTTTGAGAGTCGCCTGATGCAGCTGGAGAACTCCATCATTCCCGTGCACAAGCAGACGGAGAATTTACAGCGTCTGCAGGACAACGTGGACAAGACGCTGTCCTGCATGGACCACGTCATCAGCTACTACCATGTGGCCAAGGACACGGACCGCATCATCAGGGAAGGGTGAGGGCAGGGCAGGGCAGAGGATGGGGCTCTCACCGACGGGGTCCTAATGTTGCCCGCCCGCCGCCGCCGCCTTTGCGTGCCAGACCGACGGGGCGCCTGGACGAGTATCTGGCCTGCGTCGCCAAGATCCAGAAGGCCGTGGAGTACTTCCAGGACAACAATCCCGACAGCCCCGAACTCAACACTGTGGTACGAGCCGCTCTGCAGTCGCGGGCCTCGAGCGAAGCCGGGAATGTGGCGTTCACCTCGCGACTGGAATGCGCCCGCTGCAGAAAGGGCTTTTCGAGAAGGGCAAGGAGCTCCTAGAGGCGGAGTTCCGCAGCCTGCTGACCCGCTACAGCAAGCCAGTGCCGCCCGTCCTCATCCTGGACGCCATCGGCGCGGCTGACGACGAGCTGGAGCTGCAGGAGGACGTGGTCCTGGAGCACCTGCCCCAAGCCGTCCTCCACGACATCATCTGCATCGGCGGTTGGCTGGTGGAATACGGACGCAATCAAGGTCGGGTGCAAGCGCTGCCGTCCGCTTTTGCCCCCTCATCCCGTCCCTCCGCTGAAAAAAGAAACGAGGCAATTGGCCCTTTGCCAAACTTGGATTGTGCCCGCAAAACGGCTGGCCAGCGTGCCAGCATGCCGGCGTGCGGTCTGTTTCTCGTCTTGGCTGACTCCGCTTTTGTTTTGTGTCTGGCAGATTTCATGACGGTGTACTTCCAGATCCGCTCCAGCCAGCTGGACCGCTCCATCAAAGGCCTGAAGGAGCACTTGCGCAAGAACAGCGCGTCCTCGGCCGTCCTCTACTCGCCCGCTGTCCAGGCCAAGCGCAAGGACACGCCCACCAAGAAGATTCCCAGGCGGCCCGGTAAGGTGCCGCTCGGCGTGTTAGCCTAATTGGATGTGGTGTGGCGGGGCTGGCGGCACGAGGAGGGCAAAGTGTGTCAAGGGAGCTCAACAACGGGTGTGCGCCAATGAGGCTGCATTCTGTCCAATTGGATTGAAACAGGCAGCGGCGGCGGCGACGGCGGCGGCAGCGGCTCCCCGTGATGCCCGCCTGCTGAAAGCGAGAGGCCCTTTTTCCCACGTCGCTCCTCTCGACCGCAGCGCGCTTTGCCACATCCGATATGGCGTACCTGCGCCTGCTTGTTGCTAGCGTTGGCCTTGCGTCTTGCCGCGGTGGCATGCCGTCTTTGCCGTCCGTCTTTGCCGTCCGTCTTTGCCCGTCTTTGGTTTGTGCCTGTCTCGTTGATCTCTGACCGGGCGGCTGTGCTTTCTCTACTTGCGGCTGTCGGGACCCTCCTGACCTTGCTCCCCCCCTCCTCCTCCTGCTCTCGGGGTGCCAGGAACCATTCGCAAGGCTCAGAACCTTCTGAAACAGTACTCACAGCACGGGCTGGATGGCAAAAAGGGGGGGTCCAACCTGGCACCTCTGGAAGGTAACTGGCGCCTGCCCGCCTGTGGCCTGCCTGTGGCCTGCCTGTGGCCCGCCTGTGGCCCGCCTGTGGCCCGCCTGTGGCCCGCCTGTGGCCCGCCTACGGCCCGCCTACGGCCCGCCTGCGGCCTGTGGCCAGCCTGCGGCCCGCACGCGACCCGCACGCGACCCGCACGCGACCCGCACGCGACCCGCACGTTTCGCTTCCTTCTCCTTGTGCTGGCGTCGGGGCGTGACGACGGCGCTCGTAACGGAGCCCCTTTGGACTCTCCGGTCTCCAGGCCAGCGCCTCTTTTGTTCCTCCCCTTCCCACTTGCCGGTCCTGTTTTCTCCTGCCCGCCTCTTTTCCTCCTCCTCCACCTGTTCCCCCGTCTTGTCGTCCCCTCCTCTTGCCGCCTGCCCTTTTCCTTGGCCGTCGCGGTCCCTTCTTTGCGCTCTGGCTCCTGATTGGCGCCTGCCTCCATCTTGCTCTTTGTTGCGCCAAGCGAAGGGGTCTCCCGTTGCTGTTGCGACGCGCGTCCCCGTTCGCCCTTCCCTCCGGCGGCCGGGTGCTCGGTGGCGGGGCGCTGTCCACTTTAGTTTGGCCCCCGGGACCTCGTCGCGGTCTGACGAGGTCCGTCTCGGCAGGTTCCGATCACGACCCGCGGGTCAGGTTCATCTCAGAGGCTCTGGCCGACAAGCACGGCGGCCCCCCAGGTGAGTTGCGAGAGCACCCGGCTGGCCCTTTGCGGCTGCATGAAAACAGAGAGAGCAAAAGCATTCCTTCCTCTGAATTATTGCACAGGAGAAGAATTGCTTTTCGCAATGCACGACTCACTTTTGTAACTTTTTCATCTGTATTCCACTCTGTAACGCGAGCGGCCATAAAGATAGTCCCGCTCTCGTCAACGTGCGACGCAAATGACGAGGGTCGAGTCCGAGCGACCGGCAAAAAGGCAACTCTGACAAAACGTTTGAGCTCCGGTCGCGCGGGCTCCATTGCAATGATCCGACTTTGCTTGAACGCGTACGTCGACGGAGCGCTCGTCCGTTGGCACAACGCAAAGAAAAGCGTTAACGAGGAGATGGCCGTGCTTTTGCGAGGCGGCGGCCCACTGGCGTCGGTCTGGCGCGTGCTGGCCCGCTGGCGTCGTCCTGGCGCGTGCTGGCTAAAATGCAGCCATGCGTTCGCTCGCTCGCGCGTGCTCCCTCCCCAGGCAAAGACGAGGGTCTGGACGCGGAGATGGACGCGTACGTCCACTGCATCAGCGCCTTCGTCAAGCTGGCGCAGAGCGAGTATGCCCTCCTCAGCGACATCATCCCCGAGCACCACCAGAAGAAGACCTTCGACTCCCTCATACAGGTAGGCCCGGGCCGGGTTAGTGGCGCTCGAGTACCTTGGCTCCCACGCTAAGCCCGAGTACGGCAGGAAGCGCTGGACAACGTGATGCTGGAGGGCGACGGCATCGTGGGCGCCGCCCGCCGCGCCATCCTGCGCCACGACTACTCGGCCGTGCTCGCCATCTTCCCCGTCCTCAGACACCTGAAGATCAACAAGGCCGACTTTGACGCCACGCTGCAGGTAGGTCGGGCGTTCGGGGACCCGGACCGACGTGGGCTGACGCGCTCTCTCTCTTTCTCTCTCTCTCTCTCTCTCTCTCTCGCTCCCGTTTGCCTGTGGAGGGGACGGCGGCGAGCACCAAGAACAAGCTGCCGGCGCTCATCGCATCCATGGAGAGCATCGGCGCCAAAGCGCTGGAGGAGTTCGCCGACAGCATTAAGGCACAAAGTCGCCGTTGTCAGTCCTCCTGGTCTATGTTCCCCCTGCCCCTGCTCCTTATTGTCCTCCCGCGCTTGAGCGCCTCATCTGGGCGTGTCCTCAGAACGATCCCGACAAGGAGTACAACATGCCCAAGGACGGCACGGTGCACGAGCTGACCAGCAACGTAAGCCGAACCTTTGACCCCTTTGAGGCCATTCCTCCCTGGATGACTGACTCTTTGGCTCCCCCTGCAGGCCATCCTCTTCCTCCAGCAGCTTCTGGACTTCCACGAGACGGCCGGAGCCATGCTGGCCTCGCAAGGTAGGCGCCGTGGCTCCTGCGCGAATGCCTGGGTGAATGCCTGGGTGAAAACCTTCTCCACATCCCTCCCTCCCTCCATCCATCCATCCATCCATCCACCCACTCACCCTGACATGGCCATGTCATGTCTCTCTGCTTGTCCTGTTGCATAACACTCCCTGTGTCGCCCTTGCCCATGTTTCTACGTCCTGTACACTAACTTCTTCTTCTTCTTCTGCTTGTCTGTTGGGTCGCCCCACCCTTTTTTTTAGTCCTGGGGGACACTTACAATATCCCTTTAGACCCCCGAGGTAAGCACACATCCCAGAGGCTTGTCATGGTTCTGCAGCAACATGGATTTGGGCTCAAGAAGTCAATGTTCGTGCAGCAGCCGTAACACCAATGTGTGCGTGTGTGTTTTTCAGAGTCCACTTCTTCATCCAGCAGCTACACGTCGGACTTCAACAAGCGTCTCCTCAGCACCTATATCTGTACGTACGTACGCACGCACGCACGTGCGCGCACACAACCTGTCCAGCGCGTTTGTGTGCGTTTAGGTAAAGTCCTGGGGAACCTTCAGCTGAACCTGCTCAGCAAGTCCAAAGTGTACGAGGATTCGGCCCTCAGCGCCATCTTCCTTCACAACAACTACAACTACATCCTCAAGTCTCTGGAGAAGTCAGCACACGCGCACGAACGAACGAACGCACGCACGAACGAACGAGTGTCTCGTGGGGCCGGCCACTTATGTGCATGCGTGCGTTCGAAGGTCGGAGCTGATCCAGTTGGTGACGGTGACTCAGAAGCGAGCTGAGGGCTCCTACCGAGAACTCATTGAGCAACAAATTCACCTTTACCAACGCAGGTACTCGTCACCCTCTCGTTCATCTTCTGCTGCTCCGTCCTCTGGCGTCTTCCTATTTGTCATCTTCTGCTGCTGCTCTCTGGCGTCTTCCTATTCGTCCTCCCCGTCGTCTCTCCTTCTCAGTTGGCTGAAAGTGACGGAGCACCTGAGCGAGCGGAACCTTCCCACCCTCCAGCCGGGCGCCAAGGTGGGGCCGCCCTCCGTCTCCTGGCCTCTCGATACTGCGTTGCCATGGTAACCCCACCCCCACCCCTTCTTCTTTCAGCTCAAAGACAAAGAACGGCAGGTCATCAAGGACAAGTTCAAGGTGGGTACAGTGAGCAGACTCCAGCGTCAGTGCATGCGTGTGAGACGTGGGCGTGTGGCAGGGCTTCAACGAGGGCCTGGAGGAGCTGTGCAAGATCCACAAGGGTTGGGCCGTTCCCGACAAGGAGCAGCGGGACTTCATTCGACTGGCTCAGAAGAGAGCTGTCACGCACGCCTACACCGGCTTCCTGCACAGGTGCACGCACGCACGTTGCAGGCTTTGTTTACACTCTCATGTGAACATTTGCTGCGGGATCCTCGGGTTGCAGGTGCGCCAACCTGCCGTTCACCAAGAATCCGGAGAAGTACCACAAGTACCGTCCGGAAGA
Organism: Syngnathus floridae; assembly: GCF_059516105.1. Taxonomy (NCBI): domain Eukaryota; kingdom Metazoa; phylum Chordata; class Actinopteri; order Syngnathiformes; family Syngnathidae; genus Syngnathus; species Syngnathus floridae. The sequence goes on along the minus strand of NC_142430.1, from coordinate 10,524,118 downwards.
GGTGGAGGACATGATCGACAGGCTCTTCGACACCTCAGCTTGATCCGTCGCCTGTAGCGTGTTCAATAAATCAACAAAGAGTCAATGTGTCCCTTGCGTCCTTTGGATTTTTTTTCTGCCTTTTGCAGAAGAGAAGAGAGCAAAAAAAAATGGACAACATAATGCCATCGTTTGGACGAACGCAATAGCTACGCCAAACGCACTGAAATCTATCTCGTAAAGGCTCATGGGGCAGTTGGTAGCTGGCTGACTGACTGACTGGCTGGCTCACGGGAGGGAGGGAGGGAGGGAAGGCCTTACGACCCACATAGAAAGGTGGCCCTCACGACCCACATAGAAAGGTGGCCCTCACGACCCACATAGAAAGGTGGCCACCACGACCCACATAGAAAGGTGGCCCTCACGACCCACATAGAAAGGTGGCCACGCCTGTCGACCTTGATGCAAGCAGCATCAAATAGAAGCCCGAGGAGACGCTGACCAAATCAGCGGCTGCGACTGCGGCTGCGGCTGCGGCTGCTCAACATGCGTCAACAGGCCCCTCTGCGCCCCCTTCTGGCAGGCGGAGGAACTCGTCGCTCCGTGTGTGCGCACACCTGCGTTTGGGGAAGAGGAAATAAACAGGATCTAAACGTCCCACAACATCCTCGATGACGCTCTCATCAAAAACATGCACACTTTAACCCACAATACACACATGCGCTTAAAAATAAACACACGCACAGAATTCCCATGCATTCATCTTTTGCATCACTTCCTGCTTCCTTCCGTCAACAAGTGCAAAGGTGCTGAGTCAGCTTCTTATCACTGTCTCCTGTGAGGTTTACAACGGCAGGACATTTCCTCACAATGTTTATTTTTTTTTAATCCCGGGAAAAGACTAGGAATTGTGTTTATTGGCCAAACGTAGATGCAAACTTTAGCACTAATTCCAATCGGTTGGGCGCTAATGTTAGCGTGTTGCGCTCTCCTGACGACAGTCGGCGGGATTTTGCTCTGTCAATCGTTGGGGTTTCCTTGCTCATTTGAAACGAGCATTTGAGAGTTCAGCATGTTCAACTGTCGTGTTTTTTCAACAAGCTAGGAACGGACAAAACCACATCATACTTGGTTAAAACCTTAGAATTTAACAAGAAAAATAGAGACCCCCCCCCCCCCATTGCCTCCGAAATCGTTTGCTCCAGCTAATCCCTCCGATCTCTCCAGAGCCAATCAGGTACAGCTGTCTTCCGAACATTTGGCGTGTAAGTACCATTTTAACAAAAATCAAGATATGTTTTTCACTTCGCAATAGAATCACGATAATTCTTCCCCATCGTCATTTTTTGTTCCACTTAATAGTATGTGACTGTACAGTAGATGTTGGGAGGTGGCAATTAGCCGCCCTTTAGTGAAGCTAGCAAGCGTTTGACTGTTGACATTGCTTAGCTGACAAACTCGATGACTAAATGTACCTACCTGTTTTTGTTTTCTACTCATACGACGACAGGAAGCGTGATGAGTTCACAACTAAGTATTCCCAAAGGTTAGTTTCTTCTCACGGGCAATGAATGAAACGAGTCATTTTACAGCCCTTAGCATCAAAACGGAGTTGCCAAAACGACCAGCATGCATGGCAATCAATGTATATACGCAAACTATCACCATGTGAATTCAAGGTTTCCCACGTTTAACAGATTCTGATTGATTGATTTACAATACCACAGTGTAAGATGAAATTCTATGGTTACATTTATTGATGTGGGCTTCCATCCTTTGCCTCCCAAAGTGTACTTTCTGAAGCTTTATTGCGGTCTTTGAGGGAAATGCATATAAGGACAAAAATCAGGGTTCTTCATTTTTATTTCTTCATTCATTTTGATCTAATTCCTTTTGGACAGAGCGGAATCAGGATCCACCCTCCATACCAGTTGGTGGCGCTAATGCACCTTGAGTTTGTTTGCCACCTGCCAAGTGCAAACCAATGGAAGAGAAAGCAATCGCCGCTTTTGAAATGATGACTGGTAGCTCAAGGACATCTCTTCACCAAGGTAGGAGCTTCTTGCTCAGAGTTGCTGAAAATGTTCTTCAAACACTCCTTGCTAGGAATTTTAAGAGAGCATTACGGGCCCTGGTCTCTGTGCAATGAAGGCCCCACAATTGCGTTCAATGTGGCCCAAGTGGTTGCTAAACAAAAATGTCAGCCAGAAGCCCCCTCTCCCAAACTTAGTTCCATCCACGGCAGAAACCAAAGCCAAAGGTGTGGCGGCGGCGGCGGCGCCTGAGGGTGGCTCTGTTGATCGAATCCCGGTCGTTGAGAGATGCGTGGGGGAAAAAAAAAAAGAGAGAAGCGTGGCTGGCTTCTTCTCTTGTGTGTCAGACAGCATGTTTTGTCAAGAATTTCTCAGTACAAGTGTACACGCTTAGACTTGTTGTTTGGAAGTCCATCGGAAGGTGACGGGAGCTTCTCGCCGCCGCCACCGCCTTCCCAACGACCTCCGCGTTTGTCGTCTTTTCCACACGTGGAGGTCACTGTGACAGGAAGCGACGGCAGGAAATCTTTTTCCTGCCGCTGGCGTAAATTTAGATCGCAGCTGTTAGAGGTGGAAAATATTCAAGGCTGACGGGAGGCAAACGCTTTGTGCTTCCTGGTCAGCGGCCCCTATTTACACCGCAAACAAATCCCAGTGAAATGGCGTGCCCCCAACGTGCCTCACCCTCACCCCCCCTTCTCGCTTAAGGTGGGATCATCCAATTTGTGTGTGAGTGCAGCTACTGGCAATTTGCAATCCCATCTTGAAGGCCCAAGCAATCCAGATTGAATCCAGCCTATGTCGGTCGGCTGTTGCTTTTCCTCGTTGTCGACGGCTCCGTTGCGTCTCTTTCGCTTTCTTTTCACGCCTTTTGAACCGGCGCTACAGTTTGTGCTCACGTTGGAGCCATTCAACTCTATCACGTAAGGCGGGACGTCACATTTCATGTTTGACGCCTCAATTCCACCAGTCTGGACTGGATTGAGATGCCTTTGCCAGTAGTCAACTGCCATATCTTGTTGCAGGCAGATTTGAGCTTATGATGAGGAAGGCGACCGGTCATCTTTGTCGCAAGCACACTCTTGACTTTTTCCAGCCGCGCTCCACAGTTGTCCGCCCGAGCAGCTGTGAGGGGAAAAAAGGCGTGGCGGCAGACCACAATAAACACGCGTCCGCTTTTAGCGCCCGGTTGCCACGTGAAAGCGTTTGGCAGGAAGGGGCGGGGCCGGGCCCTCGGCCAGCGCCGCACCTGTGAATAACAACGAGGGATGGCGGGAAAGCCGGAGAAGATCAACTTTTGGCTGACGAGAACGAGCATCGACGGAGCTGTCGAGTTCCCACATCGTGGGAAGGAAAGCGCATTCGAAACAGGGCCGTCGCGGGCGGGCGGGCGGGCGAGCGGACGGCCTCTGGATGGCCCTCGCCGCGAGAAAGAGCTGCCGAAGAACCTCCGGCATGATGGGCGAGGGAAGGACAACCGGGTGAACGAGCAAACGGAAGGAACGAGAGAGAGAAAGCAGCCCAGCCCAAGGATGGCCAGGCCAAAACAAAGCAAGAAGCTGTCCTGAGCTTCGGTGTGTCACGTATTTGTCATCGCTGCAGCGCGTGAAAGCTGGCCTCCCTCCCTCCCTCCCTCCTTCCTTCCCTCCCTCCCTCCCAGGGAGCTGCATCCACCTCCTGCTCGTGCTCCTGCTACTGCTGCTGCTGTTGTTGTCGTCTCCAGTGTAACGTGATCCAAATGTCAACTTGAGAGTGGAGAAGGCAAACGTGGTCAGCTGTTGCCTTGTCTCATCAACACAACAGAAGCTGACGCTCGCCTTTGCCAGACCGGCCCGGCCCGGCCGGCCCATTCTGATGATTGTGTGTGACCGCTGAGCAAAAGCCAAGCTTTGCTCAATCATAAACACGGCTGCGTCACGGGAAGAAAGCAATCGGTCACCACAAATGGCAGATTCCTTTTTTATTGAAAACACAAATGATAGATAAAAAATACAAGAAAAAGTGCTATTACGCCCGGTAGAAAAGTGTGACCGTTAGGAAGGTGGCCAACGTGCGACAACCTGTGCTACGCGCCAGCAAAGCTTTGTTTTTGTACCGTTCGCCAAACCAGAGAAGAAACGTCAATCTTCATTCATTCGGTCATATTTTGGCACGTTTGCATGGAGCGCAGAAAGGAGAAAAGGCTGAGGAGCAAGAAAAGCCACCAGAGGTGGAAGGAGCAAGAAGACAAACAAGAGGAGCAGCCGAGGAGAGCCAGCGAGCCAGAGAAATGCCGCCAGCAGCAGCAGCAGCAGCAGCAGCAGCAGCCGGCCAACGGCGTCCTTTTCCAGTCACATTTGCCGCCTGGCGCACTTCACAGCTCCGACTCTCGCCCGAGCGGGTCGGCCTCGGCGTCCTGGAGGGCGTCGGGGCCCACGCTGCCGCCGTTGCCTTCGTCCGTGTCCTCCCGAGCCTCGGCCGCCGCCAGCTCATTCTCGTAGCAGAAGGAACCCGCGGCGGACGCCGCGTACTTGTCGCGCCCCAACTGGCGGGCGCTGCAACGCGGCGTGCCGGGCACCTCGTAGGTGGCGTGGAAGCGCGAGTAGTCCACCCGGTAGCGGTCGTTCTCCGGGAAGAGCACGGGCTCAAAGCGATGGCCCCACAAGATCTCGGAGGCCAGGTAGGAGCTGCGGAACTGCGTGGTCATGGCGGTGGCCTCCACCATGCCCTCCAGGATCACCACCACCTCCAGGTCGCAGGCGCGCAGCTCCCGCTCGCCCACGTCGTACAGAGGACTGTCCTCGTCGATCACGTGCACCACGGTGATGGGCGACAGCAGGAAGATGCGGTCCACGCCACTGTCGAAGCCCACGTCAATGTCCGTCTGCTCCAGAGGGATGTGCTCGCCCTCGGCGGTGGTGCGGGAGCGCAGCAGCTGCGCCCGCACGTGAGCCTCCACCAGGTGACTCCGTCGCAGGTTGCCCACCCGCCACATCAGGCACAGCTTGTCGTCCCTCACGGCCACAGCCGCGTGGTGGCTGAACACCAAGGTCTCGTTCCTCTTCTTGGGCTTGGCCATCTTGGCCATGATGGCGCCGACCACAAAGGCGTCGATGACGCAGCCCACCATGCTCTGGAAGACCACGGCCAAGACGGCCGCCGGGCACTCGTCCGTCACGTAGCGGGAGCCGTAGCCGATGGTGGTCTGCGTCTCCACCGAGAACAGGAAGGCGGCTGTGAAGGTGCTGACGTTGGAGACGCACACGTGGCCGCCGCCGCGGACCTCCAGGTCGCCGTGGAGGATGGCCAGAAGCCAGAAGACGCAAGCAAAGAAGAGCCAGGAGAGCAGGAAGGCTGAGCAGAAGATGAGCAGCATCCAGCGCCAGCGCACGTCCACGCAGGTGGTGAAGATGTCGGCCAGGTAGCGCTGACCCTTCTCGCTCACGTTGACGTAGCGGACGTTGCAGTGGCCGTCCTTCTTCACAAAGCGGCTCGCCCGCCGCCGCCGCCACGCGCGCGCTCTGCCGCGAGCCAGCTCGGGGCCCGCCGCCGCCGCCTCCTCCTCAGACGCCGGACCGCCCATGGGCAGGAAACGTCGTGGGAACGCTGGTCCGGAAGCGACGCTCAGCCGCCGGGGGTCACGATGGCGCCTTCACTTCTCCGTCATGGGCACCGCCTGCAAAAGAGGACGCGTGGTTAGCAAGGAGAAAGCGGCCTGCTTGTGTTTGTGTTAAGGCCTGATTTGCAAGCACATGGAATTAGCATGGATGCTTTAAGCATTTTTTTGGGGGGGATGAAGCCAGTGTGAGTGGCAATATTCGAGGCCTTCTTTTTGTCCCTTCACTCGAGCTTCAAGCTCCCTCCAGAGCGTGTGCTCTTGGCATGTTTTAATTCTCCGGCTTTGGCCTGACTTCTTCTCCTGTTTCATTTGTCTTTGCCGCAGCTGTCAATTGGTGTTGTTATTTTCACTCAAAAGCTCTTCTCAAGGATGCAAATGTTGGCTTTCCAATGCAAGTCAACTTAGCCTTCAAGTAAGAGTGACTATTGTTTGAAGGAGTCAGTCATCTGATTAATCCTACTGCGCACGAGTCGCCGTCGCCGCCACCGCATCTTGGTCATGCGCGCGCGACACGAACGTGTGCGCGTGCGTGTCAATGCTGCACAAATGCCGCCGACAAATGTTGACAACAGGTGCGCGCGCGTGCGTGCTGGCAGCGAGCGTGCGGCGGACTCACGGTGGCAGAGTCGGATGGAAAACTTGCTGGTGCACCTCAAAGCCGCCAAATTGAATGCGGGTGCTTGTCGTTGTCGTCATCAGCAGCAGCAGGAGCAGGAGCAGCCTCAGCCTCCGCTTCGGTGCCGGTCGCGCGCGCGCACCGAGGTCAAGTTCGCTCGCTCCGGCCGTGAAGTGTCATCCGCTCGCTATCGTGCGCTTTTGCTGTGTCTCTCGGGTCCGGTCCGGTCCGGAGCGTTTTAAACGCAAGGCTCCGACTGGGCACGCCCCCCCCAAGCCTGAGCACCCACCCGCGGTAACCCGGAGCCACCTACTTTGTTTCGGAGCCCACAATAGGAATCTTCAGCCTTCCTTCATGACTTATTTGAAATAATGCTTCCAAACGGCGGCACTTGAAATAGTGCAAACATTGGATGAAACGTGAGCGATTGCATGAGTGAAGGAAGGGATTGCTTGCTTCTTGTCACTTGCCAAGAAAATGCCAATGTATGCTGACGAGGGCACGCGCCTGCCCGCCCGCCCGCCCGCCCGCCCGCCTGCCTGCGTGGACCTTTTGTGCCAGTCCCAGTCCGTCGATGGCTACTGTCCCCTTTCAATTTGTTCATCATATTGGTTTTAGAAGGGAAGCAATTGCGCATGCGCTCATTTGCATGTGTCAAGGTTGGTTTAGTCGTCCCCTGTTGTTTTCGATGGAGCTCATAGCAGTGCCTGCGTACGCCACGCGGGGGCGCGGTGGAGTGAAGGAATTGAGTCGAACACGCAACGCAAGCAGGTCATGTTTTCATGTCAACGGAGCGGACTTTTATTTAGTGTCAACAGGTGCGATGGTTTTGTGTGACTACAATGCAACTTTCACTTTGTTCTTCATTGGCGAACCCGATTTTGATGATGACAAAATTCCAGCCCACGCTGGAATCTCCACCAGAGAACAAAGACGATCGCTCCGAACATCCGCGTGCCTTTTTTTGGACGAGAGCCTCTCTTCGATGTTATGTATGTATGTCAAAGAAAACTTTTGTAGCAGAAAGTGAAGACGCGTCTCACGTTCAACCTTGTACACGTTTTCTAGTCGCGGGGTCCTATGAAGCAAATATTTGTCGGAGTTTCTCTGAAGTAGAAGGCAGGCACACCGGAGCTCTTCTGGGAGGAGATGGACCTCGGAGTTAGCCTCTGCGTTTTCGGTTAGCGTGCCCGGGCGGCGGCGGCGGCATTTTTGCGGGCCTCGTCTCTGGGCGAGTGTGGCCTCTTGAGCCCGTAGGCCTGGGCGCTGATCTGGGGCGCCGGGACCTCGGCGGTCCGGTTGAAGAGCAGGTAGTCGACGGCGTAGCGGCTGCCGCCGGCCCGGATCATCTCCTGGAAGACGTGACCCCAGCGGATGTCGTCCTGCGTGTAGGAGGTCCGCGTCTGGTGCAGCGTGCCCGTGCTGTCGTCCGTGTAGGTGAAGGAGACCAGCACCTCCAGGTCGGAGCGCCGCAGATCCGCCGCGCTCATCCCGTAGAGCGGGCTGCCCTCTTGGATGCGGTGGCATATGGTGGTGGGAGTCACCAGAACAATGTCAGGCTGCTGGATGAGCAGGTCCCGGTAGCTGACGTCCACCCTGCCGGTGGCGTGGGCGTCGGCACGCAGCATCTGAGCGCGCGCCGTCCCCTCCACCAGGTGGTTGCTGCGGAAGTCACCCACCCGCCAGGAAAGGCACAGGTGTCCGTCGCGAAGGTTGACCACGGCGCAGTTGCTGAAGCCCACCGTCTGCGCCCGCTTCCTGGCCGAGGCCATCTTGGCCACGGCGATGCCGATGACAAAGGTGTCGATGAAGCAGCTGACCACGTCCTGGACGGTGACGGCGGCGATGGCCACGCCGCAGTTCTCCGACATGCCCCGGGCGCCGTAGCCGATGGTGGTCTGGGTCTCCAGAGAGAAGAGGAAGGCGGCGGTGAAGCTGCGCACCTGGTAGACGCACGGCTCCGTCTCGCGGTCCTGGACGTCGCCGTGAGCCAAGGCGATGACCCAGAAGAGGATCCCGAAAAAGAGCCAGGACAGGATGTAGGAGAGCGCAAAAAGCAGCAGCATGGCCCTCCAGCGGAGCTCCACCAGGGTGGTGAAGATGTCGGCCACCAAGCGGAGCCACTCCTGGGGCAGGTTGCGGAACACCACGTTGCAGCTGCCCTCTTTGCGCACGTAGCGCCGCTTGCGGCCCGCCGCCGCCGTCGTCACGCGTCCGTACGCCATCCTGGTGAGTGCAAACGCGCCGCTCACACGTCAGTCGCATCCATTTTGGGATTTTTCTCTCACTTCTCTGTCTAGTCGTGCTTGTGCTACTGCGCTTGACCTTGCCCCTACGCGTGACTTTGTAGGACCAGGGAGTGGGGTTCCACGCATCTACTGCATCTACTGCATGTTCTGCATGTTGTGCTTGCGCCAGGATGCCGTGCCTGGCCTTTCTTTGAGGCGCGTTTAGACCTCAGAGCGCCTCCCCCCGCCACCGTGTGTACAAAACACACGGTGACCTTCCACGCAAGCTTTCCGCCAAGCCGGGCATGGCGTGCTTCCCTCAATTACGGCGTCGTTACATGCTTGCCTGTTGGCCCCCCAGGCTGTCTCTCCCCCCCTCCCGCCCTCCCTCCCTACCCCGCCATCCTCAGTCAGGCCGCGGCCACTTTCCACGACGACCTTCGAGCGTTTCTCGCAAACGGCGACAACGAGCGTTGTCGCTCCGCTCGCTTCGCTGATCACGCGAGCCGTTAACATTTTATGAACACGCCATTAGCGAGCGGTCGACGTGACAACAGGCGTGGGTGCGCATGTGTTAGCGGTTACTGATGAACGCAAATCCCTCCCGGCAAGACCCGATATTGAATGTTGAATCGCAGGCGAGTCATTTTTGACCAGAAAGCAAGTTTTGAGCTTGAAACGTCGACTCGAGCGCAACCCTGTGACAAAATCTCGCCCGAATCTAGCAAAAGAGAAGGAAGAGAAGCGCTACCTGAGCTTTGCGTGTGCCTCCGCGGGCGGCCAGGCGGGCTGGAATGAAGCGGCGCGCCACCTGTTGCTGCAAAACACAGCAGAATGCAGGTGACCTGGCCACGCCCCCCACCCGCCCGCCCACCAGCCCGCCCGCCCGCTTCCGACTTTGTCATCGAGGCTTTCGATGGGAGGGTCGGTCGGTTGGTCGGCCAGCCAGTAGTGCTCTGACGGAACCTTTATTCAGAAGCTTCAAGTAGAAGCAAAAGTTCACTCGGGTGCCTTTTCCGACGGCGTTTTCGGTGCTCGCTCGAGCCGAGCAGCGTCACCCGCCAGCCAGCGAGCGAGCGAGCGGCCGGGCAGGCGGGCCACTTGCGGTCAAAGTCGCATTCCACCGTGTAATCATTCAGCGAGCGTTTGAAGATTGCAAACCTACCAGGTTGTCCGGGTGACATGGGCCCACGTGCGCAGTCAAAAGGAGAGCCGGGGCGAGGGCCGGGACGAGCGCCCGCCGGTGGCCACCCCTCATCTGCTGCGTGCGCACGCACGCACGCACGCACGCGTCGCCGATTTTATTGTTCCAACAGTGGTGGTGTTCCAGCCGCCTGTAACATTTTCCGATGCTCTAATATTTTCCATGATATTTTCCTACCGTGGCTGTCACGGCCGCCTTTTAATGGGCTCATTAGGCTTTGGGCGCAGACAAACGCACACGCGTTGCGTTCCGTTCCCAACAAAAGGCTTGATTTAACGAGGCGCGTTTTAGCGCGCCTCGCACCGCGGGGGGCCAAACTTGGGCACGGCGCAACGAGGTCACTTGAGCCCATGAGTCGTTTAGTTCATTTAGTTGAACTTGAAATCGCTCCTGTCAGATGACTGACAGACAGACGATCGTCGGAGGAGGAGAACGAGCGGCCGGCGGACGTCGCGGGCACGGACGCATGCACACGGCATGACCACCGGAGGCGCCGATGGAGTCCAGATGCGAGGCCGTGCACGTCCGGGCGCCGGGCCACGACCTGAGCGCCCGCCTGCATGCGTGTATGTTTTTGCCTTTGCGGCGGCCTGCTAACGTGCTAGCCGCTCATTACAAGCCGAGCGTAAACGAGTGGAATGAAAGTGCCGCTTGTGTTTATTTGGCAACTTTGTTAACTTGTTTACCAGCTAACAAACTAGCTTCATCCGCTCAGCTCAGTACGCCTCATTAGCATCTTCCTGTGTGTGTGTGTGGGGGGGACTATTTCCTGTTACTTTATGCACCTGCGTGCTCAAAGTCTGACCCCAGAAAGTGTTTATGTCTTTTTATTTTATGAGCCAGCCTCATTATTGGGAGCCGGTTAGCTGCAGACGCAAATGGCACGGCAGCCGGCACCTCGGAGCGCTTCCGGCCTAAGCTCCCGACGAAAAAAGCCGACGCGGGGGCTCGGAACCGGCGCCAATGCGGACGCCAAATAACGCGGAGTCCCGCCAAGTCCCGTCTGCCGCTGAGGGCGGCCAAAAGCAGCGCCGACAGTGCCATGTGGCCGCCAAACTGCGTCGTTCCAAGAATGGCGGCCAGAGTAGAAAAGTGGCACAAGTAGGTCACCTTCATTGTCTATTCCTTCTTTGCTCGAAGCATGCAAACACAATCATGATGAAAGTGCTCACGCTCATTTTTGTGATGCAGATGGCCGTCGGCCTTGTGCTGAAGTTTGGGCGGGAACCTTTCTTCAAACGCGTCTTTCTGTTGGGACCCATCGAGTGACGGATGGACGGACGGACGGACGGCTGGGCCCCTTTTCAAGCAAGCGCCAGAGACGTTTGGTCTGCACGCGGCAGCCGGTAAGAAACATTTATGTATAGAATCGAAGGTTTGATGTTTATTCAACGGAAGGAGGGAGGGGATTCACAATCAAGCGAACGGATCGCACGTCAATAATAGCACCAGACGTTTAGTTAACACGGAGAGGTGAGGAAACTCAAGCCGTGGATCAGTTCTTGCTGGCCACCAGGCTCTGGTACATGGGTTTGACCACCACGTGAAGCATCAGGGAGCCGTCCACCAGGTACTCGGAGGTCCGGCGGTGCAGGTCGGCGTCGGCCAGGAAGTCGCCGTTCTCCTCGGTGCTCTGGTGGAAGTCGTAGACGTGCTTGACGTGCAGCCGGCCCTGCTGGCGCGCCACCACCAGAAGTGTCTTCTGGAAGCTCACCCCGGCAAAGTCGGCGCTGGAGGTGGCGGGCGTGACGATGACGCGGGGGCGCCCGCCCTCGCCCCCCCGCGCCGGCTGCATGGCGCCCGTCTCGGCGCCGTACGTGGGCCTCATGCTGAGCGGCAGCCAGCGGGGCGAGAACAGCACGTTCCAGGTCACCTGCGGGGTGGGCAGGAGGGAAGCCGGTCGGCCGGGTGGCGACAATGCGCTTGGGGATCCGCTTTCACGGCCGGCGGCCACCTACCCGCTTGCCGGCGTCGTGGCCGCTGGGCCCCAGCTGCGTCTGGAAGCTGGTGCTGCGGTCGTCGCGAGCCGGGTTGCTCACCGCCCAGGCGGACCCCCACGGCGGCGCCAGGTAGTTGCGCGGCACAAACAGGCTGCAGTTGAGGTCAAAGTACTTGGCCATGTGCACGGGGGAGGCGGCGTGGAACTGGTAGGACAGGTAGAGCAGGTCCCGGACCGACTCCCTGTAGCGGGCCAAGACGGCCGACTGGCTCTGCAGGCGGAAGAGCTCCCGGGGCGGCATCATGGCGTAGCGCACGGCTCGCAGCGCGTTCTCCGCTGTCAGCCCGTCGGGGCGGTTGCGCGAGATCCACTCCTCCAGCCCGGAGAAGAGCTCCATCTCGCTGTGCACCACCAGGTCGGAGCGCCGCAGGAGCGTCATGAGCAGCCGGGAGCTCAGGCCGCTCCACTCGCCGCTCCGCAGGACCGACGACAGGTTCCACGCCAGGTAGCGGAGGCAGCCGTCACGCAGCGCCACGTCGCCCGCCTCCGCCGCGTACTCGTACCAGCCCGCCACGTGGCCCGAGGGCGATTCCCGGGCCAGGTTGAGGCTCATGTAGCGGCTCAGGCCCTGCCGCAGCGCCGCCACCTGGTACTTGGTGGCCAGCCGGTGCAGGGCCGTGGCCTGCTCCGGCCGCAGGGAGATCTCGCCGCAGTACAGGTACCTGCGGGCAAAGGCTCGCTCTCAGAAGAGGGAGGAGGCCGTAGCGGAGGCCGGAACGGAGGCCGGAACGGAGGCCGGAACGGAGGCCGGCCCGCCGTCTTTTCTGCCCACCTGATGAACTTTTCAAAGACGGCGGCGCATTCCGGGCTCTCGCGCAGCGTCAGCGCGCTGCCGTTGCGCTCCCGCAGCATGTCGGCCAGCACCGGACTCTGCAGCGACAGAACCAGCGCGTGGACCGCCATCAGCTTGACCTCGTCGCCGTTGGGCGTCTCCAGCCGCAGCGTGGCGTCGCTGCCGTTACCCTGGAGCAGTAGCGCCTCCAGGCGCCCCACCAGCGCCAGAGAGTGGCTCAGGGTGTCAGCGCCGGGGTCCGGGCCGCCGTCCACCTTCGAGGGGCCTGAGCCCAGGCACGGGAGGTAAGATGAAAAGATTGAAAGTGTGATTCAGCCGCAGGCCTCTGTGTCCAGATTGGCCGGAAACACATGTGCGCCGGCCGTAAGTAGGGCGCCGATCGGGTCATCGATCGGTCGCCTGACAAGCCATTGTGGGTCGGTTGCACGCAGCCCCCGCCCCACCCCACGTGCACTTATTGATTGCTGTGTTTGTCCTGCGTCCATCGTTCCTAAGCAGAAGAGAGCAGTCGGCGGCCCGTGGCACGGCCTAAGACGGTTCTCAGATCAAGCTAATGTGCGCGACGACGTTGGCTGAGCAACGCCAGAAGAAACCTCGTCCGACTTACTTTTACAGACGATCCCGGTACAAGACAGTTTTCATCATGGGCCTTCAGAATTTGAAAATCTCACCCGTTGCCGCCGCCACCTGAAGCAGCTGCAGCAGCAGCAGCACCACCACCGCCGGCTTCATCTTGTTCATCTTCTACGGCGCTTCTTTGTCTCCGAGCGTGCCGAGTACGATGCCGATGCTGCGGCAGGGTGAGGATGACTTTGAATGTGGGTCATCGGCCCCGCCCGCTTCCTGGGTGGAGCCTGGGCTGGCACGCCCCGCCCCGCCTCAGAACGTGACCCCGACTGGCCTTTTTGTTCACCGAATCTCTTCCCGACACGCAATACATGGAACGATATTTGTCACGATTTGTTGTTGGAAATGACTCTAAAGAGCAGCAATGAAAATCGGATGCAATGCAAGACAGCTTTTGCAAAGCACGTGTCTGCCAGATAATGAGCTTTCTCCAGCCACCAGGTGTCGCCACATACTTGCTGCACCTTGAGCCGCTCAGGCTTGAGCTGGAGTTTGTTTGCGGTTGCCCCGGCCGGCCCGCCGCCGCTGCCGCCGCTCCTCCTCAGAGCCCTCCTGAGAGTTTGTCGTTGGCACTTGCTCTCTCGCTGGCTCGCCCGCCTCACTTTGTGTCCAGCCTGCGCTTGTCTCCCTGCGCTCGCTCTCCTACATTGACAATCTGCGCTGGGCAATCAGGTACGTCAAGGCGTCGATCACTCTGACTCCATTTCTTTTTCAATCTTCTTTCAACGAAGCGCCGACTCATGAGGAAGAGGCCTTGACTAAACATCACCGGCGGCCATCGTTTCTTTCCGGCTGCATCGGCTCCTGAGGCCAGGTCACCCACCGTGTGCGTGACCCAACTACCGTACAGCACTCCGGTGAAGGAGCGGACCGGAGCAAAGCGAAGGCCCCATCGCACCGCACCAAAGTCCGCTGTGTTGACTTTTGACAAGGTCGACTCCTTTGTGCACTTTCACCTGTGTGAAATATTTGACTAGAGTTAAACATTAATGTCTTTCTCTCACCTCATGTGCGTGCGTGCGTGCCTACAGGCCGGCGAGCGCGATGGAGCGGAACGCCAGCCGACCCGCCGGTTGCGGTCCGCAAGTGTCCTCGCTCTACTTCAAGCTGTGCGACCTGCAGGCGGCCTGGGGCGTGGCGGCGGAGGCCTTGGCGGCGGCCGGCGCCGTGCTCAGCCTGCTTCTGTTGGTCACTCTGCTCGCCAGCGTGCCCTTCGTGCGGGAGCGCCAGCGCAGGAACGGCGTGGCCCTGCACGCTATCTTCCTGGTGTGCACGGGCGGCCTCTTCGGCCTGACCTTCGCCTTCGTCGTGGGCGAGAACTTACCCACCTGCGTGTCCCGGCGCTTCCTGTTCGGCGTCCTCTTCGCCGGCTGCTTTTCGTGTCTCCTGGTTCAAGGCGTGCGGCTGAACGCGCTGGCCAGGGGCAAGCGCGCCCCGCCGGCACTGAGTTCCTGCCTGGCCGCCACGGCTCTGTGGGCGGTGGAGGTGGTGGTCAACGCCGAGTGGCTGATCATCACGGTGGCGCGCCAGCCGGCGACGGACGGGCCCGCCGCAGCCTGCAACCTGACCAAAGCCGACTTTGTCATGGCGCTCATCTACGTGATGGCGCTCCTGGGCGCTACGCTGTGCGCCGGCCTTGGCGTGGTGGTGGGCGGAAAAGAGCAGCCGTGGAGGAGGGAGGGCACCTTCATCCTGGCCTGCGCCTTCCTCTCGGCGGGGATCTGGGTGGCGTGGATCGCCTTGTACGTCCGGGGGAGCGAAGGCGGGCCCAGGTGGGACGAGCCCACCCTGGCCGTAGCCCTGGTGGCCAACGCCTGGATCTTCCTGGCCACCGTCGCCATCCCGCAAGTGTGCTGCTCGGCCGGCGACGGAGGAGACGGGGAACCCGACTTTGGCCGGGACGCGCACCTGGGCCGCGCCGTGGGCTACGAGAACGTTGTCCGGGGGCGCAACGTTTTTGCCGACAGCAGGGAGAACAAAGCCTTCGCCGCGGACGAGCCTGCGCAAGGTAGGCGCAAATGCAGTTCTGTTCTTTGAAGCGACTCAGAGGAATGAGGCTCTGGTGCTTTGGATCCTCGCCTCGCCACTTTCAACGCTCGTGCCGCCTTTGCCGCTCAGCTCACCCTAGCCGATTGCAGGTGGCGAGGCGGTGTCCCCGTACAGCGGCTACACGGGTCAGCTGAGAAGTTCCGTGTACCAGCCCACCGAGCTGGCCATCATCTCCGAAGCCCGCGTGAGTACGCTGCTCCCGCCCCGCCCGCTTTGGCTGGAATCTTTTTGGAGTCTCTTTTGGGGCTTTTTGTTTGTTGGCGGCAGAATCCTCCGGGAGGGCCCGCCGCCACCCATTCCGCCATTCCCAGAGCGTCGGCCCTCGCAAATGCTTACGGAAACAACGTAGGGCCGCATGGGATTCCTGTTCCATCATATCTGCACGTGTGTGTGTGTCTGTCTGATCTTGTGCTTCCTGGTTTCTTCTTCTTCAGGATCACGCGTTGTCGCACAGGAGGACAGAGTGGTAACACCCGCTCGGCGTGCTCGTTTGGCCTCTCCCTCTGCCTGATGATATCCGGACGCCGATCCGTTCACCGCTCGCGTGTGACGGAGGCAAGACTTGCGGACTCATGATACTTCTGTCTGTTGTGGGCCGCTGTGTCTGAACTACGCAAGACAGAAGTGCAGTGCGCCACATTTAAGTTGAGCACACGCTTCTGGAGATTCTCCTGGAAACTACACGCTAGCTTCAAGGACAATTGGCAGCACTACATTTTAGGCCACTCCACGAGACCATAATATAGCTGCAACACAGCCCCCCCCCCACGCCTATCATCTTTTTCACTTTCAGAATTTATTCACTTGGTTCTTTGCAAAATAAAAGCGCCTTAGCTCATTTCCCGTCGTCCCACGGGAGCCGGGCTCCGGCCTCAGCTTTCCAGGGGGTCGGAGCCGTCCGTCACGCCTGTAGAAACGGGTCGAGGTCGTCGGGGGACGTTTGATTGATTGCTGCTAACCTCTGCAAACGCTCTCGCCCCTTTGCGTGTGTGTGTGTGTGTCTCTTGAGTGCATTTCAGTTCCACTTTTGCAAAATGACAAGTCGCGGCTCTCTCGGAACAACAGCTCTTGCTTTCAGTTTGAACAGGAACCGTCAGCGATTCTTTGGCGGCGCGCTTGCGGGAGGAGGAGCACGCAAGTCGTGCACAATGTTCTCTTTGTCAAGTCAGGACAAAGCCGAGGCTGTGAGAAAAACCTTGAGCCGGGACACCTGATGGAGCGCCACATCTGCACAGGCGCCGTGCTTCACGACACGGTGAATGTTTGGCATACTTGTTTGTCGACAGCCTTGGCGCGGCTTCAAGCCGACTCCCAAATTAGTGAGGAAAAAAGCAATGGGGCGAAAAAGCTTGCAGGCCCCTGTGAGAGTGTTAAAAGTCCCGTATGGGAGAGGCTTTTGTTTTTCTTCTTTCTTTCTTGCCTCTCCTTTTGTCTCTCTCCTCTGGTCCTCGCTCTCTCTCTGGAGCCCTCCTCCTCCTCCCCCCGAGAGCGCAGGCTCACTGGGGCGGTGTCAGGGCGCGGTAGGTGTCGCCAACCGAAGGGAGGCGCGAGTAACACCTGAACGTGTGGCAAGAGTTTTTATTGGCCATGTTTGAGCGTGCCAAACAAGGAATTTGACTTGGGTCAATCACAGCCTCTGTTCAACAATTCGGTGACGAACAACACTCAGGACAT
Source organism: Syngnathus floridae (assembly GCF_059516105.1). Classification (NCBI taxonomy): domain Eukaryota; kingdom Metazoa; phylum Chordata; class Actinopteri; order Syngnathiformes; family Syngnathidae; genus Syngnathus; species Syngnathus floridae. The sequence goes on along the minus strand of NC_142430.1, from coordinate 10,507,318 downwards.
GTGAAAAATGGCAACTCTTGTCACTCGCAAACAGTCAGAGTGAAACATGGATGGCAGTGCAAAGATGCTCACGGGTATGTATTCCTTATCCCCTACGATGAACGACGAATGCGACGTTTGGAAGTATAATCTGCACTATCCATCCCCTCCCGGTCGTAGCCAATGGACTTTCAACACTTGCAGTGGACTTCAATTGGGTGACTTTTCGTGTATCAAAGGTGTGCACCAATGACACGGAGAACAGTATCGCCTTCCCCTGGACATGTTTTGTAAACACAAACGTTTCAACCGCTTGTCCATTGGTCAGCAGCGCTATCACTTGTTTCTGATTGGTTTGTATTTCACTCTTGCGGCCAATCAATGCTTTTGTTTACATTGTTCGTAGCCACACTCGCGGCCAATCAATGCTTTTGTTTACAAGGTTTTACTTCCGGGAGAACGGAAAGACGCTCTCGTTTACAAATTAGAGACATCAGTTAGATTTTCCTCTCCTCAAGACCCTAGTTTGGAGATCAACACGTCCAAATACCCACATTTTTGTTTGTTTTTAATCTCACGATGGTTTACTTAATGGCGAACGCGACAAGGTCGTCCGCGTCTCTACGCAAGGTTGGTAGCCGCCGTTAGCCTGCTACGTAACTGATCTCATCTCTTTTCCCCTCCCCGTCCGCGACGGGCATACGCCTTATTCTTTGCGAATGGATGCTCCCGTGAAGCTGCAAGTTGCTCAAGACGAGCTTCAAATCATTTTCTCGATTTAAAAGCAGCCGCCGGCGAAAAGCTCAAATGACATGTCGTACGAGATAGCGATTGAGGTCTGCCATATCATTTTTGTTTCCCCCCCCTTCTCGTCACGGGTTAATATGTGTTTTTCGTCACAAGTTATACTTTCATTGAAAGCCCAAAAGTTAAGAAATGTTGTCCCGGTCAAGTGGCGTGAAAGAGAGAGAAGCACGTTTTCTCCCTGTTCCCGATATTCAGCCATCTGTGACTCCCAATTTCAGCCTCAATTTGTTTCCACATTTCTTTGATTTGGCAACGTGACACGATTTGCCTAAAACGAGGCTCTGTCCAAATGCTGAGTCAAGAATTGAAATTGAAAACCGGATGCAGTATTTTGGAGAAAATGATTTTTGTAGGTGTGTCTCCTCGAAAATACTTGGGGGTCACACGTGAGCAGAGCAGCTGTCGAGCTGACGGTCGTCAGCCCCCCCCCCCCCTTGTCCCTCACCTTGTTCTTCACCTTGTTGTTTTGCAGTTGTGGGTGGCGTCGCGGGGGTGGGCGCCACTCAGCCGGAGCGCCCGCAGCAGGTGCTTTAACGCGAGCCTCCCCCCCGCGCCCCCGTCCCCCCCGGAGAGCGCCCCCTGTCGTCCGGATCCCCGCGCTCCTCCTCCTCCTCCCGCCCACTGCTGCATGAGCGGCTGCCACAACTGCGTGTGGATCGAGCACGCCGAGCAGCTGCTGGCCTTCTACAGAGACGACGGCGGCGAGCGAGCGCTGGCCGCCGTCGAGGAGAACGTGCTTGACGATAATCTCAAGGCCTTCTTGAAGATGGAGATCCGACTCCTCAAAAAGACGTGAGCGCAGGCAGGTATGTCGGACGCCGGCCGGCCGGTAACGCGGCGGTTCCGAATGAGCGCGCACACTCCACTTTGTGAAACCGTGAGGCGACTGCTCAACATTGGGTCTTCGCTTGGGTGCGTGTGTGTGTGTGTGTGTGTGCAGAACTTTCCGGCACGGAGACGGTTTTGGATTTTCTGTCCGCGAGCAAGACGGACGTCGTCGGAACGCGGCGACGAGACGCCCGACGGCTCGTCATCAAGTCTGGTCGCGAGGCGCCTCGACTCGTAAAGCTGGCGTGCGCATGCGGCAGGCACTATTGATTGCATCTGTCTTGTCAATTAAACGGTGCCACATCCAACTCGCTCGCTGGCGTTGTCGATGGCTCGTCGCAGCGGCAAGGTGAAAACGCGTGGAGGATTACGACGTGACGGCAAATGACAGATTAGCGACATCGTCGGGGCCTGGGGCAGCGTTAGCTCAGGTCAGTCGGCGCCAGTTGGCATCCTCCGCCGTCCTCCTGTGTCTCTTCGCCTTTCTGTCCATTTGACCAACTTTCTGTCCATCTGTCTTGCCTATTGCCAATCCCATCTTGCTGCCTGTCTGTGTACCAGATGATTAGGGCCGGGTCCCGCTACGTCCGAGTGGGTTTGTCATTTTTGTCAGGGTGCGTATTCTTTTCAAATTGCAAGCGCCTCGTCCAAAGCGTCTGCACGCGGGTGCGTGTCGGTCGAGCCCCACCCATTTGTTGCTCTCGTATCTGTCCGTCCATCTGTCCATAGCTGTCTCGTCTATGCTTGCCGGTCTGTCCGTCCGTCCGTCGGTTGGTCTGGCCAGCCCCGCTTGCCTATCGAGGCGTGTCCCCGCTAATCCCGGCCGCCCGTATAAAAGGCAGCCGTCGTCGTGTCGGGCTCATCTGCCGTCCTGTCCTCTGGCCGCCGGTCACGCGAGCAAAGAAGCACGTGAGTAGAACGCGTCCGTCCACCCGGGGAACTTTGGGGCAAATGTGAGCTCAAGTCATCCTGCGCGCTTTCGGATTTTGCGATAATATGCTTTGACCAACAAATCGAGCAGTCCCTTGTAGCTTCTTGTAACCATATAACAAGGAAATGCGGCTCCAAAAGACCTCAAGGGACAATATTCTGAACAAAAATGGAGGGAAAGCCCATGATATTTTTCAAATCAACATACAACGTTTCATGTCAGAAGAAGGTCTGAAGGCAATTGGTGTCACATTTCTGAAAATGGAATTGGGGAAATAGACATTTTGTTTGCAACGCTTGACTTCAACAGGGACATTTGGGATTTCGTGTGATTTGCCCCAAAAGCTTGTGTCAAGAAATGTGACACGACGGTCGGTTGCCATGTTTTGAAATGTCAAAAGTTGAACAAGGTTTTTACAACGTCAAATACTTCCATTGTCAGTGTTGGACGATTTAACGGCAACGTAGAGAGCGAGAGAGAGAGAGAGCGCACACCTGGGGCCTCTCCGGCCTGGCATTTCAAAGTGCTTTGTGTTCCGCAGCTGGACGTCATCGCTTAAGTGCGCCAGTGTGTGCTCAGCACTTGGGCGCTAACCAGCTCAAAGGCAGATTAGGAAAGTGAGCCCGGGATTAGGATTAGCCCCCATTCTGTCGTGCGGCGCCGGGGTCACGCTGACCCAATGTTGTGTCGTGGTCATTGGCGAGCAATTTGTCCGCCTCAAGACGACACGAAGACTTCAATACGCTCCTCGATGGCAGAAAGGGAACCTCGGCATCACCGAGGTTCCGTCTGGCCGTCGGCGCCCTCGCGGGGGGGTGTCCGTCGGCGCCTACGAGTGCTGCTGCGTTGACGTGTTCCGCAGAAAAGCGTCCGCGGCGGCGGAGATGAATCTGGAGACGCCCAAACCTGACGTCAAGTCGGCCACGCGGGTGAGCGGCGGCCCGGCCACCCCGCGCAAGGGTCCCCCCAAGTTCAAGCAGAGGCAGACGCGGCAGTTCAAGAGCAAGCCGCCCAAGAAGGGCGTTCAGGGGTGGGTCCACCCGCATCGAGCGTGCTCACGGCAATATCCGTTGCTGTCGTGCGCCTTGTCGTCACGCTCCCTTTTTGTCCTTCTTTGCGTGCAGCTTCGGCGACGATATCCCCGGGATGGAGGGTTTGGGAACCGGTGAGTCCTCCTGCTTTTGGGGCTCCTCTGCTCAATCATCTGCTCGATCTGCTCACTTGTGTGTATGCGACCCGCTTGCTGGCATCTTTCAGACATCACGGTGATCTGCCCGTGGGAGGCCTTCAATCATCTGGAGCTGCACGAGCTGGCCCAGTACGGAATCATCTGAGCTCAGCCGGAACTCGCCAACGCTGAGCTAGAACAAACACAAGCCCCCCAAAATACACACACACACGCACACACGAAAAAAACAAATATACACATATTTTTTATCGTTATCGGTAGCCGCTCGTGTTTAGATGGCATTTTCTGTCAGGCGCCCTGGCGTTGAGGCTCAAACGTCCTCCGTCCAGCTGTCGTCCGTCTGTCTTCGCTCACGGTCGACTCGCTCGGGACCTGCTGATTTGTCGTTAGCGTAGCAGCCACACGACGTGTTGGCATCCATCTTTTTTTTGTATGCTTAATTGACTTTTAAGTGACTTCATTGCACTTTTCCATAGCTTTCCTCATCATTTGCGTGTTTGCAGTCGTTTACCTGTATTTGCTTTCATTTTGCTTGCTTTTCCTCGGCAGCCAAGTCAGCGTTGTAAAAGAGAATCGGAGAAATAGAGGTTCCATTTTCAAAATAAAAATGGATTGGTGGAGACCCTTTCTTTTCATCTTTTGTCCCGCTTGAAAAGAATACTGATGCAAAATCTCCATTTATTATAGTCAACAGGGGAGGCAGGGGAAAACGACTCCGGTAATATTTGAAATAATTCATAAATGCTTGAAATATTACAATAATAGAGTGGACATGTTCGTCAAATAAACAGGTTTACGCACACATTTTCAAAACAAGAATGACTCGTCGACGAGAGGTCAGGCGGAGCCTGTGAATGAACCCTGTTTTCATGAAGCACATTAGCCCAAATTCATTGGAGATTTGACCGAAATAGCGGGAAAGTGTCGAATCAGGGCACAACATCCAGATTTGAACGAGACAGTCCGTGTGACCCCAAAACAGGGCAAACAGGGCGAACAGGGTGAACAGGGTCACGTTGACGAGTCAGTCGCTCTCTGGAGCGACTTTTATTCCGTTGTCACAAGCACAAAAGTGCGAAGAAGGGAGATGGCGAAATTGGGGGCGGACATGACGATGGACAAAAATGGATATCTTACTGAGACAGGTTTAATGGAAACTACGTAGCTAAGTGTACTGTACTTGTCAAGCTTAGGATGGGACGGCAGTCGCACTCCGGAACAGTAGGTGGCGGTAATGCGCCTCAAAGCCGGCGACACCCGCCGTAAAACGAATCAAGAAGAAGAAGAATACGGGATGGAGTCTCGTTGACAAACACGGCGTCAAAGAGCGTTCAACTTTTCAGCTTGGAGCAGGCACGAGACTGACTAGACGACAACATCCAGCGGCCGGCTCGGGTGGCAGCATGGCGGAAACCATCGTAAGTTGAAACCAACCAACAAGCAAGCAAGACGTGTCTTCCTCGCTGGCTGCGGCCAAAGTGAGCTAGCTTAACCGGTTAGCAGCAACGCCAGACAGACGAACGTATAGTGATGAGGCAGCACAATTAGCTTGCTAGCCGGGCCGGCTCACCGGCGGCTAACGGCAGCTGCCAAGGTTCGCCTTTAACTCCCCAACACAAATGTCAGTCAGGAGTTGGCCAAGTGCTCGCTCACAATGGCACCGATGGACTTTTCCGGTGCTTGTGTGCTTCCGATCCATCCGTCCTTTGTGGCAAATTTGCTTTTGCTTTTGCTTTGGATTTGGTGGCATTAACCGCAATGGACGCCCAGTCAAAGGAGCTTGTCTGTATTCTTTTTTTTTTTTTTTTTGCGCAGTCGTCACTGCCATACAACTTTACTGTTCAGGTACCTTTTGATTTGATTATTTGTTGTGTATGTTACAAATTGCCTTGATTCCCCCCCCCTACGTTATGTCATGCTGTTTTAAATTCAACCGTCTTACTAAGCAAGGTCGAGCGCATATGGAGCCTTTTGAATGCTGATTCCGATATTAAGCAATGAATCAGCAATGGAATGACTAAGACAACTTGGTCTTTTAATGCTTACATCAACAAAGAGACCAATTCCAGCCGGTCCATCTCACTAGAGATACAAGCAACAACAACAAAATACCATTATGAAATAAGGCATTATTGACAGAAAGTTGGCCCTTAAACGCCCATCAATGTGCGTCCCCAATATATGATACGTTGGCCCAATATCTTGTCAGGAATTTGTGGCCAGGGTACAATTGGAAATGGATCAGATTATGGTCAAGCGCTTTTGTCTGATGGCTTTTGTGTCGTCGTTTGTAGATCATCCGGGTTCAGTCTCCAGATGGGATGAAGAAAATCGCTTCCACCAAGCGGGAGACTGCCGCGGCCTTTTTCAACAAGGTACTGGTGTTTCCTTTCCAAAGGACGCACCTTTGGCTATTTTGACGCTTCAGCCACGTTCAATATCAGCGCGCTCGCTAAGCAGCTTTGCCCGGAATTGCCTTTGGCGGGCTCGTCGGACAATCGATGTCGAGGTTAGTGTTTGAGCCGGCCGGCAGACCTTTGTTTGTGTTTTTGACGGCCTTGGCAGGTGGCCAAAGAGTTTGGCTTCAACTCCAACTGCTTCGCCGTTTACCTGAACCGCAACAAAACTGGAGAGATCCTCCCCCAGAACAAAAGCCTCAGCCTGCTGAAGATCAAGTGAGCGACGGACGGACGGCCGAGCTCGGGCGGGCGGGCGGGCGGGGGGGCTGGACGGACCACGCGACGCTAAGCTGCCTTTCCTTATGTGCGCCAGGCACGGCGACATGCTCTTCTTGTTCCCTTCGGGCTCGCCGGCCGAGGTGATGGACACGGCCGCCCCGCACTCGTCCTCGTCGTTCGCTTCCTCGTCCTTTCCGACGCCCCGCCCCCAGTCGGCGCCGCCCGTCCAGGAGGACGACATCGACCGCTTCCTGACCAAGCAGGACGGCAAGATCTACAGGAGCCGAGACGCGCAGCTGTGAGGAGACGCGCATGCGTGCGCGAGCGCTAGCTTTGCGCTAACGTGCCGTGCCAAAGGCCAGAGAGGAGCTTGCGCAAGTTAGAGAACGTTGATGAGATCCCTCCCGCACCTGTATATTGGCGCTGCGTGGTGACGACAACAAAAATGGCCACGCTTGGTTTGGGCCAGGTGCATCCTTGCCACTTTAACGGCAAATGGGGCCAAAGCGTTGCTTTTGTCTGAAATGAGCAAACTTGTCCCGTGTGGTCACAGATGTCGCCACGGCGTCCTGGGCAAGTGCGTGCACTGCGTACCCTTGGAGGTCAGAACGCCGCCCGCCCTTTGTATCTTTCCTTCTCTTTTATTTCTTCTCCTTTAATTCCTTCCCTTTGCCTCCACCTCTTGGCGCGTCTCTCCTCTCCTCTCCTCTCCTCTGGCAGCCTTTTGACGAGGACTACCTGAACCACCTGGACCCGCCCGTCAAGCACATGTCGTTCCACGCGTACCTGCGAAAGCTGACCGGAGGAGCCGACAAGTGAGCGCCCGTCTCTCCCGGCCGTTTCTAATGGTGAGTCCACTGAAAGCAAGGCCATGTTGATGCCTGCCGCACAGGGGGAAGTTTGCCGCCCTGGAGAACATCAGCTGTAAGATCAAGTCGGGGTGCGAAGGCCACGCCCCCTGGCCGGAGGGCATCTGCACCAAGTGCCAGCCCAGCGCCATCACGCTCAACAGACAGGTCCGAGCCCGCCGTTCTTGCCGGCAAAAGCGAGCGGCTGGGCCGGCGGAGCAAAGTCGCCCGCCGTCGCTTTTGTTGCCGTCGCCCGCCGTCGCGTTTGTCGCTGTCGCCCGCTGTCGCCCGCTGTCGCCCGCTGTCGCCCACCCTCACGTTTGACGTGGCTGTTTTGTCTTTGCTGGGCAGAAATACCGCCACGTGGACAACATCATGTTTGAGAACCACACCATCGCCGACCGCTTCCTGGACTTCTGGCGGAAGACGGGCAGCCAGAGGGTGGGCTACCTGTACGGCAGGTACACGGAGCACAAAGACATCCCGCTGGGCATCCGGGCCGAGGTGGCCGCCATCTACGAGCCCCCGCAGGTCAGCCGGCGCCGCCTCCCGCTCGGCCGGCCCAGGCGGCTCCCCTCGGCTGACGTGCGCTTTGCTCCAGAGCGCCACCGCCAACAGTCTGCAGCTGCTGGATGACCCGCGGGCCGCCGCCGTGGACGAGATCGCCGCCAAGCTGGGCCTGCGCAAGGTGGGCTGGATTTTCTCGGACCTGCTCTCTGAGGACACCAGGATCGGGACAGTCCGCTTCACCAGAAACCAGGTGGGCTCCAGAATAGCGGCCCGAGCGAGCGAGCAAGCCAGCCAGCCAGCCTTTTCCGTTTTGCCCTTTCCCATCAGGACTCTCACTTCCTGAGCGCGGAGGAGTGCATCACGGCGGGCTTCTTCCAAAACCAACATTCCAACCCCTGCAAACTCTCTCGGGACGGACACTTTGGCTCCAAGTTTGTGACGGTGGTGGCCACAGGTGAGGTCGCGCCGAAGCCACGGCTCCTCTGCTCGCTGTCGCCGACTGTCGCGGGCGTTCCGTTCAGGCGGTCCGGACAACCAGGTGCACTTTGAGGGCTACCAGGTGTCCAATCAGTGCATGGCCCTGGTGAGGGACGAGTGCCTGCTGCCCTGCAAGGACGCCCCCGAGCTGGGCTACGCCAAAGAGTCCAGTCCCGAGCAGTACGTGCCGGACGTCTTCTTCAAGGTAACGGCCTGGGGGCTGGGGGCGGAGCGCTGGCAAACGGCGCTCATGGTGGCCTTCTGTCAACAGGACAAAGACAAGTTTGGAAACGACGTCACCTTCCTGGCGCGGCCTCTTCCCGTCGAGTATCTCATCATTGACGTGAGTTCCTTAGCACCGTCGCGAGCGCTTTTCCGGACCCGCCTTGGCGGCTGGAGGGCAAAGGACGAGGCCGCTTTGTCAAAACGGCTGCCTCCATGTTGTCCAAACGTTGACCGCCTCCTCGGCATGGCAGATCACCACAACGTTCCCCAAGGACCCCCAGTTCACCTTCAGCTCCACTCAGCGCTTCCCCATCGAGAACCGAGAAATGCTCGGGGAGACGCAGGTAAGGGCGCCGCCTCGCCCTGCCCTGCCCCGCCCCACCCAGTCCTGCCTTTCTGTCTGGCGGCTCCAACGCGCGGCGGCGCCTTTCTCCTCTCCTCTCTGCAGGACTTCCACAGCCTGGCCACCTATTTGTCTCAGTGCGCCTCCGCATCCTTCCTGGACACGGTGTCTGACTTCCATCTGCTCCTCTTCCTGGTCACCAACGAAGTCATGCCTCTGAGGGTGAGTGCGCCGAGAGCCCTCTGCCCCCCCCACACACACACACTCGCCCTCACCCCGGCACGCCTTCTCGCAGGACAGCATCGGCCTGCTGCTGGACGCCGTCAAGACGTGCGACCGGGACCTCGCCGAGACCTGGAAGAAGTCAGAGCAGTGGGCCACCATCGAGCAGCTGTGCGGTAAGTTGGCGCGGGTGACGGAGAAGAAAAGGAATTGGCGGCAAATAGACAGCAACCCGCTTCCTCCGCAATTTGAGACCGAAATGTGTCCCGTGGTGAGCCCGACCCGAGCAGACTCGTCCATTCAATGAGTTGTGGCCGAATGGAGTGACCTTTTGACCTTGCCCGAATCCATCATGAGAGCGCTGCCTTTGCCCGCCGTATTCAGAGTGACGTTTGTCTCCTCCTCCCACCCCACAGGCACGGTGGGGGGGCAGCCGTCGGCGTCGGTGGGGTTTGAGAACACGGGCGACCCGTCGGCCCCCCCGTCCTCCTCCGCCATGTGGTCGTGCGCGCACTGCACCTTCATGAACCAGCCCGGCACCGAGCACTGTGAAATGTGCAGGCTGCCCCGCACTTAGGAGCGCGCCCGAGCGAGCGACCGACGGCCCCCGCCGCCCTCTCGGGCCCTTCTGCCGCCAGCATTGAGCGCTTCCCGCCGGGATGGCTTGGGCCACAAATGCGTACTGGAGCCCGTTTTGGCTCAACTGCGGCTCGCCCGCCGCTTCCTCGACTGGCCTTTTTGTTTAGGTTGCCGTGATTGTGGAATCTGAAAGGCTGCAAGAACCAAAAGTGGTGGCTTGAGATGCAGGTTGAAGTCCTTCCGTCATCTCCAATCAGTCAAATGAATGGAAATGGCGCTCATCTGTTCCAAACATTCAATTGTTTCTTTTCCCCAACTGATATCATTTTTGCCAGTTCTGCTATTTGGAAAAAATAAAATTAAGATAACCAATTGATCGTCAGATTTCATTTGAAAAACATGATTACTTTTTAGGCCCCTTGATAATGGAACGATCTGAATTCCAGCAAAACATATGACTGATTTCCAACACATTGAGTATTTGCTTCGCTCGACAACTGAGAGAAAAGAAATGACAGAACAGATAATAGTTCTTTGCAAATCGGCGTTTTGTTTTGGGGTTTTTTTCTTTCAAAAGAGGACCGCTTCATTGATTCGCATTTTGTCTGTGTTGTAATGTGTCCCTCCGCATATGCAATCGAATTGAAGGGACTAATTGAATACCTAATTGTCTTTTCTGACATTTTGGACGGGGGACAAAAGCAGCCTCACTTGGCAACCATGCGAGCTCACACGCTTTTCCAGCTAGCGTCGTCAAGGTACACGGAGCCGCGTGATAAAGGGAAATAACTCTCCTCTTCCGTTTACAAAGCCAAAGCGTAATAACGAAAAAGAGCCGCGAGACCTTTATTGTGAAAGTTCAGAAAGGAAGTCTCTGGCATTGCTACCGCCACCTGGACTCGGTCGGCTTTGCTCGCTCGCCCGCCCGCCCGCCCGCCTGGCGTTTTGATCGCGGTCTCGTCCTGGTCTTGTCGTGCTCTGCTCAAATCACGGCGAGCGGGGCCGCCAACACTCGCTCCTTCTAACTTCGGATGTTTGGAACTTAACGGAGGAGGGAGGAGGACCTGGAGGGCCAGGCTCCAAGTGCGAGCAGGCTGGAGGGCCGGACGCTATCCGGCGTTTCTGAGCCAGCAAAGAGCCGAGACGGCCGGGCCGTCGGTCGGCTAGCGGGCCGGCTAGGTCGCGTCTTATCCTGCCGAGAGCCGGCGGGAACCGTCTGCTCCTCTCTCCCACTTTGCCACGTTTGCTCGGCGACCGTCGGGCTTGCGGTGGCCCGCGGCCGTCCCGCCGTCCTTGCCATTGCCATTGCCATTGCCAACGCCGTTGCCATTGCCATTGCCATTGCCATCGTCATCCTTCGTCGCCATGGCAGCGCTCATCAAAGAGATCGTCAGCCGAAAAAAGAGACGGTACCAGGAGGACGGCTTCGACCTGGACCTCACGTGTATCCTTTCTCGTTGCATGCAACGTCTGCTTCCGGACAGGATGCTACCTGGCTAATGCTAGCAATGGCACTCTCTCACTCACTCACTTGCTCGGCGGCTCATGTGCTAAGCTAACTGTAGCGCAAACGGGAAGATAAGATCGAATCGGAATCGAGGTGGGAAATGCTTTCTGGGCCCCACCGAATCAAAAGGCAGGCGTCTAGGGTAAGAGTCAAAATGACTGGACTGTTGGAAAGTCAAACGTTTGTGCGGGTTGGAAAGGTAGGAAGAGAAACTAAGAATGTCAAGAATGTCTTGCCTGCTTCCCTGCTTGCCTGCTCCCCTGCTCGCTCGTCTCCCTCAGCACTCAGCGCTCATCAGCAACCATCCGGAGCTTTGGATTAGGGTGCGTTGCAGCAGGAAAGGAGGCATGAACGGCTGGCTAAAGAGGCAGAGCACAAACTTTGTCCTTAGCCGGCCCGACAGACATCTACCCCAACATCATCGCCATGGGTTTCCCCGCCGAGCGTTTGGAGGGCGTCTACAGGAACAACATTGACGACGTCGTGCGGTGAGGCTGCTCGCTTGTTTTCCTTTGTTTTGTTTTCTTTCCATCGTTCCCCCTCTCAACGTGTGGTGACTGTGCGGCGCAGGTTTCTGGACTCAAAGCACAAAAGCCACTACAAGATCTACAACCTGTAAGTGCAACACCTGCCGGCGGCGACAGCACGCACGCACGCGCACCGCTAATGTCGCCTTGCTCGTTCGTCTTTGGCAGGTGCGCCGAGCGACATTACGACACGTCCAAATTCAACTGTCAAGGTGAGACGAGCCGTCACCTGGCTTGCTTTCACAAATGACGGGAAGAAGCGAGCTGGTCGCGGGCGGGCGGGCGCCACCCTTGCTCGCTCGCCTTGCGTTTTGAAGTCACGGCGGGGTCTCCCGACCTTATGTGCGGCGCCTTTGACCAACGGGCCAGCTCTGCGTGTGCGCTGTCCCCCCCAGTGGCCGAGTACCCCTTTGAGGACCACAACCCGCCGCAGCTGGAGCTCATCAAGCCCTTCTGCGAGGACCTGGACGCTTGGCTGAGCCGCGACGAGCGCCACGTTGCCGCCATCCACTGCAAGGCTGGCAAAGGCCGCACGGGCGTGATGATTTGCGCCTACCTGCTGCACCGCGGAAAGTTCCGCCAGGCTCGGGAGGCCCTGGACTTTTACGGCGAAGCCCGCACCAGGGACAAGAAGGTGGGAAAGCCTCCTTTGCGAGCGTTTTGGGAAGGAGGGCGAGCCACTTTTGACGCAACGTTTGACGTCTTGGCTGCGTGCGTGCGTGCGTGCGTGCGCGCGCCTGCTTTTATTTAGGGCGTGACCATCCCCAGCCAACGGCGTTACGTGTGCTACTACAACACGCTGCTGAGGAGGAGACTTCACTACTCGCCCGTGGCGTTGCTCTTGCACAAGATGCTCTTTGAAACCATTCCCATGTTCACCGGGGGGACCTGCAGTGAGTCGGCGCCCGCCCGCACATGCCCGCGTCACCTTGTTCTTGCTCACAATGTGCTCCTCTGGCGCGCAGATCCCCTCTTTGTCATCTACCAGCTGAAGGTGAAGATCCACACGTCCAACCCGGCGTACACGCGGCGCGAAGACAAGCTGATGCTCTTTGAGTTCCCGCAGCCGCTGCCCGTGTGCGGTGACATCAAGGTGGAGTTCTTCCACAAGCAGAACAAGATGATGAAGAAGGTGAGGAGGGCACGGCATGGGCAACTTGCGCGGCGGCCGTTGTCTCAAAGGCGCCGGGATCCAGAATGAGATTGAGGAGCGCTGGCAAAGCGACACTTGACCGGCGCCTGACGTGAGCGTTTGGGCTTGGACGGCGACGCCTTTTCCTTTGTGAACTTCCAAAAACGTATTTTGCGGAGCTGAGTTGCCCCGGCACCCCTTGACCATTTGGGCCGCTCTCTGTCCTTCCTCCTTTCGGCTCTCAGGACAAGATGTTCCACTTCTGGGTCAACACCTTCTTCATTCCCGGGCCGGACGAGGACCCGCAGAAGCTAGAGAACGGCCAAAGCGGAACCTCGCGGGACGCCGGATCCGACGGGATCCGGCAGAGCCGGGAAGACGACGACGACAACGGCGGCGGCAGCGACTTCCTGATTCTGACGCTGCTGAAGAACGACCTGGACAAGGCCAACAAGGACAAAGCCAACAGGAACTTCTCGCCCAACTTTAAGGTCGGTACTCGATTCCGATCTTCCCTTGTTGTTGTTGCCCATCACTGGACCTTTGGAGCGCAGGCGCCGTACGGTGGGCGGGCATCCTTCCGCGGCCTATTAAGCATGCGTCCCCCCACCTCCTGTCCTTCAGGTCAAACTGTTCTTCACCAAGACGGCGGAGGAAGGCGGCAGCGGTGGCAGCCAGGTGAACAGCGCGTCGGTGACGCCGGACGTCAGTGACAACGAACCCGATCACTACCGCTACTCGGATACCACCGACTCGGACCCCGAAAACGAGCCCTTTGATGACGAGCGGGACCAGATCACCAAGGTGTGAGTGACCCCCCAGGGTAGCGGCCACCCAAGACCCGGACGGTGGTCCCGTATTGTTGCCGTTTACCGGAGGGAGGCCTGCCTGCCTTCCTTCCTTCCTTCCTAAAGCATTCCTTCCGCCTTTCTCTCAGTCACAAACTTGAGCGTGTTTGATCGGACAGACACTCTTGGACAGCAGCAGAGTCGCCGTCCCTCCGTCGGGGGTTCCCGAAGCCCACACGCGGCTCAGAGCCGGGCAAAAGATGATCTCAGGTTTGATCCGAGCGGCTCGCCGCTCTTCGTTTGCATCTCGGGTTACCCCGAGGCAGCGAGCGCCGTCCGGTGAATAAAGCAAATATTTATAACGTGGACGGACGCGAGTGTTGCTTTGCGAGCGAGACAGACAGGGAGTCAAACGCCTTTGTTTTATTGGCACGGTCCAGTACGCGGACACACGCGGTTGCCCGGCGAGCCCTCAGATCCACGCTTGCGGTCATAAGACGTCTTGGAAGGCACGGAGCGTGCTCAGCGCCGACACCAGGCAGCCGTCAAAGTTGGAGTGAGTGAAGGCGTCTCCGGCGCAAACCAGCAGGGGCCGCTCCGACAACGTCATGTGACCCGGGCAGCCCGCCACGGCGCTGGCCACCTGAGCGACACACGGGCGGGCTCTTACTGCTGAAGGCCAGGCCAGCCAGGCCAGGCCAGGCCAGGCTAGGCTTTTGGCTCACCTGCGAGTACCTCCACTTGTGGCACTTGACGGACGTTGGCTGAGGCAGCGCGGGGACCAGCCGCTCGAGCTCGCGCAAGATAATGGGCCGCACTTCCTCGGCATCCCGTTCCAGGTGCCGCAGGCCAAAGGGCACGCCGGTGTGGACCACCAATGACGGCCCGGGGCCCGCGTCCCCCTCTGGACACAAGCCGCAGGTTATCGGCCACCCGCCGGGCGAGATGCGAGCGCCTCACCTGCACCGCGTTTGCGCGAGTCCACGGAAGCGTAGCAGATGACTTTGGCCTTGTCATCGTCGCCGTTGTTATAGTTGTTATAGTAACGGACAGCCCAGGGCACGCCCACGTCGGCCCCGGGAGGGAAGAAGAGCGCCAAGGCGAAACGGGAGGAATACGTCACGCCGTGCAACAGCTCTTTCTGTTGGACAGATAGAACTGACAGCACACGCACAGGCGCAATCAAGGCCGGAGGATTTTGGATATTTTCTATTCCCCATTGTGTTTGGAGAGAAGCCGGCCCACCCATCCAATCGATTCGAGCGGGCTCACCGTCTCCCAGGTCGCCTTCGAGCTGCAGAATTTGCGGAACGGGGATGGTCAAGAGCACAGAGTCAAAGTTGTGGCTCCCGCCTTGCTTCTTGCGGACCTCCCAGGAGGCGCCGTGGCGGTACAGACCGCTCACCTGATGCTCCAGGCATAAGTCGGCTCCTAGACAGCACGGATGGAAGGACGGACTAGTCAGGACGTGCCGCTGTCCGGGTGGCCACGCAAAGAGCAGTGACGCCATTCGTTCACCCACCCACCCGACTGGCGCAGGAAGTGCTTGACCACGCTACTCATGCCCAGCGGAGCCACGTAGTCCACGTTGCCGTCTTTGTGCCGCAAGCCCTCCACGGCGCAATCGAGCGGGCGTAGGATGCCCGCCGCCAGCAGCTCCGAGTAGAAGCTGACAAGCGTGTTGGACTTTCCAAGAGCTTCCATTCCAATTGTGATGGCTTTGGCGATACGAGTTTTGATTGTCGTGGGCTGCTTACCTGTGGTGAGCGCGCGCATACTCGCGCGTGGCCGAGATATACTGGGCTCCGAGGTCGGCCGAATGGGACGACGGGTCGGGAGGGCGGAACGTCGACATCCTTCCACCTGTCGCCCGCGCGCGCGCGCGCACACACACACACGCACAAGCACGTTTGCCTTGGGAACGTCAACGACACCAGTCGATCACCATTCTTGGAGTGACAATTGGCCCACTTGGTTTCATCGTTCGCTTTGTGTGGTTGCAGGCGCATGCAGGCGCATGCAGCCTAGCGTCGTCACGTGATGTTTGTTGTTGACTCAGACTCACTGAGCGACCAAGGTCGGCAAATGTGCGAGCGTGCGTGCGTGCGTGCCACAAATGCCATTTTTCCGCCAAGGCGCACGGTAACGACGTCTGCCAACAATCTTACTGGTTTCAAACGTCACTTTTCCTTGCATTGAAAAGCTTCAAGAAAAACTGTTTGCACTCATGCAACCGCTTTGAGACTGAACGCCTTTGCAACAGTGACTAAACTGTGACCAAAAACAACATTGGCTCCGAGCTTGCTGCGAACCTTTGCAGCTCACCGACAGATCATCAGCCGTGCATATCTCGCGCGCGCGCGGACGGACGGAACCGGCCGGCGTAGGGGAAAGAGAAAAAGTGTACGTGCAATGACAAGCGTGTGGGTCGGCGCGCGTGCATGTCCTGACCGACTCCGCGGGCTTTGTCCCAGACGACGATGTGGACTTTTTTGTGCTTGAGCTCCTTCCTGAGCAGGTAGGCGCACAGGCTGCCCGTCAGGCCTGCCCCCACCACCAGAACCCGACTGGACGCATCGAGCACCCGCGACGGAGACGACATGTTTAGATCCTTCAGCTCCGAGTTAAGAGGAACTAGCGCGGCGACTCCTGGAAGTGACGTTGCGCCTGCGCCTGTACCGCGGTGGGGGCGCATTCTTGAGCGCATGGAAGAGCATATGTCGTCGGTTCCGCCGGCCGCGGTTCGGACGCAGGAAAGAAACATGCAAGAGTCAATCCAGAATCACGCTGTTTTATGAAATGCATCTGTCTGAATTATTTTTGACGATGCTCCAGAGTCAAACGTCATCTGCATAAATGACGTCACCGCCAAGGGGACGCGATCACGTGTTCCCAACCGGAAATCCGCTTCACTTCCTGACCCGCCAAACGTGAGTTGTTTGAGAGAATGCGATTGTTTGTCGTGTCAGAGTTTCCCTCGTCGTCGTCGTCCGGCGTTCGGCTCCGATGGCGCAAGCAGGTACTCGCAAACGTCGACCGGAGGCGGGCGCACTCCATCCCTCCCTTCATCCCTCCCTCTGCTGTTTGTCGCAGCCTTTTTCAATTGAAGCGAACGTTCAAATGACCGTACTGTCGTCTTGAAGGAGCTCGCAGAAGAGCGCTTTTTGGCTCCGTGCAACACGTGCAAGCAACACCGCCGTTTGCGATTCGACAGGCGGCGTACCAAGGGCTGCGCAGGCTCAATACTTGTTGCGCACATTTTGGTGGAATTTTGCGCTCCAAAGGAGCAAGGCAGCCCTGTCAAAGCGTGTCGCGTTGCAGAGGGATGGCCGAATCTCGAGGGATCGTGGAGGAGCTGCTCGCGCTCTGCATCCAGCGAATGACGATGGAGGAGAAAGCCATGAACACCGAGCTGGGTGAGTGCCGGCTGGCCGGCGCGCCCGACCGACCGACCGACCGACCGACCCAATCATTGGCGCGCGGATCCCAGCCAAACCGAGCCCATGGTCTTGGCAGAGTTGATCGAGGTGGTGAAAAGCTTCGAGAGCGCCCGGAAGCAATGGCAGCGCGCCGAGACCGAGCTCAAGAAGTACAAGGAGCTGCTGGTCAAGTCGGACGTGGCCAAAGCTGCGCTGGAGGTCAAACTCAAGCATGCCCGCAACCAGCTGGACGTGGAGATGAGGAAACGTTACAAGATGGAGGGCGATTATCAGTACCTGGTGAGGCACGAAGAGCGGCTCTTTTGCGGCGGCCATCTTTTCCTCACGGCCTTTGCCGTCCTTTGTGCCCACAGCAGAGGCAAATGCAGCTCATGTGCGACATCCTGGTCAACGACAGCAAATCCAGCGCCTGTCTCAACGAGGAGCAGAAGTCCCTCCTGGCCGCCTTTGAGCACAAAGGCGCCAACAGGACTCGGCAGCGCGGCAGCAAACGGTAAGGGTAAAACGCCGGCCGGAGCGCCGGCAGCAGTCAAGCCACTCTCGCCCGCTTCAGCTTGTCGGCCATCGACGAGTCGTCCTTCTTCTCGCACTCGGACATCAGCTACGACCGCACGGACGATGACGTGGTGAGCCGGTCGCTGGGCGGCGCGGCGGAAGCCCAGCCCGCTCACTTTGAGCTTTGGCGCTTTCAGGACCTGGACGCCTCCGCGCTCAAACCCCTGAGGTCACGGGCCCGAGAGCGGCGGGTAAGCCCGGCCGATGTCCGCAAAGCTCCGGAGAAACGGCTCCCTCGGCCCATCTCCTTTTCCCACTTTGCGCCGTCTCTCGTAGCGTTCGTCCATGCCGCTGACGGCGCCGGGAAAGCAAGGGCCGGGCGGCGACGTTTCTGCTGAGCTGCTGCTGGAGCGCAAAAGCGTGGAGAAGGTGAGAAAGGCCAAGCGCGGCGAGCCACGGGGAGCGCCGTGACGCCAAGCCCAGGAAATGCCGACAGAGCCCGACCCGTTTGACTTTGCGCCTCAGGAGGTGGAGACGGCCGTGCGGGCGATTGTGAGGCCCCCCGGCGCCAGGGCCCTCGTTGACACGCCGGAGCGGCCCAAAGAGGGATTCGCCGCCGACCCCGGCGAGGGAGGTAAACGCAAGCGCGCCTTCCCCGCTCGTCCTCTGCTCTCCCGAATCTCCAGTTAAGCTCCAAGCTCCGAATCCAAGCGCTTGATGGGCCGCCTCTTTTGCTTGTGCAGAAGAAGCGCCTGAACCCGGCGGCCAGGCTGGAGTGCAGACCGAAGCGTGTCCCAAGCATGACTTTCTCTCCAAAACGGTGCCAGACGGACGGCCGCCGCCGTGGGCGCATTCAAGTTGAAGCCAAAGCTTCACGCGCTCCTCCCCCGTCTGCCAGGTGATCCGGCCCGAGATGTGCTTGCCTTGCGGCAAGAGGATCCGCTTTGGCAGGATGGCGCTCAAGTGCAGAAGCTGTCGCCTGCTTTCTCACCCAGAGTGCAAAGCCAAGTGCATCCAGATGTGCGCTGCCCCCCGCCCGGCGGCGGCGCCTGCTGAGGCCACGGTCAGGATGACCTCCGTCCGAGGCTGGTCGGCCGCCGCCCGCGTTCACGTCTCTGCTCCTCAGGTCCCGCTGGAGGCGTTAGCTCCCAGCAAGCCTCCC
This sequence comes from Syngnathus floridae, assembly GCF_059516105.1. Taxonomy (NCBI): domain Eukaryota; kingdom Metazoa; phylum Chordata; class Actinopteri; order Syngnathiformes; family Syngnathidae; genus Syngnathus; species Syngnathus floridae. The sequence goes on along the minus strand of NC_142430.1, from coordinate 10,488,651 downwards.
AGGATTCCGCCGCTGCTCGTAGAGTGCGTGAAGGAGATCGAAAGGAGGGGCTTGCAGGAGGTGAGCCGCGCCGGAGGCGGTCGGTCGGTCGGTCGGTCGGCCGGCCGGCCAGGTGCAGACTCCCGACTCGGCTTTCTGCCTCCAGCGAGGCCTCTACAGAGTTCCCGGCGGCGAGCGGCAGGTCAAGGACTTGCGCCAGCGCTTGACGGCGGCTACAGCGCCGCCGTCGCCGCGACTGAGCGAGGTGTCGGACATCCACGTGCTTTGCGGCGTCCTCAAAGACTTCCTGCGCAAGCTGAAGGAGCCGCTGCTCACCTTCAAGCTCCACCGCAACTTCACGGCAGCTTCAGGTGGGCCCACCCCGTCCAGTCGCTCGGCCCGTTTGCGTCCTGACTGCCGAGCTTTTGGCCAGAGATGAGCGACCACCAAAAGAGCTCGGGCGCCATGTTTCGGGCCATCGCCGAGCTGCCCAAGCCCAACCGGGACACGCTGGCCTTCCTCATGCTCCATTTGCACAAGTAAGTCTGCTCGAGTGGCTGGCTCACACTAGTTTTTGTGCTTTGATTTTCTTTTTTTAGTAGCGCCCTGCCACAACTTCCCAGGCCGGTCTTATCCTTGTGTCGCAGGGTGATGCGGAGTCCTCAGTGCCAGATGGACCGGAATAATTTAGCCCGGGTTTTCGGACCCACCCTGATGGGACACGCGCTGTCTGACCCGTCGCCGTCGACGATCGTGCGGGACACAAATATTCAGCCCAAGGTCAGCGAGCGAGCGAGCGAGCGGGCAGCAGGCAGACCCGCGTGAGCTGGCGCTTGCCTTCCTTCCTTCCTTCCTGCCTGCCTGCCTGACACGTCATGTCGCCATCTTCCTCAGGTCATCGCTCACTTCTTGTCCTTCCCCGAAGACTACTGGAGGCGTGTCCTCGGCGACCAGGCGGCCGCTTGCCATAAGCGCTCCAGCCGGGGCGAAGGAGAGGGTACGCCCGCCGCTCGCCCGACCTCATCCGGCCTTGTCGGGATTTCGTCTCGTTTCTTTGAGCCGCTGACGTCTCCCGAGCTGAACAAGCGCCGCGACGTGCCCGGCGAGACGACCGCTGGAGGTCGTGCCGGCAACTTGGCAAAGTAAGCGACTCGCCCGGCACCATTTGGAGCCGTGCTTTCATTTCTCAAATGGGACGCTTGCTTCCCTTAGCACCGGCTGCGCCGTGCCAGGACGACGCTTTTTCACGTCACCCAGCTGACCCGGTGTCATCCAGCCTTACTCACAGTTGTAAGGAATGAAAAATAAATAGATGAAGAGCTGCTGCTGCTGCTGCCGTTGTTGTTGTTGTCGTCGTTGTTTGTGTTGCCCTCCGCATGCGGTCGCTGATGCTCGCTCGGATGCTTTTTAGTTGTCGTTTCCCTGGAGCGCCAGTATGGAGTTGTTATTTACTGAAGCTGTGTGAGAAAAGCGTCTTCTCGTTGAAATTTGAGAAAAGCTTCGTCTCGTCTTTGTTAAGCCAAAGTCAAATCCGCCGAGATGGGCGGGGGCAAAAACGCAAGCGTGCAAAGTCAGCTGCGTGTGCTTCACTGCCACATGTGCTTCCTGAACACTTGGTGGCAACCGAGAGCCGACATCCGCAAATGAGCCACAAAGAAGAGCGAGGAGGCGAAATCGGACGCTGCCGATTTGGAAGACGACGTGAAATAATGAAGAAAAAGAGCCGAGTGCGAGCTCCTTGGATTAGACATTACCCTTGGTCACAATGGCTACCCGGATTCTGCTTAAGGTAACCCATTTCAAAGTTGAAAGTGAGACTTTTAGGCGTTCCGCCGGCTCCAGCCAGGCAGCCACCTGTTCAATAGTTGGCCAACGTATCGTATGGCGAGCATCCCAATCTTTGACGAACTGGTCAAATGTTGTGCATGGGCCCCCACCTCGGGCTCGCGCGACTTTTATTTTGGGCCGCTTGCTTACAAAACCAAGTGCATAGTACAAAATGAAATAATACTGCCTTGTACGTCAGCCGTCGTCCCGCACCCGGTACCATCGACGGTGAACAACCTCCGTCAACTTGTTCGTACCCTGAATAGTGTCAACTTCAATACTGAGACGCCAGTGACGCTGGGAGATGCGGCGAGCGGCCAAGCCTTCCCAAAGGGCTTCTTCATCGAGCCTGGTCGCCCGCCCAATCGGCCTCGCTCCTCCTCTGTCGGTATCTACGTGCAAATGTTGACGCGTTTGGCCAGCTCTCGGTCCAGGTCATTAATCAGGCCGTCAAAGTCCTTCAGGCTGAGTCGGCAGTTAAACGGAGCATCAAAGTCCAGCAGGTCCTCGGCGCAGCAGCGGGGCGCTCGGCGGGCCCCCGAGCGCCAGGCTTCTCCCCCGTCCTCCTCTTCCTCCTCCTCGTCGTCGTCGTCTTCGTCATCATCATCTTCGCCGCCTGCAATCAAATAACACGGGCACAACAATCTAAACGCGCACGAGATGGCCTTTTGTCACAAGGAGAACCTTCAAACTAAAACGTGACCTCAACCTGAACCTTCAAGACGTGGCAAAGTAAAACGTGACCTCGGTCGCTTTCGCTCCTCGCCACCTCGTCGTACTCGGCGTCCCGTCCGGGCGCGAGCCGCTGCCCGCTCCAGTCACCGGCGTAGCGGTTGGCCGGCGGCGGACTGTCCAAGCGGGCCACGGCGCCCCGGCCCCGGCGCCACACCGCTTCCAAAGCTCCGCCGTCTGGCCTCTGGCAGGTCGGCTCGGGCCGAGGAGCGGGGCAGACGTCGTCGTCGACGTCGTCTGCTCCTGCTGGGATTCGGTGGGTCGGCACTGCGGACGAAAGGCGCGGCCATCAAATTGTGCTGCAGGGCGAGGCGAGCGGTCTCCTCTTACCGGGCCACAGCCGCAGCAGGTAGTGCAAGGCCTCAATGTGAAGCTTGAAGTCGACGGCGCGGGCCGAATCCCCCGACGCCTCCCCCCCTCCCGGCCCCTCTTTTGCCTCCGCCGTTCGTTTGAGCAGCACCGGGCCGAAGCAGACGGCCAGGTTTCGGTGCGTCATCCTGTTGCGAGAGCTGAAGTGGGCCACCAGGCTGAGATGGTCCAGCAGCAGAGTCAAAGTGGCCTGCAAGAGGAGAGAAGGCGCCCAACGCTCAGCGGGCAAAGGCCCAGCCTGCCTTGGCCCGGCCCAGCGTGCCTTGGCCCAGCCCGGCCCAGCCTGCCTTGGCCCGGCCCAGCCTGCCTTGGCCCAGCCGTCTCACCCTCTCCGGCACCGGCAGACACGAGAGCAGCTCCACCGTGGCCCAGCGGACGTCCGGGCTCGGCGGCGGGGCGGGCCGCCGGGTCATGGCTTCCCTCACCACCTCGTACAAGGCGGCCGTGATGAGCGAAGACGGCAGCTCGCGCAGGAAGTCTTTGAGGATTCCTGCCCAGCCAAGAAGAGCGCGCTCTGGCCTGGGACCTTTCTCTTTTGCAACGGCTGACATCCTCACCCGTCAGGACGTTGACGTCGGGGTAGAGGTCCTCTCCCAGCCAGACGGCCGAGCTGTCGCTCTCGAAGCCGTCCCTCAGCTGCTTCTTGACCGCGGCCGAGCCGCACAGTCGGTAGAGACCCACGGCCTGAAGGACCACGACGATGGTGGCAGGCGTCACGAGTCGTCTCTGGGACGGGGCGTTTCCGGGCCCTACCTTCAGTCCTCGCCGTTCGATCTCCGCCACCGTCTTCTGGACCAGCAATGGCACGCCGCCGGCCGAACTTTCTTCCTCCAGCAGCCGACGCAGTTCCACCCCGAAGACCCGAGCGGGTCCGCTCGGGTTAGCCGCCCCCTGAAAAGAGCCCAAACGGAGACGGACGGGTCGCTCACGTTTGTCGGTCGGTCGGTCGGTCGGTCGGCGCCGCGTCGGCCGGCTTCTACCTGCGCGTCCCGTCGCTCCTGCAGCGACACTTTGATGTCCAGACGGCCTTGGGGTTCCAGCTTGACGCTGAGCTGCCGAGCGCCACTTCCTGATATGGGCGCACGTCGGTCACCAGCGTCCGACGCAGATGCGGCGGCGGCGGCGGCGACGGAGCCGTACTGCACCTTTGAAGAGCGGCGGCAAGGCCACGCCCCCCAGACAGCAAACCACGTTGCCCGGCCGAGCCGCTCGGTCAAAGCGAGCGGCGGGACGAAGCACCGCCACTCCGAGTCGACGCGCTCGCTCCAGCTCCAGGCGGAAGGTGTGGTCCAATGGAACGGAGTGACCTCGCGGGCGAAGGAGGGAAGTCCTGGCTCGAGCTATTCCGTCAATCTGGATTGCCAGAAAAATTTCCCGGCTCTCGTCCGACCTGGAAAAAGAGGAGGCGGAGACACAAATGCTCACACTGGAGGTTGGCACCTGGCCTGTGCTTTTCTGCTCACTCTTTTGTCTTTGCCCGCTCCAGGTCCAGAGCCAGAAGGTGAACGCTCAGCATACCGCTCACTACGTGGCGGAAGGAGGCTGCGTGGCCCGGTTGCCGCGGCGACGCTTCAGGTGAGTCCCCGTCGCTGAGATAGCCTGGCGAGAGAACACGTCGGTCACGGCGAGGCGAAGGAGGAGTCGGCCAAGCCGCTGCGAGGCGAAGGAGGAGTCGGCCAAGCCATGGCGAGGCCTGGCCCGGCCCGGCCCGGCCCGGCCGACCGACCAAGCCCCTCACCTCCTTTAGTGGCGGAGCGCGCTGCGGGCGGGGCTGAGCTGTCCAGATGATATCGACTCAGGACGTCGGAGGCATTCCCGTCGCCGCCTCCCTGTCCCACCCGGGAGGAGCGGAGACTGATCTTGCGTCGGAGCTCCGGAAGCTTCCTCATCTTCAGGGAGAGTTTGCGCACGGCGCCAGGAGACATCAGCCTGTCCATCACTCCCCCTTTCCTGGGCAGGGCGGGCCGAGAGTCCACTCCTTCTGAGGAGCCGGGCGACACCGCCACCCTGTCAATTCCGTGCCCGACATGGAAAGACTTGACGGAAGGCGGGTCTTTACCCTCGCTCTCTGAGCTGGAGCAGCCCACGGCGGCGGCGGCAGCGGAAAGCACCTGGTTCCCTCCCTGCGCTGGACCGCCCGTCGTCTCCAGCCTGGCCCGCTCCTCCTCCGGGATGGGGTTGTACCAAATGTCGGTGGTGGCACTTTGCGAGCCGCCGGCCTCGTCCGGCGCCGAGGACAGCACCCAGTCACGACTGCTGCGCTCCAAGCTCTGCAGGTAGGCCCGCCTGCCGGGCAGCTCGTTGGCGACGGCCGCTGTCTTTGGATGAGTTGTTGCGCCGCCCGCTGGCTGGGAGGCCAAATACAGAGGTCACGCACCTATGCTTTTTCCGACACTCCTCGGCGCCACTTACCTTGTCCTGCGCACACTCTGACTTTGCGCACACAGGGGCCGCTCCTCGGCGAGCCCACGGCACGGCTAAGCGGCCCAGGGGAGGAGACCGGGGCCCCGCCGCCGCCGCCGCCGTCTCCCCCCCGGACGCACCAGAGTTGCGCGGCGTGACATGGGACTGCGCTGTGGCATCTGCGGCCCAGAAACGGGGAACGCTCACAGACGCGCTTGCTAACACGCCAGCGCTCGCATGTACGTGCGCGTCGCTCTCGTCCTGGACAAGAATGGCTTTGTGCGAGCTCACAGTGTGTGCTGTTGCATTCAGCTGACACACAGCCCCCCCCCCCCAACAGGCAGTTGACACAGCCAGCGCGAGCTTGGCCGAGCTCATCTGTCCTGGAACGGCCGGCGTGCTCACCGTTGACTTGAGGCTCTGTCTTCCTGCGGGATCGGTTCTTGCCTCGCAGCCGGGAGAAAGTTCTCTTGAGCAGAGGCTGGGCCATGCCGCAGGCTCCCACTTTTGGCTCTTTTGGACAGATTCTTTGGGCCTTCCTTCAGCCCTTCATGTTTCCTCGCTGCTGCAGAACAGGAAATGAATTCCAGGCATTCTTTCCCAAACTCCCCCTCCGCTTCCATTTCCTCCTCCCACTCCCAGCTGTGGCGGCGGGGGGGGGGTTTGTTGTTGGCTCATGATGGAGGCTCATGGGAATTGCAGTCCAGTCACAAGTCACAGCAAGCTGTTGCTATGTGCGCACGTGCTGTATGGTGTAGGACTGAAGTGAGGTCGCCTTTTTCTGGCGTCTCATTTATTTGGACAAAGTCCCTCTTTGCTCTGAAATGTGAAGAACGGACATTGAGACGAATGTTTTTCTTTGGTGATGTCATTCTCTTTTTGTCCGTTAGATGGCGACGGAGTCCGCAAAGCAGAGGCTGAGCGAAGGCTTCAATCCGAGCCCATGGCCAAGGAGGGGCCGAGTCCTGATTCTGGCGGAAAGGTGCGAAACCCCGCTCGGAAGACGTTGCAACTTTGGGCTGAGTCACTTAGAAGGGCCGACACGCTTGACTTTTTTCTTTGGTTTTCTAGAAAGCATTGGCCCCCGGAGCCGCGCTCAGAGTCGTCCCCCGGAGCCGCGCTCAGAGTCGTCCCCCGGAGCCGCGCTCAGAGTCGTCCCCCGGAGCCGCGCTCAGAGTCATCCCCCGGAGCCGCGCTCGCAGCCGCCCCCTCCCTGTGCTCCCACCTCGGCCACATGAAGGCAAAAGCTTGGCCTGGCCTGGCCGCGGGTAAGTGCACAGACGCTCGGTCCCTTTTTCGCCAAAGCAAAGTCGGACTGAGCGTTTAACGTGCGTAAGCATGCGCTTGCTGTGTTTGGTCCGTTTGCCTTAAAAAGCCCAAATCATCTTTTTGTTGGTCACCTGCGATTTCTTATGCAATCGTTGTGTCAAATGGGATTTGTGTCTGCGGGAAAAAAAATTCTTGTAAATGCATTTGATAAGATTTGAATTTGTGCACACGGCGGCGCCGTGCAAAATTGACCTCCCATGCGGTGTAAAAGAAGGCCTCCCTCTCTCTCTCTCTCTCTCTCTCTCTGTCTCTCTCCCTCACTCCCTCCCTCGTCAAGGCGTCATTGCGAGATGGATGATAGTGATGGCAAGCTTGCAATGACAAAAATGTATTGAGTCTGGAAATGTCTTTTTTTTTTTTTTTTTTTTCCTTTTCATCTCGCCTTGGGCGCTCGCTCCGCTTCTCGTCTTCTTGCGGTTGACGGCTGATCCGGAGCAAGATCCGGACCAATCAAGGTCGTGCCTCACTCTGGCTCTGGCTCTGGCTCTGGCTCTGGCTCTGGCTCTGGCTCTGGCTGTGGCTCTCTCTCTCTCGCTCTCCATCACTTGGGCTGTCCTTATAAGGGCAGGCCCCGCCCCCTTTGCCGCCACGTCACGGCCGTGGGCTTTTGGGGTTTTGGCGCCGGGTCCTGCGGGGCCACGGGGCTCAGAGTTCTTTGCCTTCTCGTCATCGCTCCATCCTCTTCCTCGCCTGGTCTTTGGGGGGGCGGGGGGACTCTTTGCTTTCCGCTTCATTTTTTTTCCGTCTGGCTCCTGAATTCCCCAATGAAATTTTTCCTCGCCGCCGCCGCCGCCACCAGCACCTTTGAAACGTGAAATCGCAACAGCCCAATCCCGGCCAGCGGCCAAACGTTTTTGCGGCCGGGACACTTTTGCCACTTGCATAAGAATAAAATCAAAGCCGACGGACATTCTTCTCGTCGCCTCTCGGGCGCGATGTTTGGGCTTCAGGACGGGCTGGCGCGCGGCTCAGCGCCGAGCCTGAAGGAGGAGCCCTTGGCAGCTCGCTCCTGGATGCATTCGAGCGGCATGCTGGATGCCATGCAGAGGTAAAAGCTCGCCGGCCCCATCCTTTCTTCCTTGCGTGCATCCTCGCTTGCTTGCTTGCTTGCTTGCTCGCTCGCTCCCTTCCCACTTTGCACATCTCCTCTCATCCCGGCGTGAATTTGCTCTGAATTTGCTTGTGCTTGCTTTTGACGCCAGTGGGGCGGGCTTAGCGCGGGCCCACTTTGAGAAGCAGCCGCCGTCCAACCTGAGGAAGTCCAACTTCTTCCACTTTGTCTTGGCGCTGTACGACCGGCGGGGCCAGCCGGTGGAAATGGAGCGGGCCGCCTACGTGGACTTTGTGGAGAAGGAGAAGGTGAGGCGCTTTGGCCGGTCGCGCTGCCGCCGCCGCCGCCGCCCGTCTCCTTGAGCGTGCCGCTTCTCTCGACGCCGCTTTCAGGAACCCACGGCAGAAAAAACCAACAACGGCATTCATTACAAGTTGCAGCTGCTCTACGCCAACGGTGCGTCCCGTTTGCCCGCTTGCCGGGCCCGCTTGCCCGCGGCTCGCTCAACACTCTGTGCTCAACACTCTGTGCTCCGTGCAGGCGCGCGAGGAGAGCAGGACCTCTACGTGCGACTCATTGACTCCGTGAGCAAACAGGTGAGCCGGACTCAACATTGCAAATATTGGACTCTTTGGTGAGGAGCAAACGTTGGCGCCATTTCACGTCCATGAGAATCAGTTGGAGGCGCCGGTGGCAGTTGGGCCGGCTTTGCGACCCCGTCCTGCGTTGTCCGCTGGAAACAGCGCAAACGTGGCCTGACAGAGTGGCGTGCGTGCGTGCGTGCGTGCGTGCGTGTGGCAGGCTATCGTCTACGAGGGTCAGGACAAGAATCCGGAGATGTGCCGAGTTCTGCTGACGCACGAGATCATGTGCAGGTAGGTGGGCGGCCGCTGCGGTTGAAGCGCTTGCGGGCGGGCGGGCGAGCGACCCATTGTGTCTGTGCGCCAGCCGCTGCTGCGATAAGAAAAGCTGCGGAAACAGAAACGAGACGCCCTCCGACCCGGTCGTCATCGACAGGTAGGCCGCTTTGCCAGGCGTCTGGCTCGGTCGGCTCTTCTCTTCAAGTCGCCGCTTGATTATGCTTGCAGGTTCTTCCTCAAGTTCTTCCTCAAGTGTAACCAAAATTGTCTGAAAAACGCCGGAAACCCCAGAGACATGAGGAGGTTTCAGGTGACGCCCACGGCTCAGCCCCGCCCACACCGCCATCTCATCGGGCTCATCTTTCACACTGAAGATGTGAAAGATTTTTGCCGGGATCCCATTTGCGTTCAACGTGTTGTTGGCAGATCCAGAGGCGCGCAGCAGACGTAGCCCGGCTCACCGGCTGTTTGTGATTGCAGGTGGCGGTGTGCACAACGCTCAACGTGGACGGGCACGTCCTGGCCGTCTCCGACAACATGTTTGTGCACAACAACTCCAAACACGGCCGCCGAGCTCGGAGACTGGACCCGTCTGAAGGTACCCCGAAGCCGACAACCACCGAGGATGGTCGGCTCGCGTTAGCGTCCCGTCCGATAGCGCTCGTGCAAGCAAAGCAAAATCACAGCGGCTGGCGCGTCGTGGCTTAGGCGAGCCGAGCCGAGCCGAGCCGGAGCCTTCCTCCTGAGGAGTTGAGTCTCCTAATTAAATTCGGTAACCACGGAGACAAACCACCCGCCGCATGAGTGCACTTTTCTCCTTTGGGAGGACGGAAAGTCGCCGGCACGCTCGTATCACGACGGGTTCCACGCATCGGCCAGCGCAGAACGCAAGAGCAACGAACAAAATGGCAGTCCGCTTCTTTAAAGGAGTTCCGCTTTTTGCCCCCCCCCCTCAGCAGCGTGTCCGTGCATCAAGGCCGTCAGCCCCAGTGAGGGATGGACCACGGGGGGAGCCACCGTCATCCTCATTGGAGAGAACTTCTTTGACGGCCTTCAGGTGGTCTTCGGGAGCATGCTGGTGTGGAGCGAGGTAAGCGGGTGGCCCTTGGCAGGCGCACCACTTCGCGTCCCGGCTAACGAGCGCTCTCCGCTCCAGCTCATCACACCGCACGCCATCCGTGTGCAAACCCCCCCTCGCCACATCCCCGGAGTGGTGGAGGTCACCTTGTCCTACAAGTCCAAGCACTTTTGCAAAGGGGCGCCTGGACGCTTCATCTACACAGGTAGGGAGGAAGGCAAGGAGGGAGGAAGGAAGGCCCGGGCGGCGGCAGCGGCTCCTCAAACTTGTTCTTCTCCGCCAGCCTTGAACGAGCCCACCATCGATTACGGCTTCCAGAGGCTACAGAAGGTCATTCCTCGTCACCCCGGAGACCCCGAGAGGCTTCCCAAGGTAAGCGACGGCGTGTGTGGCGCGCTTACTTTTGCCTTTCCGATGCGCTGTGCGAGGCTCAGCGGCCATTGAAGAGCCTGTTGGGCGCTTGGCCAAATTTCAAAAGCGTCAAATCCGGGAAGCGCTGTGGCAAGAAAGGAGATTGGCCCGCCCGCATGCGCTGCTCTTCAATTGTTTTTGCCACTGCTCGGCAGGAAGTGCTCCTGAAGCGAGCGGCCGACATGGCAGAGGCCTTGTACGCGGCGCCGCCCGGCAACCAGGTGACTCAACCGCGCCGGCGCTGCGCGTCGGGACGGGCGCCCTTATTTGCGAGGCGTTTGGCGGCGCAGGAGACCATCCTGAAGCGAGCGGCGGACGTGGCCGAGGCCCTCTACAGCGTCCCGCGCAGCCACCCCCCGCACGGCATGATGGGAGTTGGCTCCTTCGGCGGCGGCCAGCTGGCGCTCGACCTCAACGACGCTGCTCAAGGTCAAAGCGGGCCGGGCTGGGCCGGGCCGGGCTGGCGGCCCACCCTGCCTGGATGCTGAGACCTTCCTTCTTCTCCTGTTGGCAGGCGGCTACGCTCCCGGCAGCGGCCAGCCGTCCCCCAGAGGGTATGCCCCCAGCCCCCCCAACCAGCAGAGCAACTACGGCGCCTACGGCAACAGCAGCATGCCCAACCTCGGGCTGGCGTCTTCACCCAACTTCCTCAACGGATCCTCCGCCAACATGCCCTACGGCAGTAAGTGGACGCCGCGGGTCGGGCCGCCGCGGGTCAGGCCGCCGCGGGTCGGGCCGCCGCGGTCCTCCTCCTCTGCTGACTTTGCCTCGTGCGTTGCCCTTTCAGTCGTAGCGACCAGTCCCACCGTATCCGGCTGTGGCTCCACCCACGGCGTCTTTGCCTTCTCTGCCAGCGTAAAAACCAAGAGCGCCTTTGCCCCCGTAGTGAGGCCCGCCGCCGCCGCCGCCGCAGCAGCAGCCACCCCGCCCCTGCCGCCGCCCAACAACTGCGGACTCAATGCCGGACTGCAAGGTAAACACGCACACGAGAATACGATGTCACGTGCTCTCTTCCGCTTCCATGTGAGACACGCACGTGATGATGACAACTCCTTTTTGGGTTTGCCTTGCATGCGATGGCAAAGCAGCCAAATGGTTTCCTTTTTGATATCGCTCGTCATGCGTCTTTGGCCGTCAATTTGCGCTTGTGATCACGCAGCCATGTCGGGCCTGGTGTAGAAGGAGGACGGCGGGCGGGCAGGCAGGCAGGCGGGCGGGCGTACAAGCCAGTGGGCGGAAGCGGCAGCGCCGTGCGCTTGTCCGGGCCGGCGGAGCGAGCGCCCTTGTCACGTCGGCATGCCAACGAGGCATTTTGACCAGCTTGTCTCAACAAGCCCCGCCCTCTCTCTCTCTTTCTCTCCCTCCCATCAACTTCCTCCTCTTGCACCTTTTCTCATTCATGGTGTTTTTCCAAGCAGCTTGGTAGCCTGCCCGTGCTCTTTCTGTCTGTTGTTTTCCATCCAGACCAAAAAAGAAATGTGTACAACTGTGCCTCATTGAACCATTGTTGATGTTTTTCCTTATGCAGAATAAAAGTTTCTTATTTGACATTGAAACAATCTTGTTCACGTGTCACGTCCAAAGCGTCTTTGGGTTTATGCGCCGTGTCTCGAAGGTTGCGCCGCCAATCACACAGGATGAGATTTGCTTGCTTCGAACGCGCCTCACTCGGAGGCCCCCTCGGTTACGGTGGCGGCGGCATCTGACCTCCTGCTTCGTGCCAATGTCCTCCGACAAAGCGCTCGAGGTCACGCACGCCGAGTGGAAGCGTGGTTAAGCATTTTTAGGATCTTGGCGAGTCACTTGTAGTTCCTTCGGCGATCGATCGAACCAATCGGCGAGGTGCTTCTTGTTGCCGTGATAGCCGGCGGGCGGGCGGCGCTGCGTCTCCACCCCAAAGCCCGAGGGCGGCCGTGTTTGTTGACTCGAGTGAAAGAAAACAAACAGAGACAAAACAAACGAATTACCTGCAAACAAAGCCGACGCCGAACTCGCGGCTTAGTGAGCTAACGAGGCTTAACGGGGTCGACGCTCATCCGAGGGCGCGCGCGCCCACGCACGCACGCGTCACCAGCACTGACTGAAAGAGGGAAGGAAAAAGGCACTTGTTAATGCTTGATCTCGATAAAAAAGAAAAAAAAAAAAGTGTTATTATTTCTCTTGGAAAAGTTGTCTGTGATGGATGTCGCTGCCGCATTCCACTCGGGCCAAAATAAAGTCCATTATTTCTTATCATCTTTGTTACATTACAAGTACTTTTATCAGCATGCACTCTGATTGGCTGTCACTCAGTTTGCCCCTCCCCCCTCGTTGGCCACGGTGGCGCTCACACTCGTGGGAAGGTGGGGGGGGGGGCGTTGAGTGACAGAGATATTACTGCTCAGGAAGATTTGAGCTGCGATTTCCTTCATGACAAATGACCCGCTAAGGACGAAGATGAGGAGGATGATGACTATCATCCTCGCTTGTGCTACGCTCGCCCCGATGGTGCAAGTGCATGGCAGCGCTCAAGCGGAAATGTCAAAGGGAGCGAGAGGTTAAAGGGCGCTAGACGAAAGGAAAGGAAAAGAATCTACTGGGCTGGGCTGGGCTGGGCTGGGTTCGACTCTGGCCTCTCTTGGTCAATTTGTTCTTGTTGCCTGGAGGCCAAGAACCCTCGCCAGACAAATGCCCCGTCGCTCATCTTTTGGTCCCCCGAGGCAGACAAGAGAAAAACTCGGCTTATAGCTGCTTTGCGCCACTCGAGCATGCATCTCTCCTCCTTTGTCCATTTAGCTTTGGTGACCTGCCACGAGATTTCCCAACAGTACAACGGTGGCATCCCGCCCGCCCGCCAGCCTGCCTGCCTGCCTGCCTGCCTGCCTCTAACGAGGGTCGAGAAACACACGGCTGGACACGCACGGGCTGGCCGGTGAAAGCAAACGGCGGCGGTGGCGGCGGACGTTGATGCTGTGGTGCACGGGCGGGGGCGGGCCTACGCTTGGAGCCTTTGCTCCCATCCCCTGGCTGGCTCGGCGCCCTCGTTAGCACCGGTTGGCCTGCGGCAATTCTTACGTCTTGACATGAGCAGCATGCAGTTAATCGTTGAAAGCTTCGGGGTGGGGTGGGGGGGCGTCAACAGACAGGAAGTGACAACAGCTGCTCTTTAATACATTTGCTCATTAAAATCAAAAGGTGTTAATGATATGCCGCTAATTGATCTTTTAGAGCACGTCTGAACTGAGAAAAAAGTTGTCAATGTCACGTTTTACTGTGACGCCCATTTGACAGCACGTTTACCCGCGCGCACCCACTCACACAATGGCGCATGTGCACTTGCACGCAGCGGGAGAGGTGAAGGTTGCGTGTGCGTGCGTGCGAGCGAGCGAGCGAGCAAGGAGTAAATGAAACGAGTTCAATTTGCGTCCATGTGTGAATTTGCGCCGTCTGACAAAAAGTTTGCTTCCAAAACAAATCCTCGTTTCAACTTTTCAATTTCTGTGTACGCGCGCTGGCTGGGCTCAGGTTTGTCATTTGCTGTTTTGTTTTGAAATGCCGTTTCCCCTCCTTCCAGTTGACTTGCTCTTCCTCTCTCGTCCCCGCCCTGATTCCTAATAGTGTTCCCCGTTGCCCTCGTCGTCGGCGGTGTTTTCCTGCAGGCCGTCAGCGTGGGCGCGTCCACAGCTCTGGAAGCCTTGCTTTGGCTGGCGCCCAGTCAGCCGCCGCTTGGCTTGACTTTTCCTTCTCTTTTTCCACAAGCCCCACGGTGAGCAAATTTGTGCTGATAGTCTTCGTAGCCCTCGTTTGTCAAGAACCCTAACCCCATGAGAGCGCTTTTTGGTCAACATTTGCACTTCCTCTTTGGTCCTGGAACCCAAGTGGGTGTGGCTTTTTGACAACCTTGACGGCCCTCCCGTTTCTGCGCCAAAGTCTTCCTCTCCTCACCTCTCCACGAGTCGTGTCAGGTGGTACGTTTGCGTCGATTTATTTCTTGGTTGCCGTGACTACAAGGGAACGATTGATTGTTTAAACAAGCCGGAACACAATTTGAGGCCAAAGTCAACATTTGCAATCGAGCCCAACTCTTGCGCTCGAGCGGCCGTGAGTTGAATGGCGTCGAGCTAGGACGCGCGCTCGCACGTGCAGACTCCCTCACGCAGATTGGAATGAAGTCTCATTTGTGGCGTCAGCACAAAATGTGCTTTTTAAACGGCGCCCCCGAGGGACAGCTCGTTGCTGGCATTTTGTTGAAGCCGTAAAATACCCCCACCCCAACCAATTTGACCTTTTATTGAAGATCCACACTTTTAGCACCCACCCGCACACTAAACTGCTGCACAGTCGGCGGTTATCCTGAGCCCAAAGTAGTTGCGGGCTCGACGCCGGTCTTCCGCAACACTATTGGCTATGTTAGGATGAAACTCGCTCGGTTGCTCCGATGCAGAATCTGCGTCACGCGCGCTAGCTACAGCGGAACACGCGGACGAGAGAGAGCAAAGCATGCATGCGCGCAGGCCGCAAAGTGACAGGCGCAGGTTGGCAGAGACAAAAGAGGGCCGAGAGCTCGACTCGACCTTGAGCGACGGCCCGGAGGACGAGGCGCTCGTTGGAGGAAATGCGTTTTGGGCGGCGACAGACGGAGATGGACGCGCGGCGAGCGCACCTTAATAAAATCGCAGCGGCTGATATGATCAAGCATGAAGTACATTACAAAGGTAATGTGAATTTAAAGCCACTTCCTTTCATTATCAAAAAGACTGAGCCGGCGCTGGCGCACTCCGCTCGCCCAATTTATGAGGCCCACTTCCTCAATCTAATAGAAGGAATCAGGTGTTACTAATGGAGCGGCCGCCGAGCTAATAGACGACGCAGCCGCACATAATGTGGACTGATGCGCCGCGGCAGAAAGACACAAAGACGGAAAAGTTGGAGAGCGAGAGAGCGAGCGGAGCAGCTCATTCGAGACGACACTGCATGTGCAGACAGACAGACAGACAGACAGAGAGAGAGACAAAGTGCAAGGCCGCGGATAGTGCGTGCATGGCGCCAACAAGCTGCAAGACGGGTCGAGCCCTGCGGCCTATACGAAAGCAAAGCGCACAAAGTGGGACACGGGCCCGCCTAGAAAAGAAGCAAGGCGAACAACAGTGATCGCACTTGAAGTTCGTTGTGTGGCCGCATCCAGCGACACCTTTTTTTTTTTTTCTCCCCCCTCCATTCACTAAGCACAAGTGCAAATTGACTTCCCCTCAGCTCAGCGTGAGTGCGCGCGTGTGTGTGTGTGCGCACCCGCATGCGTGATCACTCAACTAAAACTGCAGCACTAATTAAAAGTGTGCTGAGTGTGTGTGTTCTTGCCAGCGAGCGCTTTCGCTCACTTTGGAGGAGGGAGCGGGGCCCGTCAGGTTGTGTGCACGCGAGCCATGCAGAGCCAGCCGTTTGATTGGGTGTCAGTCAGTGCGCTCGTGAACTCTTAAAGGGTCAGCGCACACACTTTCCGTTTCTGTCATTTCTCCATTTTTGTTCCTTCACTTGTGCCATTGTGCCTGCCTCAGACAGGACCCCGCCACCCCTCTGCCCAGTCACACGCACGCACTCATCCATCACTCACTTACTCAACCAACAAACCACGACGCATACGCGCGCGCGCCGGCGTGCACGGCTGAGCGTCATTACCAGGTGGCAGTGAAGCAGAAAAGCTTGCTAATAGCAGGTCGCTGCCGTGCATGTGTGTGTGTGTGTGCGTGTGAGTGTGTGTTGACGAGTCTTTCGGTGTGACGTGTTGGACCCATGGTCCATGCACGCGTGTGCGTGTACGCGATATGTTCACGCGTGTGGGAACAGTTTGAATGAGGATTGATTTCCATGCTTTGTTTTCAGGCGTCCAAATGGCACATGCAAGCAAGGCGCTGGCGTCTCCATCACGATGAACATCAGACAAGGGAACATGCTAGCGCTGCTCAGCCAAGACTTGGACGCAACATGTCCCGGATGCACGCTGCCAATCTCCCCGGCCGGCCGGCCGCCCGCCTCGCCAATCTCCGTCCTTTTTACGAGCGCGCCTGCATGGCGAAACGACGCGCTTGTGCCCCGGGACGGGACGCACCTTTCCCCGCCCCCCACCCGGCTGCCATGGTTACTGCAGGTGAGCTCATTTTCTTCACTTTTATTGAGTCAAGTCCGTCTGTCTGCTTGACGAGCTCCCTTATTAGCTCGTTAGCTCATTAAAGGCGGCAGGGTCATTAAAGAGACAAACTGACCATCTTTCACACGCGCGGGCGCGCGCGCACATACATAGACAGAGCAGCTGTTGGGGCACGACATTAAAAGTCTCATTTTTTCATTTTATGGGTCTCGTTAAAGTTTTTAGGGAGCCGCTAATGACATCACACACGCGCACGCAGTCGTTAGGTTTCAGGGAGTGTGCGACTGTTGACCTTTAGGACAAACGACTGACAAGAAGTTTCGGCAAACGTCAGGTGAGTGAAAACCACCATTTCTGCTCGTTGAGCAATTGGCTGCCCGATCGCGCTCATCCAGGCCACCCGCACGCTGCTGGCCCATCAAGCCCCCTGACGGCACGAGGGGGAGAAAGAAAAAAAACAAAAAGAGACTGTTAAGCGTCCAGCTGGCGTGTGACACAGGCAGCAAGTAGATCATCTTCGACGAGCAGAATTCCCACAGAGGGTTCTAATCGGCTTCACCGTGCCATGGGTTTCCAGCAACTGTCTCTCTCGTGCCTTCTGTTCTTTCCCTTGCTTTGCTTTGCTTCGCTTCCAGGAGCATCTTGTGTTCCCGTTTCACCGTCGAGGGAAATGACCTTGAAATGTTTCAACTTTTAGCATGACCGTCCATCCTTTGTAGTATTGGATTGAGCGCATGCGTGTAGAAGGGGGGGGAATGAGGTCACATTTACACGTCAAGAAGGCCTCGAACCTTTAGCCTCAAGCAGCTCCAGACTTAAAAAAGGCAGACGTGGCACGTTCCGTCCAATCTCTCGGGACCTGAAATGGAGGCTGCACTTCCTGAGACAGCTCAAGAAGTTCAACCTGCAGCAGGAGCTGCTGAAGACCTTCTACACTGCCATCATCCAGTCTGTCTGTCTGTCTGTCCTCTGCACCTCCATCACTGTCTGCTTTGGATGGGCCTCCAAACAAGACAAGCACAGACTGCAACGAACGGCAGAAAAGATCATGGTTCACCAACCTCCCATCTATCCAAGACTTGTACCTGTCCAGGACCAGGAAACGTGCAAGTCATATCTCTACAGACCCTTCTCAGCCAGGTTGCAGTCTGTTTGAACTACTCCCCTCCGAACGGCGTTACAAAGCTCTGTAGGCCAAAAACAGCAGACAGAGACAGCTTCTTCCCCCAGGCTGTTGCTCTGATGAACTCACACCACTCTTAGAGTCTCAGAGTCAGTGCTGTGCAATAACATCCTGCTCCCCACACTTTTTTGGAATGCTCTGTATTATATGTACGATGTGTCCTATCTGCATCCATTGCAGCCTGGTCATCCTGGAAGAGGGACCCTCCCATCCATCTGTGGTCTCTCCTCAAGGTTTCTCATTTCCCCTAATTGGAGTTTTAAGGTTTTCCTTGCCCTCCTGGGAGTTTAAGATCAGGGGATGTTTGAGAATATTTGTCATTTTTCACAGGTCACCTAAATGTTGAACAGAGGCTGTGATGGACCCAAGTCAAATTCCTTGTTTGGCACGCTCAAACATGGCCAATAAAAACTCTTGAATCTTGAAATGTACAGCACAATACTCATATGTTTAAGTGTAAGCAGAATTAAATCAATACGTGCGTCGTACGATAGTACTATCGTCAATGAGTAGTGTTTACTTCATTATCCGAATTAGTGTTGTATGCATGATGTGGGCGTGTCTTTTCTGCAGCTTGCCAAAGACGCGCTTTTTGGTGACTTGAATTGAGCTTTCTCGGCTACCGTACACTTCCGCTTCAGTGAGCAGCTAGCTCTTCGGCTTGTTGCCTATTGGGATGTCGAGTGAGTCATGTCAACTTTTTCCAAACTCTCGATTTGCTGTATGTATGTACACGCATACATGTAAACAATGACATGAAAGGAGAATCATTGTTAGTCGTTACGTCCGTGGAAACTCGCTAACTCTCGTGAAACCAGAGGTGGAGCGTTAGCTAGCACGCCCGCCCACAAGCAGCACTCACTCGGCTGACAATCAATGGATCATCAAGGAAAGCGTTCGACTTGAACGTTGTTTTTCTATGTTTTTCCATGTCCGACTTGAAGACCGGAGGCTCCACGTCGGCTGCTGGTCGTCTATCTGCATATCTCGAAAGGTACCTCCCCATTTTCCATGTAGCATTATGCCTCTGGTGAATAGCAAGGTGGACCTTGTCCTGTTGATTATTTGGGCCACAGTAAAAAGAAACAAAAATAATTGCTCTACAGTCGTTAAAGTTAAATTCCATGTAAGAAGTGTAGTTTTGAAAAATGCACTTGCATTTTAACTTGAAAAGTATATTTTTGATCGTAGTTGGCACTCATGAAAAGTGAAAGTGTACCACTTTGTTCTTCAAATAACATGACTTGAATTTGAAAAAATATATAAATCTAAAAAAAAAAAAATGAAAATGTGTGTAAGTGATATTAGTTGGTAGTGTTATGTGCTTGAGGAGCTGATGTGCGATGTCATACTGTCATGGCACACCAGGGGGAAGGTGAGCACATGCAAGCAGCTGACATCTCTCACAAAACCTAAGTGCCAGCTACTGCACAATATCATCATCACCACACTCGTCTGGATGTGTTTTTTGATGACATTGATGCAAACCAAGTTAGTCAGGAACATATATTTAACTGACTTGGTTTGCGTCAGTGTCATAGAAAAACTTGTCCAAAAATGAGTGCTGGTGGTGGTGGTGGTGCTGTGGAGTACCTGGCACTTAGGTTTTGTCCCAGTGAGAGATGTTTGCACTGTTTGAATGTGCTCACCTTCCCCCTAGTGCCTGCCACGAGAAGTAAGTGACATCATACCTGAGCTCATCAAGCACTTAAGGTGCTTCCATGCAGGCAGGCAGGGCCTTTTCAAATTGCTCTTCTATTCAATAAATTGTTCAAGTGGAATGTGAGTCTTTGTGATTCATGAGCAAGTCTTTCATGCTTGGTGGTCACTGCATTGGCAAAGTACAGTTTGAAGTCTTGAGGTGAGAGTTGCTCACTTCCAAAACCTAAGTGTCCACTGCTATGCACACAAGTTTTCAGCCTTGAGGTGAGTGTCACTGCAACAGAGCCAAGTCTTTGCTGCTTCTCTCTGTGTCCACATGAGTCCAAGTGATGCAATTGTACAGTTGCAGTCACTTTGAGTCATGTGGAGCTAGAGAGAAGCAGTCAAAGACTTGGCTCTGTTCAGCGGCTGAAGGCAAACACTCAACTCCAAGCTGAAAAGAGCCTTCCAAAACCTAAGTGCCACTTTGCCCGCCTCCTAACTCTGCCCAATTTCAGATTGGCCAATCACGGCTCGGCTCAAAATTTGCATAACCACGCCCACTTTCTGTCAGCCAATCAGAATGCAGCATTTGCACATCTGACCAATCAGATTGCTTCATTTTGAGTAAACCACGCCCACTAAAATGCCAACCAATCACAGGACACCTCATTTGCATATCCACGCCCACTTTTCAACCAACCACAACCTTTTATTCTCCTGGCTCCACCCAGTTTTAGTGCTCTTGGCCAATCATGAAGCAGTATTCCAGACGCGTCCCGCCCCATTTCTCAAATTTCACCAGAAAAAAATTTATATAAAAAAAAAAAAAAATCCAGAAATTTTTTGGGTGGGGGAAAAAAAAACATTTAAAAATGTTTTGAAAGAAAATTATTTTTGGTTTCGTTTTAAAGTTTAAGATGTGATGTTTGAAAATGAAGAGTTGAAAGTTTGTGTTATTTGTAATAAAGCTTTATTTCTTTTGCAGAGTAAACAATCACAACAAAGTAACAAGTTGGATGGCAATCTGCTCATTGCCGAGTGGTGAAGTGGTCGGCCGGAGGGACGAGTGGTGAAGCGGTCGGCCAGAGGGATGAGTGGTGAAGTGGTCGGCCAGAGGGACGAGTGGTGAAGTGGTCGGCCAGAGGGACGAGAGGTCGGCCAGAGGGACGAGTGGTCGGCCAGTGGGACGAGCGTTACTCCATGCCTGGACCCAAGACAAAAAGATTGGTAAGTAAAAAGCCAAGTCAACATTTTGTGCAGAAAAGGTTTTGGCATGAAACATACCAGAGCGCAAATAGAGTGATTCATTGCACCGACTATTGCAAGGTGCATGACCAGGAAGCCGATTTTGTTCCTTGCTGCATGACCAAGGAAGTTGATTTTGTTCCTTACTGCCTGTCAGAAAATAGGAGAAAAAAATTATTGGAATAAAGATAAGATTTTGCAATGAGGAGCATTCAAAGTGCCTCACTTCGGTTGCTGAGGCAGTAACAAGGAAACTGAAGTGCTGCTGGTCTGTAGCTTTGCTCTGGTCCCCAGCTTCTGCACACTGGACACAAAAAAAAGTAATTCAAATTTTGAAACATGTTGGCTAAAATGTCATTTATGTTCCTTCTCTTACCAGCTGAGGGCTCTTCAGGCAGCACAGACCCAGGTGAACGAGCTCACAGAGGCTGAAGACAAACTGTGGCAGGCTTTGCACTTTGTGGACCAGGATTTGTCACCTCTGCCTGTAAAGGAAAAACAACATCGACACAACACAATTTAAGTTTACTGCTTTTATTTTTAACTGTAGACTGGAAGCAGACTGTCACTGGTGCACAGGCAGAGTTCCTGAAATGTTAAGACGCTCCAGGGTGGACACCTGCACACAACACAAACGAGGGACCCATCAAGGTGCCATTTAGTACATTTGATTTGAGAGTCAACTCAGAAAATGGAGGTCGCCTTGAGGAACCTCTACATGTTTTGGAGGGCTTGTTCCTTTGGCCAGCAGGTGGAAGATTTTCTAACTGCATCCTTACTGGAAACTGCTCTGCAGGAAGAGGGAGGCATAAAAAAGCATGCAAATGCTTTTAAACAATGCCAAGTTTGTAGTAAGTTGTCACCTATCAGCAGGTCAGACATGAGGTTGATGATTCCACAGGTTCAAAAGCTTGCAGATCCTCACCAGTCGATCCATGCTGCAGAAACTAGGTCTTTCGGCACCACCTGGTGGATAAAAGAAGGAAGAACAAGCTGAAATGTTTGACATGTGTCAAACATTTGGACACGTGCGTGTTTCACCAGTGAGGAATGGAGGGCAGCACCGGACTTCTCTCCAACCACAGCTCGCTGGTCTGAAAGACACGGTAACGTTACAACCATTCTGCTTTAACATTTTCAGCCTAACAAGCAAATTGAGCAAGAGTAGACCTACCTGCAAGTGTCTCATGAAGCCATGAGAGGACTGCGAGGTGGCCATCTTGGACCCTGCAGACAAAAAAGAACAAACGTTTGCTTTAGTCCATTTAATAAGATGCCTTGCTAATAAAAATATTTATGCCATTTTGCAGTCAATCTGCTCCCTCTGTTCCAGATGCAGGCCTGTGAACAGAAATGAGAAGACAATTAAAAAGCAGTCGATTGAAAGAGTTGACTTTGAAACTCACAGAAAGTCAGCCGTGACGGGCTCGTTTTGAGGATTTGCACCTGCAGACAGAAAGTAGACAATTAACACGAATGCATCGAAATACCCGTTTCCGTAATTCTCTGGTGGATTTATGCAAACGCTGCCTTGTCTACTTACCTTCGGCCAAACGGCGCTGTCGTCCAGACGTTCCTAAATGTTTGTGCATAAATGGTGTTAGTGATCTTTCCACACGGTGCGTGCTTGAGTTTTCAAAATGTACATGTACTTACCCGCCGTTAAATGCTTCAATGATTTGGTTGCACCAAAATGCACGCCAAATAAATGCGTTCGGGTGGTCGTTGAAGACGCTAACTGCTAACGCTAGCTTCTGTAAACTTTTTAGCTTGCAAGATGGAAGCACGCCCAAAGTGCATCTTGACGCTGAAAGAGAGCAAAAGCAGTTAGTTTCAAAAGATGAACAAATATTGAACCTTGTCCGTTCTGGATTGGAGTGCGTATGGCGCAGCAGGTGGACCAGAGCAGCGTGGCGCTCGCTGTCAGAGGAGAGTGAAAGACTGATCGTCGCGTTCTTGACGCCTTTTATACTCTTTTCGTGATGACGTCATTAAAAGAAGAAAAAAAAACTCTTACACCCAGGCGATCAACAGAAAAGCGAGTGAGAAACTGCAAAGTGAAGTCTCTGGCGGGTCGGGCCTCGAACCAGCATTGCAATCGTCGGAGGCAAAGGTGTCAACCCCTCGACCATTGCCTGATGGGTGTGGAGGAGAGACATGTTTGTATTATCACAAATTATGAAGGTATCTTCAGGAAAAGTTCTGAGTGCATTGTGTGGGGCTCGAACCATAGTCTCCCGATCACCGGGCAAAGTTAAAAACCATTCTGCCATTTTCCCGGCGATTTTCGACTTTTTTTTTTGGTAGTCTATTGGCAATTTTCAACTTGTTTAAAAACCATAAAATTACCAAAATTATTTGTTCTTGCAGAAGGTTCAATGGTGTAGTGGATAAGGCATTTACCTTATATTCGGGAGAACCGAGTTCGAGTTTTACACTGTTCCAACTTTAGCTCAAAGAGCGCTTTGAGTGGGGCTCGAACCATAGTCTCCCGATCACCGGGTAAAGTTAAAAACCATTATGCCATTTTTCCGGCGATTTTCGACCACTTTTTTTTTGGTAGTGTACCATACAATTTTAACTTGCTTATACAAACTATTGAATTACCTCACTAATGCAGAACCCTCAATTGGTAGTGGATAAAGCTTTTGCCTTATGTTCGCGACAACCGAATTCGGGTCTTACGCTGACTCAACTTTAGCTCAAAGACTGCTTGTGGAGCTCGCACCATTTTCTCCCGAACACCGGGCAAACATATAAACCATTCTGCCATTTTGCAGGGGAAATTCGGCAATTATTTTGGTTAGTGTTAGTGTACTAGGACTTTTTTTTTTTTTTTTTTGTATTTTACATAGACTTCAATTACGATTTTTTTTGTTTTTTTAACAACTTAAACAGAAAACCTTACTATACTTGTACTGTACCTGGACTTTTTTTCAGGGCTCAAAAGTAGGACGTCCGGGGAAAAAAGAGGACGTCCGATGATGCTATTTTTTTTAACCCCCAAAAAACTTACTATACTTGTACTTACCCCAGACGTTTTTTCAGAGCTCAAAAGTAAGACGTCTGGGAAAAAAGAGGGCGTCTGTTGATGCTATTTTTTTTAACCTCCAAAAAACTTACTATGCCTGGTCATTTTTGTACGAAATAAAGCCTTACTATAGTTAGTTAGTTGGTTTATTGACAAAAGTATAAAACTTTGGGTCCAAACAATAATCGAAACCCATCATACAACTTTAAAAAAAAAGGTACACATTACAAAAGATTAAAATAAATAACACAAAAGTTTCAAGTCAAAACACAGCACAAAAATCCTTGCTTCACACAGTTTTCTGTTTTCCAACCTTGACAGGCAGGCATGTAACATTTGCAAAGTTTCTCTGTGAGTGCCCACAAAGAGTGAGCTCAGGTCCTTCTTCCACTCAAGTCCATATTTCTCTCTGATGTCTTGCTTGTCCGAGAGGACACACCAGTATGTGCTGTTCGTTCTGTATACCAGTCTCACATATACATGGTGAATTTTATTTCAACGAAAGAAAAAATTAACTTACTTCACACATACTGGTCAAACTGGTCAGGTGTGACCTCAAGAAATGGCTGGAGTTGGGTCAGTGTACAGACGCAAGTCGCAGTCTTTTTGTTGACCTTTTCCTGTGCCTTCAAATGAAATGTCCATGACAAAACTGCTCCGAATAAAATCAACTGCAAATGAAAACACATTTCACTCGTTCCATCTAGCAGTATCGACGTGAGGGACTCGTTAACTTGCCACGATCGCATGACACCCGAAAGCTTGCTCTCACAATTCATCATTGAAACAGAGAATGTGTGTTTCTGCAAAAATGTAAGTTATTGTGCCTACCAGGGTAGTGCAAGCACGGAAGGCTCCGTAGTAGTCAGGAAGGGGTGTCCCTCGGTTCCGTTTGGCTACCAAATGAATGGTCAAAGTGGGCTTTGCTAGCAGCTCTATATAATTTATTTTAAATCATTTACTATCCCTGTCAAATTTGATCAAAGGTACAATACAAATTTGTATGAAACTCAAACTATATGACAGAATATCATTTTTTTGACAAGGCCGGTCTTTTAAACAAGTTTTTGAGCATCTTTTATGCGTGTTTACTTAATTATCTGAACTAGTGTTGTATGCATGATGTGGGAGTGTCTTTTGTGCAAGTTGCCAAAGACGCGCTTTTTGGTGACTTGAATTGAGCTTTCTCGGCTACCGTACACTTCCGCTTCAGCGAGCAGCTAGCTCCTCAGGTTGTTACCGTTTGGGGTTTCGAGTGAGTCTTGTCAACTTTTTCCAAGCTCTCGATCTGCTGAATGTATGTACACGCATACATGTAAACAATGACATGAAAGGAGAGTCATTGTTAGTCGTTACGTCCGTGGAAACTCGCTAGCTCTCGTGAAACCAGAGGTGGAGCGTTAGCTAGCACGCCCACCCACAAACAGCACTCACTCGGCTGTCAGTCAATGGATCATCAAGGAAAGCGTTCGACTTGAACGTTGTTTTTCTATGTTTTTCCATGTCCAACTTGAAGACCGGAGGCTCCACGTCGGCTGCTGGTCGTCTATCTGCATATCTCGAAAGGTACCTCCCTATTTTCCATGTAGTATTATGCCTTTGGTGACGAGCAAGGTGGACCTTGTCCTGTTGATTATTTGGGCCACAGTAAAAAGAAACAAAATAATTGCTCTACAGTCGTTCAAGTTACATGTCAATGTAAGAAGTATAGTTTTGAAAAATGTACTTGCATTTGAACTTAAAAAGTATATGTTTGATCATAGTTGGCACTCATGAAAAGTGAAAGTGTACCACTTTGTTCTTCAAATAACATGACTTGAATTTGAAAAAATATATAAAGCTAAAAAAAAAAAAAAGAAAATGTGTGTAAGTGATGTTAGTTGGTAGTGGTATGTGCTTGAGGAGCTGATGTGCGATGTCATACTGTCATGGCACACCAGGGGGAAGGTGAGCACATGCAAGCAGCTGACATCTCTCACAAAACCTAAGTGCCAGCTACTGCACAATATCATCATCACACTCGTCTGAATGTGTTTTTCGATGACATTGATGCAAACCAAGTTAGTCAGAAACATATATTTAACTGACTTGGTTTGCGTCAGTGTCATGGAAAAACCTGTCCAAAAGTGACTGGTGGTGGTGGTGGTGGTACTGTGGAGTACCTGGCACTTAGGTTTTGTCCCAGTGAGAGACGTTTGCACTGTTTGAATGTGCTCACCTTCCCCCTAGTGCCTGCCAGGAGAAGTAAGTGACATCATACCTGAGCTCATCAAGCACTTTTAAGCTGCTTCCATGCATTTAGGCAGGGCCTTTTCAAACTGCTTTTCTATTCAATAAATTGTTCAAGTGGAATGTGAGTCTTTGTGATTCATGAGCAAGTCTTTCATGCTTGGTGGTCACTGCATTGGCAAAGTACAGTTTGAAGTCTTGAGGTGAGAGTTGCTCACTTCCAAACCTAAGTGTCTACTACTATGGACACAAGTTTTCAGCCTTGAGGTGAGCGTCACTGCAACAGAGCCAAGTCTTTGCTGCTTCTCTCTGTTTCCACATGAGTCAAAGTAATGCAATTGTACAGTTGCAGTCACTTTGAGTCATGTGGAGATAGAGAGAAGCAGTCAAAGACTTGGCTCTGTTCAGTGGCTCAAGGCAAACACTCAACTCCAAGCTGAAAAGAACCTTCCAAAACCTAAGTGCCACTTTGCCCGCCTCCTAACTCTGCCCAATTTCAAATTGGCCAATCACGGCTTGGCTCGAAATTTGCATAGCCACGCCCACTTTCTGACAGCCAATCAGAATGCAGCATTTGCACATTGGACCAATCAGATTGCTTCATTTTAAGTAGACCACGCCCACTCAAACTCTAACCAATCACAGAGTACCTCATTTGCATATCCACGCCCACTTTTCAGCCAACCACGGCCTTTTATTCTCCTGGCTCCACCCAGTTTTAGCGCTCTCGGCCAATCATGAAGCAGTATTCCAGTCACGTTCCGCCCCATTTCTCAAAAATTTCACCAGAAAAAAATCTGTAAAAAAAAAAAAAAAAATCCAGAAATTTTTTGGGTGGGGAAAAAAAAAAATTAAAAAAATTTTTTTCTAAATTTATTGAAAGAAAAGAATTATTTTTGGTTTTGTTTTAAAGTTTAAGATGTGATGTTTGAAAGTGAAGAGTTGAAAGTTTGTGTTATTTGTAATAAAGCTTTATTTCTTTTGCAGAGTAAACAATCACAACAAAGTAACAAGTTGGATGGCAATCTGCTCTTTGCCGAGTGGTGAAGTGGTCGGCCGGAGGGACGAGTGGTGAAGTGGTCGGCCAGAGGGACGAGTGGTGAAGTGGTCGGCCAGAGAGACGAGTGGTCAGCCAGTGGGACGAGTGTTACTCCATGCCTGGACCCAAGACAAAGAGATTGGTAAGTAAAAAGCTAAGTCAACGTTTTGTGCAGAAAAGGTTTTGGCATGAAACATACCACAGTGCGCAAGTAGAGTTGTTCATGGCACCGACTATTGCAAGCTGCATGACCAGGAAGCTGATTTTGTTCCTTGCTGCATGGCCCAGGAAGTTGATTGATCCTTGCTGCCTGTCATCAAATAGGAGAAAAAAATTATTGGAATAAAGATAAGATTTTGCAATGAGGAGCATTTAAAGTGCCTCACTTCTCAGGTTGCTGAGGCAGGAACAAGGAAACTGAATTGCTGCTGGTCTGCCGCTTTGTTCTGGTCCTCAGCTTCCGCTGCAAGCAGGTACTTGATGGTGCTCCACACTGGACACAAAAGTAACTGATACAAATTTTGAAACATGTTAGCTCAAATGTAATTTACTTTCCTCCTCTTACCAGCAGAGGGCCCTTCAGGCAGCACGGATCCAGGTGACAAGCTTAGAGTCGTTGTGGCTGAAGACAAACTGTGGCAGGCTTTGCACTTTGTGAACCAGGATTTGTCATCTCTGCCTGTAAAGAAAAGGAACATTGACAACTCCATTTAAGTTTACTGCTTTTATTTTGAACTGTAGACTGGAAGCAGCTGGTCACTGGTGCACATGCAGAGTTTCTGAAATGTTGCAAAGAATCTCCAGGGTGGCCACCTGCACACAACACAAATGACAGATGGGAGATTTTCAAACTGCATCCTTACTGGAAAGTGCTCTGCAGGAAGAGTGAGGCATAAAAAAAAAAGTAGGTAACTGCTTTTAAACAATGCCAAGTTTGTCACCTGTCAGCACGTGGGACAAGAGGTTGACGATTCCACAGGTTCAAAACCTTGATCCCACCAGTAGAGCCATGCTGCAGAAACTAGGTCCTTCGGCACCACCTGCTGGACAAAAGGAGAAAAAACATGCTGAAATGTTTGACATGTGTCAAACATTTGGACGCGTGCGTGTTTCACCAGTGAGGAATGGACGGCAGCACCGGACGTCTCTCCAACCACAGCTTGCTGGTCTGAAAGACACGGTAACGTTACAACCATTCTGCTTTTACATTTTCACCCTAACAAGCAAATTGAGCAAGAGTAGACCTACCTGCAAGTGTCTCATGAAGCCATGCAAGGACTGCAAGTCAGCCATTTTGGACCCTGCAGACAAAAGAACAAAAGTTTGCTTTAGTCAATTTGATGAGATGCCTTGCTCTCTCAATCTGTCAATCTCCCTGTGTTCCAGATGCAGGCCTGTGGACAGAAATGAGAAGACCATTAGAAGCAGTCGATTGAAAGAGTTGACTTTAAAACTCACAGAAAGTCAATCGGCCATGACGGGCTCGTTTTGAGGATTTGCACCTGCAGACAGAAAGCAGACAATTAACACGAATGCATCGAAATACCCGTTTCCGTAATTCTCTGGTGTATTTATGCAAACGCTGCTTTGTCTACTTACCTTCGGCCAAACGGCGCTGTCGTCCAGACGTTCCTAAATGTTTGTGCAAAAAATGGTGTTAGTGATCTTTCCACACGGTGCGTGCTTGAGTTTTCAAAATGTACATGTACTTACCCGCCGTTAAATGCTTCAATTATTTGGTTGCACCAAAATGCACGCCAAATAAATGCGTTTGGGTGGTCGTTGAAGACGCTAACTGCTAACGCTAGCTTCTGCAAACTTTTTAGCTTGCAAGATGGAAGCACGCCCAAAGTGCATCCTGACGCTGAAAGAAAGCAAAGGTGGTTAGTTTCAAAAGATGAACAAATATTGAACCTTGTCCGTTCTGGAATGGAGTGCGGATGGCGCAGCAGGTGGACCAGAGCAGCGTGGCGCTCGCTGTCAGAGGAGAGTGAAAGACTGATCGTCGCGTTCTTGACGCCTTTTATACTCTTTTTGTGATGACGTCATTAAAAGAAGAAAAAAAAGAAAAAAAAAACTCAACAGAATAGCGAGAGAGAAATTGCAAAGTGAAGTCCGTGGCGAGTCGGGTCTCGAACCAGCATTGCAATCATCGGAGGCAAAGGTGTCAACCCCTCGACCATTGCCTGATGGGTGAAGAGGACAGACATGTTTGTATTATCACAAATTATGAAGGTATCTTCAGGAAAAGTTCTGAGTGCAGTGTGTGGGGCTCGAACCATAGTCTCCCGATCACCGGGCAAAGTTAAAAACCATTCTGCCATTTTCCCGGCGATTTTCGACCTTTTTTTTGGTAGTGTGTTGCCAATTTTCAACTTGTTTAAAAACCATAAATTTACCAAAATTATTAGTTCTTGCAGAAGGTTCAATGGTGTAGTGGATAAAGCTTTTACCTTATGTTCGGGAGAACCGAGTTCGAGTTTTACACTGTTCCAACTTTAGCTCAAAGAGCGCTTTGAGTGGGGCTCGAACCATAGTCTCCCGATCACCGGGTAAAGTTAAAAACCATTATGCCATTTTTCCGGCGATTTTCGCTCAGTTTTTTTTTGGTAGTGTACGATACAATTTTAACTTGCTTATACAAACTATTGAATTACCTCACTAATGCAGAACCCTCAATTGGTAGTGGATAAAGCTTTTGCCTTATGTTCGCGACAACCGAATTCGGGTCTTACGCTGACTCAACTTTAGCTCAAAGACTGCTTCATGTGGAGCTCGCACCATTTTCTCCCGAACACCGGGCAAACATATAAACCATTCTGCCATTTTGCAGGGGAAATTCGGCAATTATTTTGTTTAGTGTTAGTGTACTAGGACTTTTTTTTTGTATTTTACATAGACTTCAATTACGTTTTTTTTTGTTTTTTTAACAACTTAAACAGAAAACCTTACTATACTTGTACTGTACCTGGACTTTTTTTCAGGGCTCAAAAGTAGGACGTCCGGGGAAAAAAGAGGACGTCCGATGATGCTATTTTTTTTAACCCCCCAAAAACTTACTATACTTGTACTTACCCCAGACGTTTTTTTAGAGCTCAAAAGTAAGACATGTCTGGGAAAAAAGAGGGCGTCTGTTGATGCTATTTTTTTTAACCTCCAAAAAACTTACTATGCCTGGTCATTTTTGTACGAAATAAAGCCTTACTATAGTTAGTTAGTTGGTTTATTGACAAAAGTATAAAACTTTGGGTCCAAACAATAATCGAAACCCATCATACAACTTTAAAAAAAAAGGTACACATTACAAAAGATTAAAATAAATAACACAAAAGTTTCAAGTCAAAACACAGCACAAAAATCCTTGCTTCATACAGTTTTCTGTTTTCCAACCTTGACAGGCAGGCATGTAACATTTGCAAAGTTTCTCTGTGAGTGCCCACAAAGAGTGAGCTCAGGTCCTTCTTCCACTCAAGTCCATATTTCTCTCTGATGTCTTGCTTGTCCGAGAGGACACACCAGTATGTGCTGTTCGTTCTGTATACCAGTCTCACATATACATGGTGAATTTTATTTCAACGAAAGAAAAAAAAAACTTACTTCACACATACTGGTCAAACTGGTCAGGTGTGACCTCAAGAAATGGCTGGAGTTGGGTCAGTGTACAGACGCAAGTCGCAGTCTTTTTGTTGACCTTTTCCTGTGCCTTCAAATGAAATGTCCATGACAAAACTGCTCCGAATAAAATCAACTGCAAATGAAAACACATTTCACTCGTTCCATCTAGCAGTATCGACGTGAGGGACTCGTTAACTTGCCACGATCGCATGACACCCGAAAGCTTGCTCTCACAATTCATCATTGAAACAGAGAATGTGTGTTTCTGCAAAAATGTAAGTTATTGTGCCTACCAGGGTAGTGCAAGCACGGAAGGCTCCGTAGTAGTCAGGAAGGGGTGTCCCTCGGTTCCGTTTGGCTACCAAATGAATGGTCAAAGTGGGCTTTGCTAGCAGCTCTATATAATTTATTTTAAATCATTTACTATCCCTGTCAAATTTGATCAAAGGTACAATACAAATTTGTATGAAACTCAAACTATATGACAGAATATCATTTTTTTGACAAGGCCGGTCTTTTAAACAAGTTTTTGAGCATCTTTTATGCGTGTTTACTTAATTATCTGAACTAGTGTTGTATGCATGATGTGGGAGTGTCTTTTGTGCAAGTTGCCAAAGACGCGCTTTTTGGTGACTTGAATTGAGCTTTCTCGGCTACCGTACACTTCCGCTTCAGCGAGCAGCTAGCTCCTCAGGTTGTTACCGTTTGGGGTTTCGAGTGAGTCTTGTCAACTTTTTCCAAGCTCTCGATCTGCTGAATGTATGTACACGCATACATGTAAACAATGACATGAAAGGAGAGTCATTGTTAGTCGTTACGTCCGTGGAAACTCGCTAGCTCTCGTGAAACCAGAGGTGGAGCGTTAGCTAGCACGCCCACCCACAAACAGCACTCACTCGGCTGTCAGTCAATGGATCATCAAGGAAAGCGTTCGACTTGAACGTTGTTTTTCTATGTTTTTCCATGTCCAACTTGAAGACCGGAGGCTCCACGTCGGCTGCTGGTCGTCTATCTGCATATCTCGAAAGGTACCTCCCTATTTTCCATGTAGTATTATGCCTTTGGTGACGAGCAAGGTGGACCTTGTCCTGTTGATTATTTGGGCCACAGTAAAAAGAAACAAAATAATTGCTCTACAGTCGTTCAAGTTACATGTCAATGTAAGAAGTATAGTTTTGAAAAATGTACTTGCATTTGAACTTAAAAAGTATATGTTTGATCATAGTTGGCACTCATGAAAAGTGAAAGTGTACCACTTTGTTCTTCAAATAACATGACTTGAATTTGAAAAAATATATAAAGCTAAAAAAAAAAAAAAGAAAATGTGTGTAAGTGATGTTAGTTGGTAGTGGTATGTGCTTGAGGAGCTGATGTGCGATGTCATACTGTCATGGCACACCAGGGGGAAGGTGAGCACATGCAAGCAGCTGACATCTCTCACAAAACCTAAGTGCCAGCTACTGCACAATATCATCATCACACTCGTCTGAATGTGTTTTTCGATGACATTGATGCAAACCAAGTTAGTCAGAAACATATATTTAACTGACTTGGTTTGCGTCAGTGTCATGGAAAAACCTGTCCAAAAGTGACTGGTGGTGGTGGTGGTGGTACTGTGGAGTACCTGGCACTTAGGTTTTGTCCCAGTGAGAGACGTTTGCACTGTTTGAATGTGCTCACCTTCCCCCTAGTGCCTGCCAGGAGAAGTAAGTGACATCATACCTGAGCTCATCAAGCACTTTTAAGCTGCTTCCATGCATTTAGGCAGGGCCTTTTCAAACTGCTTTTCTATTCAATAAATTGTTCAAGTGGAATGTGAGTCTTTGTGATTCATGAGCAAGTCTTTCATGCTTGGTGGTCACTGCATTGGCAAAGTACAGTTTGAAGTCTTGAGGTGAGAGTTGCTCACTTCCAAACCTAAGTGTCTACTACTATGGACACAAGTTTTCAGCCTTGAGGTGAGCGTCACTGCAACAGAGCCAAGTCTTTGCTGCTTCTCTCTGTTTCCACATGAGTCAAAGTAATGCAATTGTACAGTTGCAGTCACTTTGAGTCATGTGGAGATAGAGAGAAGCAGTCAAAGACTTGGCTCTGTTCAGTGGCTCAAGGCAAACACTCAACTCCAAGCTGAAAAGAACCTTCCAAAACCTAAGTGCCACTTTGCCCGCCTCCTAACTCTGCCCAATTTCAAATTGGCCAATCACGGCTTGGCTCGAAATTTGCATAGCCACGCCCACTTTCTGACAGCCAATCAGAATGCAGCATTTGCACATTGGACCAATCAGATTGCTTCATTTTAAGTAGACCACGCCCACTCAAACTCTAACCAATCACAGAGTACCTCATTTGCATATCCACGCCCACTTTTCAGCCAACCACGGCCTTTTATTCTCCTGGCTCCACCCAGTTTTAGCGCTCTCGGCCAATCATGAAGCAGTATTCCAGTCACGTTCCGCCCCATTTCTCAAAAATTTCACCAGAAAAAAATCTGTAAAAAAAAAAAAAAAAATCCAGAAATTTTTTGGGTGGGGAAAAAAAAAAATTAAAAAAATTTTTTTCTAAATTTATTGAAAGAAAAGAATTATTTTTGGTTTTGTTTTAAAGTTTAAGATGTGATGTTTGAAAGTGAAGAGTTGAAAGTTTGTGTTATTTGTAATAAAGCTTTATTTCTTTTGCAGAGTAAACAATCACAACAAAGTAACAAGTTGGATGGCAATCTGCTCTTTGCCGAGTGGTGAAGTGGTCGGCCGGAGGGACGAGTGGTGAAGTGGTCGGCCAGAGGGACGAGTGGTGAAGTGGTCGGCCAGAGAGACGAGTGGTCAGCCAGTGGGACGAGTGTTACTCCATGCCTGGACCCAAGACAAAGAGATTGGTAAGTAAAAAGCTAAGTCAACGTTTTGTGCAGAAAAGGTTTTGGCATGAAACATACCACAGTGCGCAAGTAGAGTTGTTCATGGCACCGACTATTGCAAGCTGCATGACCAGGAAGCTGATTTTGTTCCTTGCTGCATGGCCCAGGAAGTTGATTGATCCTTGCTGCCTGTCATCAAATAGGAGAAAAAAATTATTGGAATAAAGATAAGATTTTGCAATGAGGAGCATTTAAAGTGCCTCACTTCTCAGGTTGCTGAGGCAGGAACAAGGAAACTGAATTGCTGCTGGTCTGCCGCTTTGTTCTGGTCCTCAGCTTCCGCTGCAAGCAGGTACTTGATGGTGCTCCACACTGGACACAAAAGTAACTGATACAAATTTTGAAACATGTTAGCTCAAATGTAATTTACTTTCCTCCTCTTACCAGCAGAGGGCCCTTCAGGCAGCACGGATCCAGGTGACAAGCTTAGAGTCGTTGTGGCTGAAGACAAACTGTGGCAGGCTTTGCACTTTGTGAACCAGGATTTGTCATCTCTGCCTGTAAAGAAAAGGAACATTGACAACTCCATTTAAGTTTACTGCTTTTATTTTGAACTGTAGACTGGAAGCAGCTGGTCACTGGTGCACATGCAGAGTTTCTGAAATGTTGCAAAGAATCTCCAGGGTGGCCACCTGCACACAACACAAATGACAGATGGGAGATTTTCAAACTGCATCCTTACTGGAAAGTGCTCTGCAGGAAGAGTGAGGCATAAAAAAAAAAGTAGGTAACTGCTTTTAAACAATGCCAAGTTTGTCACCTGTCAGCACGTGGGACAAGAGGTTGACGATTCCACAGGTTCAAAACCTTGATCCCACCAGTAGAGCCATGCTGCAGAAACTAGGTCCTTCGGCACCACCTGCTGGACAAAAGGAGAAAAAACATGCTGAAATGTTTGACATGTGTCAAACATTTGGACGCGTGCGTGTTTCACCAGTGAGGAATGGACGGCAGCACCGGACGTCTCTCCAACCACAGCTTGCTGGTCTGAAAGACACGGTAACGTTACAACCATTCTGCTTTTACATTTTCACCCTAACAAGCAAATTGAGCAAGAGTAGACCTACCTGCAAGTGTCTCATGAAGCCATGCAAGGACTGCAAGTCAGCCATTTTGGACCCTGCAGACAAAAGAACAAAAGTTTGCTTTAGTCAATTTGATGAGATGCCTTGCTCTCTCAATCTGTCAATCTCCCTGTGTTCCAGATGCAGGCCTGTGGACAGAAATGAGAAGACCATTAGAAGCAGTCGATTGAAAGAGTTGACTTTAAAACTCACAGAAAGTCAATCGGCCATGACGGGCTCGTTTTGAGGATTTGCACCTGCAGACAGAAAGCAGACAATTAACACGAATGCATCGAAATACCCGTTTCCGTAATTCTCTGGTGTATTTATGCAAACGCTGCTTTGTCTACTTACCTTCGGCCAAACGGCGCTGTCGTCCAGACGTTCCTAAATGTTTGTGCAAAAAATGGTGTTAGTGATCTTTCCACACGGTGCGTGCTTGAGTTTTCAAAATGTACATGTACTTACCCGCCGTTAAATGCTTCAATTATTTGGTTGCACCAAAATGCACGCCAAATAAATGCGTTTGGGTGGTCGTTGAAGACGCTAACTGCTAACGCTAGCTTCTGCAAACTTTTTAGCTTGCAAGATGGAAGCACGCCCAAAGTGCATCCTGACGCTGAAAGAAAGCAAAGGTGGTTAGTTTCAAAAGATGAACAAATATTGAACCTTGTCCGTTCTGGAATGGAGTGCGGATGGCGCAGCAGGTGGACCAGAGCAGCGTGGCGCTCGCTGTCAGAGGAGAGTGAAAGACTGATCGTCGCGTTCTTGACGCCTTTTATACTCTTTTTGTGATGACGTCATTAAAAGAAGAAAAAAAAGAAAAAAAAAACTCAACAGAATAGCGAGAGAGAAATTGCAAAGTGAAGTCCGTGGCGAGTCGGGTCTCGAACCAGCATTGCAATCATCGGAGGCAAAGGTGTCAACCCCTCGACCATTGCCTGATGGGTGAAGAGGACAGACATGTTTGTATTATCACAAATTATGAAGGTATCTTCAGGAAAAGTTCTGAGTGCAGTGTGTGGGGCTCGAACCATAGTCTCCCGATCACCGGGCAAAGTTAAAAACCATTCTGCCATTTTCCCGGCGATTTTCGACCTTTTTTTTGGTAGTGTGTTGCCAATTTTCAACTTGTTTAAAAACCATAAATTTACCAAAATTATTAGTTCTTGCAGAAGGTTCAATGGTGTAGTGGATAAAGCTTTTACCTTATGTTCGGGAGAACCGAGTTCGAGTTTTACACTGTTCCAACTTTAGCTCAAAGAGCGCTTTGAGTGGGGCTCGAACCATAGTCTCCCGATCACCGGGTAAAGTTAAAAACCATTATGCCATTTTTCCGGCGATTTTCGCTCAGTTTTTTTTTGGTAGTGTACGATACAATTTTAACTTGCTTATACAAACTATTGAATTACCTCACTAATGCAGAACCCTCAATTGGTAGTGGATAAAGCTTTTGCCTTATGTTCGCGACAACCGAATTCGGGTCTTACGCTGACTCAACTTTAGCTCAAAGACTGCTTCATGTGGAGCTCGCACCATTTTCTCCCGAACACCGGGCAAACATATAAACCATTCTGCCATTTTGCAGGGGAAATTCGGCAATTATTTTGTTTAGTGTTAGTGTACTAGGACTTTTTTTTTGTATTTTACATAGACTTCAATTACGTTTTTTTTTGTTTTTTTAACAACTTAAACAGAAAACCTTACTATACTTGTACTGTACCTGGACTTTTTTTCAGGGCTCAAAAGTAGGACGTCCGGGGAAAAAAGAGGACGTCCGATGATGCTATTTTTTTTAACCCCCCAAAAACTTACTATACTTGTACTTACCCCAGACGTTTTTTTAGAGCTCAAAAGTAAGACATGTCTGGGAAAAAAGAGGGCGTCTGTTGATGCTATTTTTTTTAACCTCCAAAAAACTTACTATGCCTGGTCATTTTTGTACGAAATAAAGCCTTACTATAGTTAGTTAGTTGGTTTATTGACAAAAGTATAAAACTTTGGGTCCAAACAATAATCGAAACCCATCATACAACTTTAAAAAAAAAGGTACACATTACAAAAGATTAAAATAAATAACACAAAAGTTTCAAGTCAAAACACAGCACAAAAATCCTTGCTTCATACAGTTTTCTGTTTTCCAACCTTGACAGGCAGGCATGTAACATTTGCAAAGTTTCTCTGTGAGTGCCCACAAAGAGTGAGCTCAGGTCCTTCTTCCACTCAAGTCCATATTTCTCTCTGATGTCTTGCTTGTCCGAGAGGACACACCAGTATGTGCTGTTCGTTCTGTATACCAGTCTCACATATACATGGTGAATTTTATTTCAACGAAAGAAAAAAAAAACTTACTTCACACATACTGGTCAAACTGGTCAGGTGTGACCTCAAGAAATGGCTGGAGTTGGGTCAGTGTACAGACGCAAGTCGCAGTCTTTTTGTTGACCTTTTCCTGTGCCTTCAAATGAAATGTCCATGACAAAACTGCTCCGAATAAAATCAACTGCAAATGAAAACACATTTCACTCGTTCCATCTAGCAGTATCGACGTGAGGGACTCGTTAACTTGCCACGATCGCATGACACCCGAAAGCTTGCTCTCACAATTCATCATTGAAACAGAGAATGTGTGTTTCTGCAAAAATGTAAGTTATTGTGCCTACCAGGGTAGTGCAAGCACGGAAGGCTCCGTAGTAGTCAGGAAGGGGTGTCCCTCGGTTCCGTTTGGCTACCAAATGAATGGTCAAAGTGGGCTTTGCTAGCAGCTCTATATAATTTATTTTAAATCATTTACTATCCCTGTCAAATTTGATCAAAGGTACAATACAAATTTGTATGAAACTCAAACTATATGACAGAATATCATTTTTTTGACAAGGCCGGTCTTTTAAACAAGTTTTTGAGCATCTTTTATGCGTGTTTACTT
Organism: Syngnathus floridae; assembly: GCF_059516105.1. Taxonomy (NCBI): domain Eukaryota; kingdom Metazoa; phylum Chordata; class Actinopteri; order Syngnathiformes; family Syngnathidae; genus Syngnathus; species Syngnathus floridae. Next base: position 10,451,601 of record NC_142430.1, on the reverse strand, counting down.
AATTATCTGAACTAGTGTTGTATGCATGATGTGGGAGTGTCTTTTGTGCAAGTTGCCAAAGACGCGCTTTTTGGTGACTTGAATTGAGCTTTCTCGGCTACCGTACACTTCCGCTTCAGCGAGCAGCTAGCTCCTCAGGTTGTTACCGTTTGGGGTTTCGAGTGAGTCTTGTCAACTTTTTCCAAGCTCTCGATCTGCTGAATGTATGTACACGCATACATGTAAACAATGACATGAAAGGAGAGTCATTGTTAGTCGTTACGTCCGTGGAAACTCGCTAGCTCTCGTGAAACCAGAGGTGGAGCGTTAGCTAGCACGCCCACCCACAAACAGCACTCACTCGGCTGTCAGTCAATGGATCATCAAGGAAAGCGTTCGACTTGAACGTTGTTTTTCTATGTTTTTCCATGTCCAACTTGAAGACCGGAGGCTCCACGTCGGCTGCTGGTCGTCTATCTGCATATCTCGAAAGGTACCTCCCTATTTTCCATGTAGTATTATGCCTTTGGTGACGAGCAAGGTGGACCTTGTCCTGTTGATTATTTGGGCCACAGTAAAAAGAAACAAAATAATTGCTCTACAGTCGTTCAAGTTACATGTCAATGTAAGAAGTATAGTTTTGAAAAATGTACTTGCATTTGAACTTAAAAAGTATATGTTTGATCATAGTTGGCACTCATGAAAAGTGAAAGTGTACCACTTTGTTCTTCAAATAACATGACTTGAATTTGAAAAAATATATAAAGCTAAAAAAAAAAAAAAGAAAATGTGTGTAAGTGATGTTAGTTGGTAGTGGTATGTGCTTGAGGAGCTGATGTGCGATGTCATACTGTCATGGCACACCAGGGGGAAGGTGAGCACATGCAAGCAGCTGACATCTCTCACAAAACCTAAGTGCCAGCTACTGCACAATATCATCATCACACTCGTCTGAATGTGTTTTTCGATGACATTGATGCAAACCAAGTTAGTCAGAAACATATATTTAACTGACTTGGTTTGCGTCAGTGTCATGGAAAAACCTGTCCAAAAGTGACTGGTGGTGGTGGTGGTGGTACTGTGGAGTACCTGGCACTTAGGTTTTGTCCCAGTGAGAGACGTTTGCACTGTTTGAATGTGCTCACCTTCCCCCTAGTGCCTGCCAGGAGAAGTAAGTGACATCATACCTGAGCTCATCAAGCACTTTTAAGCTGCTTCCATGCATTTAGGCAGGGCCTTTTCAAACTGCTTTTCTATTCAATAAATTGTTCAAGTGGAATGTGAGTCTTTGTGATTCATGAGCAAGTCTTTCATGCTTGGTGGTCACTGCATTGGCAAAGTACAGTTTGAAGTCTTGAGGTGAGAGTTGCTCACTTCCAAACCTAAGTGTCTACTACTATGGACACAAGTTTTCAGCCTTGAGGTGAGCGTCACTGCAACAGAGCCAAGTCTTTGCTGCTTCTCTCTGTTTCCACATGAGTCAAAGTAATGCAATTGTACAGTTGCAGTCACTTTGAGTCATGTGGAGATAGAGAGAAGCAGTCAAAGACTTGGCTCTGTTCAGTGGCTCAAGGCAAACACTCAACTCCAAGCTGAAAAGAACCTTCCAAAACCTAAGTGCCACTTTGCCCGCCTCCTAACTCTGCCCAATTTCAAATTGGCCAATCACGGCTTGGCTCGAAATTTGCATAGCCACGCCCACTTTCTGACAGCCAATCAGAATGCAGCATTTGCACATTGGACCAATCAGATTGCTTCATTTTAAGTAGACCACGCCCACTCAAACTCTAACCAATCACAGAGTACCTCATTTGCATATCCACGCCCACTTTTCAGCCAACCACGGCCTTTTATTCTCCTGGCTCCACCCAGTTTTAGCGCTCTCGGCCAATCATGAAGCAGTATTCCAGTCACGTTCCGCCCCATTTCTCAAAAATTTCACCAGAAAAAAATCTGTAAAAAAAAAAAAAAAAATCCAGAAATTTTTTGGGTGGGGAAAAAAAAAAATTAAAAAAATTTTTTTCTAAATTTATTGAAAGAAAAGAATTATTTTTGGTTTTGTTTTAAAGTTTAAGATGTGATGTTTGAAAGTGAAGAGTTGAAAGTTTGTGTTATTTGTAATAAAGCTTTATTTCTTTTGCAGAGTAAACAATCACAACAAAGTAACAAGTTGGATGGCAATCTGCTCTTTGCCGAGTGGTGAAGTGGTCGGCCGGAGGGACGAGTGGTGAAGTGGTCGGCCAGAGGGACGAGTGGTGAAGTGGTCGGCCAGAGAGACGAGTGGTCAGCCAGTGGGACGAGTGTTACTCCATGCCTGGACCCAAGACAAAGAGATTGGTAAGTAAAAAGCTAAGTCAACGTTTTGTGCAGAAAAGGTTTTGGCATGAAACATACCAGTGCGCAAGTAGAGTTGTTCATGGCACCGACTATTGCAAGCTGCATGACCAGGAAGCTGATTTTGTTCCTTGCTGCATGGCCCAGGAAGTTGATTGATCCTTGCTGCCTGTCATCAAATAGGAGAAAAAAATTATTGGAATAAAGATAAGATTTTGCAATGAGGAGCATTTAAAGTGCCTCACTTCTCAGGTTGCTGAGGCAGGAACAAGGAAACTGAATTGCTGCTGGTCTGCAGCTTTGTTCTGGTCCTCAGCTTCCGCTGCAAGCAGGTACTTGATGGTGCTCCACACTGGACACAAAAGTAACTGATACAAATTTTGAAACATGTTAGCTCAAATGTAATTTACTTTCCTCCTCTTACCAGCAGAGGGCCCTTCAGGCAGCACGGATCCAGGTGACACGCTTAGAGTCGTTGTGGCTGAAGACAAACTGTGGCAGGCTTTGCACTTTGTGGACCAGGATTTGTCATCTCTGCCTGTAAAGAAAAGGAACATTGACAACTCAATTTAAGTTTACAGCTTTTATTTTGAACTGTAGACTGGAAGCAGCTGGTCACTGGTGCACATGCAGAGTTTCTGAAATGTTGCAAAGAATCTCCAGGGTGGCCACCTGCACACAACACAAATGACAGATGGGAGATTTTCAAACTGCATCCTTACTGGAAAGTGCTCTGCAGGAAGAGTGAGGCATAAAAAAAAAAAAAAGTAGGTAACTGCTTTTAAACAATGCCAAGTTTGTCACCTGTCAGCACGTGGGACAAGAGGTTGACGATTCCACAGGTTCAAAACCTTGATCCCACCAGTAGAGCCATGCTGCAGAAACTAGGTCCTTCGGCACCACCTGCTGGACAAAAGGAGAAAAAACATGCTGAAATGTTTGACATGTGTCAAACATTTGGACGCGTGCGTGTTTCACCAGTGAGGAATGGACGGCAGCACCGGACGTCTCTCCAACCACAGCTCGCTGGTCTGAAAGACACGGTAACGTTACAACCATTCTGCTTTTACATTTTCACCCTAACAAGCAAATTGAGCAAGAGTAGACCTACCTGCAAGTGTCTCATGAAGCCATGCAAGGACTGCAAGTCAGCCATTTTGGACCCTGCAGACAAAAGAACAAAAGTTTGCTTTAGTCAATTTGATGAGATGCCTTGCTCTCTCAATCTGTCAATCTCCCTGTGTTCCAGATGCAGGCCTGTGGACAGAAATGAGAAGACCATTAGAAGCAGTCGATTGAAAGAGTTGACTTTAAAACTCACAGAAAGTCAGTCGGCCATGACGGGCTCGTTTTGAGGATTTGCACCTGCAGACAGAAAGCAGACAATTAACACGAATGCATCGAAATACCCGTTTCCGTAATTCTCTGGTGGATTTATGCAAACGCTGCCTTGTCTACTTACCTTCGGCCAAACGGCGCTGTCGTCCAGACGTTCCTAAATGTTTGTGCATAAATGGTGTTAGTGATCTTTCCACACGGTGCGTGCTTGAGTTTTCAAAATGTACATGTACTTACCCGCCGTTAAATGCTTCAATTATTTGGTTGCACCAAAATGCACGCCAAATAAATGCGTTTTGGTGGTCGTTGAAGACGCTAACTGCTAACGCTAGCTTCTGCAAACTTTTTAGCTTGCAAGATGGAAGCACGCCCAAAGTGCATCTTGACGCTGAAAGAGAGCAAAAGTAGTTAGTTTCAAAAGATGAACAAATATTGAACCTTGTCCGTTCTGGAATGGAGTGCGGATGGTGCAGCAGGTGGACGGACCAGAGCAGCGTGGCGCTCGCTGTCAGAGGAGAGTGAAAGACTGATCGTCGCGTTCTTGACGCCTTTTATACTCTTTTTGTGATGACGTCATCAAAAGGAGGAAAAAAAAAGAAAAAAAAACTCTTACACCGAGGCGCTCAACAGAAAAGCGAGAGAGAAACTGCAAAGTGTAATCTTTGGAGGGATCGGGCCTCGAACCAGCATTGCAGTAATCGAAGGCAAAGGTGTTAACCGCTCGACCATTGCCTGTGGGTTGACGAAGGGAGATTTTCTTTTATTATCATCAGGAAAAGTTCAGAGTAACAGTAAAGTTCCAACTTTAGCTCAAAGACTGCTTCGTGTGGGGCTCGAACCATGGTCTCCCGATCACCGGGTAAAGTTAAAAACCATTACGCCATTCGGCCGGCGAAAGCCGGCCTTTTATTAGGGTAGTGTACTGTAAAATTTCAACTTGCTCAAAAAGATAATTTCATCAAATTGCGCATTCATACCATAATACTCTCTAGTGTGGTGAGTAAGAATTTTGCCTTATGTTTGGGAAAACCGAGTTCGAGTCCCACACTCTTCCAACTTCAGTTCAATGTCTGCTTCGTGTGAGGCTTGAACCATGGTCTCCCGATCGCCGGCTAAAGTTTTAAACCACTATGCCATTTGGCTGGTGAGATTGAGCCTTTTTTTTGATAGTGTACTTCAAAATTCCAACTTGCTCAACTCGATAATTTTATCAAATTGCCCCACCATAGTATAATACTCCATTGTGCAGTCAGTAAGAATTTTGCCTTATGTTCGGGAGAACCGAACTCATCCAACTTTCAAAGACTGCTTCGTGTGGGGTTCGAACCATAGTCTCCCGATCACCGGCTAAAGTTATAAACCATTCTGCAATTGTGGCGGGGAAACTCGGCTTTTATATTGGGTAGTGTATTGTACATAGTGGATGTCTGGTTGAAAACGAAAAATTGACATGTTCATTTTGCGCTGGGTTACATACATGTGAATGGGGGCACTGCCGTCTTGTGGTATCTTGGCGTCATTACATGAACTGCTTCATAAACTATCGAGTCAAAAGCCTGGGTAATAGAGGACGTCTGTTCACCCTACTTTAACACATACTTATGTCTGCACTCCATCGACTGTTTTGGCTCTTTTTTTTAAATAACTGAACATATTTAACATTTTATGATCTTACCATGTTCAAGCCATCTCTTGTTCAAGTGCTTGTCTGATTTAGTGGAACTGAGGCTTGTAGCAATGACACTTTTACACCACAAGATGGCAGACTTGACTGCTTTATTTATGGCGGACCCCCAAAACGTATTTATGTGAATCACATGCAAGCAGGCATGCTGCCGGTTGCATGCATTACCACAACAAGCAACCACAAGACTGTCTCGGGGTCATGTCTTTTGCCATTCATTTTTCAAATAACAGCATTTGTCATCCTTCTCTTGTGCTTTGGCTCAAGCCAGTCACCCCATTCCCAAGTGGCTGCTAGGTAGGTAGGTAGGTAGGTCGGTAGGTACTCAGGAAGCACAGCTATAAAGACATTGGACGTGTGCGTCTATACGTGAGGGCCACAAGCAATATCAATTTTTAATTCAGCGAGCACATTGAAGGGGCTGCTACAGACATGTCAGCATTGTCTATTTATTAGCATATGCCGATGGGAGGCCTGCTCTAAATAATCAGCCTATACGGGACAGCCAGCGCTACCAGACATTAATATTTCATAGCACATTGTGTACCTTGGTATATAGAAACATAAATAGTCTTGGTTCATGATGGTTTATTAGGTATTAAAGATTGAAAACAAACCCTCCTTCTCCCTCCCTCAGGTTTTCACCAAGACCTGGCTGGAATTCCCATTCCAGCCTTAAATCAATTGCATGCAATCACGTTATATACAAAGTTGTCACCAGTGTCCCCGTGCATGCATTTAAAAAGCCAAAACTCAGAGGTCATGGTTCTCTAAACAAAGTCATGACTTTATGACAATTGAAACAGTCATTAAATGACTTGGTACCGAGAAAGGTGTCAGCATTAGTAACGCTGTAGTCTTTTTTTAAACTTCAATAGTGGCGTTGAAAAGCAGACATGAATGAGCAATCAAATATGATGTGATGGATTGAGTGTGTGCCCTGCTTCAGCAGATTAAGCCCTGTGATCCTTGCCAATCAATGATGGGGCTGTGGCGGCCGGCTGTGTCAGCAAAGCCCAGCGCTCACAACAACGCTGCTCATTCTTTGTTAGAGGTTTCAAGCTTCAGACTTGGGCTAAAGTGATCGGGAAAACAACCCCAAAAATCTGTATAATTAGGGTTAGGGTTAGGGTTAGGGTTAGGGTTAGAAAAACCAAAAGTATATTGGATGGAGTGAGACTAGCAGGTACTGTCAACATGTATGTATTTAAAATTCACAGAGGCGGCGCGACAGGGTGGCCGCTCCTTTGTCCATTTTTGAGGATGAACTCATCCATTTAAAGCTTTAACACACTTTTTGAAACACATCTGATCATTTTCAGAGAAATCCAGTCATAGCTTCAGTTGGTATCTTTTCAGTTTTGAACAGATACAAACAAGCAAGGTAGCCATTGGCTACCTCCCTCCCCAGGCCAAAAAGGCCCACTAGGACTCTTTTTTTTCAGATGGCCAGTGTGTAACAAGTGGCAAGGTAGCAACAGTAGACTTGACCTGAGGCTTTCCTTTGCATGTGTCTTGACAGGAGCCCTCTCTTTGATGGCACCTGTCAGTCTGACAATTACTGGGGACCAATTCCTTCACATTGGATACCTAAAAAGGTGAAAGAAAAATCGAACGGAGAAAAGCAACATCAAGAGATGACAACATGAAATAATCATCATCTTTCCCCATGAAACATTAATGCATTCTGTATATTCCTCCCTCTTCTCATCTCTGATTCAATTCTGTGGTTCGAAAAAAAACATGCAGAAATGATTAAAAGTTGCTTCATTGCAACATTAAGATTAATGCGAAGGGTGGGGCGAGAGAGATGCAGAAAAACAAACTGAAGATCTCGCCGGAGAAGAATACAGTGGTCAAGGTGAGACGGAAGGTGCTCGAGTATGAAGGAGCAAAGACAAAGCTCTGAGGAAGTTGATGATGGAGAAAGCTGAGACTGACAGCCTCCGCCTCTGTCACTAGTTAATATTCTAGCGGTTGCCTTGGTCCGTCCACCTCATTTCTGTCTGCAAATATTTATACTGGATAGCCGTGTATCTATGTTTTCTTTTATGCTGACACACACACAGCACGCCGTGTCGAGTCGACTACATCATCTTATTACAGCAAGTTAAAAGGCCATGTCCACACAGACGCTGGCATTTGAAAACAAATGATAGTTTTCCATGTTTTTGCCATGGGGATGCATTTTTGCAAAGTGAGTGAGTTGAGAAAAAAAATTGGAATTTCTTTGGAGTTGATTTTCCCACATAGAAGAACATGAACATTCAAATGTGGATTGTGTTAAATAGCACGCCACGCCAACAGGCTGCTAGAACAGCGGGTGAGAAAAGATGAATGAACATCTGCTGGTTCAGGATTTGCTCCGGGTTCTTTTGACATTGTTCATATCAGGATGTGTTGGTGATCAAACAACCCTGAGAAGGACAAAGACTTCAAGAAGAGTTCAAGACAACTATATAAACAATTACCAAAAAAAATAAAATAATAATCAAGCATGCACAACAATACACAAACATGTCAAACAACAAAATATAAATAAGAGAATAAAGTACATCTTAAAACAGAGGCGCTAATGAGAAGAAAAAAAAATTAGGTTAAAAAAAAACCTGCTCAATTGTACTCACACCCCCTTGGTGACATATTTGCATGTTATCTGGGGATTATGTTGATGTGCTGTGATGTATTAAGCTACACTGTAGTACTCAATTAATTTTTTTTCTTGCCATTTTGGCTTGACGGAAGCATTTGTCAGCGTAATTTCGAAGGGAATTGCTATTTTGAGCAAAATAGAACAAACTAAAGTGAGAAGAGTTGGGGGGGGGGGGGAAGGAAACTTGAGTAAATGCATCAGAGTATGTGGATGAGATGCAATGTATTGCTCATGAAGGTCCACACTTGTCATTTGTTTCCACACCCAAATCCTTGGAAAAAGAAATGATTTTTGTCCACATAGTATATATGCCTGACAGCATCATTTACTCAGCACCCTACCAATTTTTCCCCAATTTCCTTCACTGCTAAGCATTTCAATTTTAGCTAATTATTTTCTCATTAGATTGAAGTTTGAGGCCTTGACAACACCGACGCATCTGCTGCATAATGAAACTGTACACAGCAGGTCTCTTTTTCTTTGCTTGTATTCAAGTCACACGCAGGGGTAGTATTTTTGAACATTTAATTACAAAAGGGGACAGCGGGGAGGATGGGCAATAGAGGAGAAAAATGATTGTTTTTAATTAATGAAGTATACAGGCTCAGGAAGGCAGTAGGGAAGGAAGTGAGTAGTCCAAAAGGACATCAACATCTGGCTTCCACCTAAAATAAAAGCCCATTTTGTTGTCTAAACACACATAAAATACACACTGAAATAGGCTATAAGTGGTGTCAACACTCCTTTATGCATCCCCACTGTGTAATTATTCTCTTTTTCTACCCCCTACAGAAAATGTGTTTATTAGTACTCTAACAACAGCACAGACAGTAAATGCTTTATAGTGTTTAAGCCAGTCAGACATCATTCCACTTCACATTATTTGATTTGCTCTTCAAACATACTATATCGAATTCATCGAAACGGAACAGAAACTACTACTACTTGAGGATAATGTTGCCAATGGTGTCGGCGCCTCCTTATTCTGAATCAATCGATTGAACATAAAATAGCTGTTTTTACAATGAGGATAAAAGGTTAAACTCATCAGGAATACATTGTTAATGACTATTCTGGCTGCAAATGTCTGATTTTAATGCAATACCTACTTAGGCCCATTTTCAGCAACCGGTGGTTATTATACTTTGCTAATTGTGTTAGATAGAAGGCGAATGGATGATTAGAAAACCCCTTGAAAAGTCTTTTCCTGGACAATACTCAATTGAACGGTTGGTCGTGTATCTCTACTATCTCCATATGTATCTATCAAAGTGTGTAGCCGCTCGAAAACACCTGGTCCCATTTTCGGCCTGTAGGGTTAGGGTTAGGGTTAGGGTTAGGGTTAGGGTTAGGGATAGGGTTAGGGTGTGGAGGGGCGGCCATCTGCCAAGGTGCTATCCTTTCAATTTCCTATCCACAGCGGTCGGTCATCAACCCAAACTGCTCCAGTGAAGCCAAGCATGCCCTGACTATTCCCATTGCTGCTTTTAGCACTTCCAGGGTAGCAACACCAGCAGCAGCAGCCCAAGCAGAAGCGATGTCGCTAATTAATGGATTTACACATTGAGCTCTTGTCAAACACATGTCAAGGGCACGGAGCTATCCCAGCCCACCATAAGCGATTAACTTCTCACAAAGACATTCACACACTGGTGAATTCAGCTCTGATATCAAAAGCCACCCAGTGTAGTGCAAGTATACACCCAAACACACAAAGGCAATTATCTCAAGCTAAAGCTCATTCATTGGGGTTGGCGTGACTTGGGGAATGCAAATCAGAAATGACTAGATGGCCCCGTGGAGGTCGGCAAATGCTTTAAAATATGAGTGAAATCAATTCATTGTTGGATATTTTCCTTTTCATTTTTTCACCTGAGTGACAGCAAATGGTAGGATGTCAGAAGTCGTCGTCTAGAATTGTCAGTCATTTTATAATAATATAATATCATTACATTTATACAGCAAATAGGGCTCATTTCATTTGCAAGATGGAGAAAGGTGGATTTTGTGTAAAGCTCATTAGAACATTTGAAAAGGGGGTTACATTTTTAGCATTGTCTATTTGTTTTTCCTTAAATGAGTGGAAAATGAAAATGTGCACGTGACATCTTTTAATCACACGTGGCTGACATAACTCAATTCAGCTGGGATTTATTTGATGGAATGAATTACCCAGGGTAATTAAAAAGCTTAATCTTTTTTTTTGCCTGCCCCTCTCCCTCCCTCCCTCCCTCCCTCCCTCCCTCCCTCCCTCTCAACACAACAATTTTGTCCAAACCCAGAGAAGCAATCCAAAATTAATTTAGCGCACCACTGAGTAGTATTAATGCTTTGGCCTACTGCACCGCCGTCTTCATCTTTTACATTGGCTATGCGATATGAGACGATAGGCGAGATGTTCAAACATGAGAAGTTCCTGGTGTAATCAGCAGAAACAGAAGAAGAGTAGAGAGTGGATGGCGGCTCGTGGCGTTACAACCGCCATGACAGCGTGCGCGGTACGTGTGTGCACTCTGTAGATAACTTCAATCAAGGCAACTCGAAATTGACCGTGTTTCCTTCAACACGTTGTTTTGCGTGTTGACACGCCGTCACGGTCTTACTCGCTGACGGCCAGAACATGAGCTCATAATTAAATGTGCCAGCATCAATCTTTAGGAGTCCAGCTATTTTATATGGTGTAAAGTGAGCTCCATGAACAATCATATCTCAAATTGTCATCATTCACAGAGTTGGCCCAAGTTTTGGGGTTTGGTCATTTGTTGTCCTGTCTGAGGTTAGAGTTACCCCGGTAGAGGTTTCTCATTCAGGATTTCTCTGCATTCATCTTTCCGGACTAGTTGTCAGTTCCAACACCAGGCAGGATCGTAGCAGCAATTGGCTTCTGATAATGAGCAGTCCCCGGTTTCCTCCAAACACAATGTTTGACATGCAACCCGTGTGAACCCAAGCATGAAAACACTTTGACTTCCATTCTTCTGACTTTGCATTTGAGCTGCTTTCCGAATGGTACGACTTTAGAAGCGTGAAACTTTGGCGCACACCCCTTCTCTGACCATTACAGAGTATAGTAGCAGTCAATTTACAAGACAAGGGAGGTCACAGTATGGGCTAAACCAATTTAGCACAATATATGGGATGTCCTGTTGCAGGATATTTACAGTTGGGGGAATTGGGCTGGCTTGCTGTGATAAAATTTATATCAGGCAGGCAGGCAGGCAGGCAGGCAGGCGGGCGGGCGGGCAGGACAACTTGGCTAGGAAAAACAGGTTCATAAAGAAAGCCGCATGGTTCTAAATCTGGTGTCAATGCTTTTTGACCCCCTCGGGTGACTCGTGTTTACCAAACATCATTTTTAACAACAGCTACGTGGCCCTCATAGCCGTTTCTCTTTCCAATTAATACCACTAGTGCAAATACAGCAAATTTCATCTGTCCTGAACCTCCATTCACTTTATCGTGGCGCTCGATATTTGGGCATGCCCAAGCTTCATATCAGTCTTCCGGACGTCTACCATATGAATGCAGCCCTTTGAAGAGGAGTCGATGACACCGCCTTGTTTAGTTTGAGGAAGTGCTAGAGTGAAAGAGCATCACTGTCCAGTGGAACGAGAAGACATCTTTCGCCATGCATTTCTCGAAGGGAGTGCATGTTTGCGTTTGGCCCTACATTGTTTGCCTTTTAAATGTAGTATATTTCAAAAGTGACACATGCCGCAGCAGTGTCTCTTCCATCCTGATCCTTGGAGTCCGTCCGCTCTTGCTGCAACACGTCTGATTGGAAAGGATCAGGCTTGTTATCCAGCTTCTGCAGACTTTGCTGATGCTTTGAATCAGGTGTTGCAGCAGGGAGACAGAGAAAACATGCGGGACACTGAAGCCTGAGGATCAGGACTGAATATGCAAAGTATTTGGCTCGACTGCATATTATCCAACCAATGATTGTTATTATTATTATTATTATTTTCAGCATCAAATCTCTTCGACTCAACATATTCAAAGGTTTTCAAGTACGTTTGCAACGTGCGCATTGAGTATCTGCTCACCTTGACAGCGGGTCCGAAAAATACTCCTGTCAAGGATAGCTCTCCCTTTGGTATTGTAGCCCGTCATCCATCCGTCCGTCCGTCCGTCCATTTTGCGAACGGTTTATCCTCCCTCACCAGGGTTGCGGGTGTGCTGGAGCCTATCCCAGCGGTCTCTGGGCAAAAACATCTCAGTAACTTTAAAACAACTCTGTACAAACACAAAATATTTGTTTGACTTACTTTTTCGACCGTTTCGGACTCCCTGCAAATTTCTTCAGCAAGCAGTATTTAAGTGTATGTGAATGGGCTTTTAGCTTTCAACACATGAACAAAAGAATCAATCTATTGAGTAAAGAAATGTTTATTAATAATAATAATAATCATGGTTGGAATAACTGCAATCATCATTGCGATAATAATGCACCAATATCATAATAAATAGTCTTATTAGTTTGGAGCACATTGGGATTGGGGGAAAAAAAGAAAAAGAATCACAAGCATTGGGACACACAACAAAAAGATTTTTCTCCCCACCAAAGCTTTTTTTTTTAATGAATCTTACACTGAATATCATTGAATTAAAATTTGAGACCTTCACTCTGCTTAAAACAGTAGCATAAAGTCACCATTCACTTTGCATTGCTGATGATGAATGATGACGGATGGCTTTAAACACTCGTATTAAAAAGCAAAGAATTCAAGACTCCTTTCATAACACGTTTGATTTTGTGTCCCAACACTTATGGCGTAACTGTACATACACGCAGGACTGTAGTGAAGATCATGTGACTTAGCTGCTAGGTTGGATAAGACTTCATTTCCTATTTAAATATGAAAGAGAATTTAATGCGTCATTGTGGAATGAATTTGCACATCACTTTGTAATCATTGGTTATGGAACTCTCATTCGAAGAATTTTCCATATCTAAGTTTTGGCATTCAAATACATTGCAAAACCAAACAAAGCACTCTCAGCAATACTTGCTCCAGCCTGTGCCCAGATGACTCAGGAAACATTTCAACAATTTCCTTCCGTCATTTAAGATCTGACCAGACTGATCCATTTGCCCTTCATTACAGTCCTATGTGGAAAAAGAAAATGCAAATTGATTGATGTCACGTATGACTTTGATATTTTAGTATACAGTGATACAAAGGCAGAAAAAGAAGATCTGCACATAATACAAAAGCACACCGAAGCCTCAAATACATAAATAAAAAAAAAGACCCAAAACAGAAGGACAAACACAACAGCATGGAAGGAAATAATTGTCATTATTTTTTTCTTTCTACCATTCAAACCTTTGTGCTTTGGGGATCTGCATAGGACAGGACGGCTGTTGGAGGAGTGTTGGTGTCAAGGCCACAGTATACTCAAAATCCTCATACAGAACCGTCTTCACATCATAATAGTTTGATTCTTCATTTTTGCTACAAAGAAATAAAAAAAAAAAAAAAACACTCGCCTGCAGAGTTGTCAAATCCAGGTCCAGAAAGTAGTAGTAGTAGTAGCCAGAGTTGGATTTGACACCTCTGCTCCTCTGTAAATCTTGTGATTAGAATTACAAAGGTGCTGCTACTATTCTAGTGTTAAAGTTGCTTGTGCACTTATCTCTTTTAATCACTTTTACTGTGGAGTCTCTAAGGCCGAAAACTATTTCTTTCACTATACTGGTGGCCTTTGTATGAGTTCAATAATAAGTCATTATTAGCTACGGGGTCAAACTGCAGCCATCATAAAACCCTTATTAAGTCCAAGTTTGAAAACCTTGCGGTTTCTGACCAAAAAAAAGTATACTGTGGTCTTAGATGTGGAGGTCATTGGGTTACCAGGGGAGGTAGGTGTGGTTTTACCATATGGATTGGTGTTAGGGTATAGCGGCGCGCACTCACTTGCCTGGACACTCGACAGGATAGCTGCTTTCGATTTTGCATCTGAGGTATACACAAAATAACAACACGGGGAACATCTTGGAGAGGAAGCTCAAGGATTTTTTTTTTTTGTCTGGTATGTATGTATGTTTGGGCGGAAGGCTGTGAGAAAAGTGATCTTCATGAGAAAGGACACAAAACATTCTAGCTTTTCGGGTCCCCTCCGAATTCCCGGATTTTGTCATTAATGCTTGAATGAAAGCCGCTTCTGTTTTTTTTTTTTTTCTCCCAAACTTCTCCAACCAGCAGTAGAGCGGGTTACATGTAAACAAGATGAAATTCTTCAACCAACAACAGAAAGAAGAAAAAAAAAAGGAGTTTAAGAAGAACAAGGCAAAAATCCAAGTAAACCTAGATCTCTGCTTAGATTGACATCGTTAGTTGCTTTCATAGTTTGTTCTTGTTTTGTTTTCTGGTGAGTCTTTTAGCCTGCTTTTCTTCTTTGTGTCTGTCTTTTGTGTTCTGCCTCAGTTTTCCTGATCCAACCGCCGGTATTATCCCAGTTAAAGTGCTCAGCTGTGGATCGCTGCGGGATGATGCTGGGTAAGCCTTTCATGAAAGATAATCCACTTGACGCCACCCCCCCGCTCGCATTTTATGTCAGTTTGCGAAAAGGCTTGCTTCCAACCACAGAACACACAGTCTTGCACTGTATGACCCAAGTGTCCTTAATGTGTCAGGTGCACTTTGAAGATACAAATGTTGCCGTACTATCTGGAGATCCTTTTTCAAACAGTTCCAAAATCTATTTGAGTGGGATACAGAGTACTCGTTTATCGTACGGTGGAAGAGGGGAAAAAAAGAGGAGGAGGAGGAGAAGGAGACTTTAGCGTTCAGTGTCGTTTTGTGGCAAGAATTCACTCCTTCTGTCAGATTCCTGAAAGTTCATCAGAAAAAAAACCAACGCACCCTGAGGCTGCTACATTCATCAATGCAGAGTGCTCTTTTTCAGAGGGTGGACAAAATAACAATTGAATCAAAGTGTTATTTAAATCCCATTCATTGGCTTACCAATGTGAAGGCATCGACATAGGGCAAACAAGTCAATCAGTAAAAGTCAATATGAAAATACATCGTAAATAAACTGGCATCAAACTCAAAAATATATATAAAAAAAAAGCTACACTAAAACCTGCCAGTACATTTAATATTTTAGTTTCTTTCCCCATATTAATCATTAGTGGTGGGCGGATCAATCCAAATAACATTGAGGTCAAATCAATATCAACATCAGATCAATACTAGTGCGAGAAGATTTTCTCTCATAAAAGATTTATATTTGTTGTGGACTGATCACCTGAACAACTTGGGGGAGGTAGAACTTTATGTTAATCAATAAACTTCATTCTAATTATGACCTAGCTTTTAACATAAAAGGCTAAATGCATTTTTAAAAACTTCTATTTTGAGACCTGTTTTTTAAAAGCTGCCCTTTTCTAGCTCTACAATGGAATTGTTCTATAAACAAGTGGCCAAAAATCAAGTCACAAAATTCCAGCTCAGGCCATTTGGAAGTTAAGGCTACAGGGAAATGAAAACACTGCTCCAAAATGACAGCATTGGTTACCATTGCTCCCTCTTGCCGCGCCCACAAACGACTAAAAAACAAAACAAAAAAACATTGCAGTAAAAAAAAATGAAAATTGTATGCGCACATTTTGATGTATTTAAATACTAATAAGCCAAAGTTAAAGAAGTTTGGAAAATTCCTTGAGTTGGTGTACATTTTTGAATGAATATAAAAACAGTGCAGAAAGCATAAAAGCTTCATATTTTGTCCACCCCCTTACCCTCAGAACTTTCTATTCCTGCTCACAGCAAACTCTAGCACCTTAATAGCACTAAGATTGAGGGAAGCCGCAGAAGAAAAAAAAAAAATCTGTATTTCAAAAAAAAAAGGCCTTTTCATCTTTTCCTTCTGTATTATTCACATGGGACTGTCTGCTCCCAATTTCCTTGTTCTCATCAAATTTGAAAAGCCAGGCAAAGAAATATTCTAACTGATCCTGCAATGATTAAACATTTCTGTCTCTCCCACTGGCTGCAGGGTGCTGGTGGTCCTTCAGGATGCTCCCCCTCCTCCAATTTTCATTCTCGCTTACCCCTTTTTTTTTTTTTTTTTGTTCTTTCCAGATTAGCCACGGTAATACAGTCAGTCCGGGTCAGTAGAAGTCCAGCATATTATCAGAAACATTTTGCTATATCATTTACACATTTATATCATTTACAGAGCACTGTATTTTTAAATATATATACTGTATATATAAAACAACGACAACTACCTAAAAAGTTCCAAGAGTTTTTGAATTACATTCAGTAGCTGAACTGAAAAGAAAAAAAAAAACGAAAAAAAAAACCAAACAAAGAATGTCAACAGAATAAAACATCACACAAGTAGAAACCTCATCATACATTGACAGGGCATTAAATCCTGCATGGAAATTGAAAACCAAAGGCAAACTTATTCTCAATAGCTGCAGATCACAAATAGATATATCTATATTCATATATAAATGTTTTTGTCTTCTTACCGGTAATACAATAAATACAACATTAGTAAATGGCTACAATCGACTCTTCGACTACGCCCGACCGACAGCATGTTATTAGTACAATGTTTAAATATAGAAGGATGAGATCCGTATAAATAGAAAGGATTAAAGAGACTCTTAATAAAACTTTTCTTTTTCTTGACTCTCTTTTTGATCTTTGTACAGATAATTTTGCCATTTTGCGCTACCGCAATGGATTTGAAATAAAACCGTGGGATTTGATGTGTTCACTTTAGTCATTGAAGCCAGTTTACAAAAGCCCATCAGTTACCAATTAGAACCATTTTGATAGCTTCACATTTGAGGTGGTTAGGGTCCAAATACCACTGAGCCCATCAAAATAGAGGAACAAAACGAATTCTGAATTGGTCAAATTCAATCATTTGTTTGTATGTCTTCTGTGTTTTATACAAATCCATGGTGACTGGCATTTAAAATCACAAAATAGTCCAAATAGTTCTGTATGGTCTAGGTCTTTTTTTTATTTGAATCTTTCTCCCGCTTAGCGTCGCCTCCATCTGATGCTTGAAAGCAGCTGTCTCATTTGTGCGCTGTCTGCAATCCAACCCGACCCGACCGACCGACACAATGTTTATAAAAGCAGTTCACTACACAGCACAGCCACCTGGACCACTACACTACAGCGACATATTTGGTTGGTAATAATGGGGGGCCGGCCCTCCAGCAGACATATCCCACATCTTCTTATATTTCCATTTGTATATATTTTTTTGTTTTGACATTACAAGACATGCCAGAGAAGTAAGATCTTATCTTTTTTGGAACATGTCTGCTCGACCAGCTGCGACCCATCTGAGACGCACCCACACACAAGCCCCTCTTCACTCTGACAATGAAGATAGGGCGCTAATAGGTGTTGCGCAACAGGTTTCAATCAGAAGACATCAGGGCCCAAATCCCCCCCCCCCACTCCTCTTTTAAATTGGAAAGACATCTTTTTTTTTTGTTTTTTTTTTAAACGTAGTTACTGTTTTACATTTGTATGTGTATGTATATATACAGGTATATACAGACACACACACGCACACACTATAGATATATACACACGTACATATTCATAATACATACATAAGTCTTTGTTCCTTTTGTAAATCATAAACATAAAAAATTTTACAAAAATAAAATGTTTTATGGTGACCTATCGACTTGGTCTCTTCCACTCAGCAAGGCTTGTTTTCTTTTCTACAGGGGTCGGAACCTACAGCCCCCTCTGCCCCCATAATTAGGCTCAATGGTTCAGGCCGTGGCCTCGGAGGAGGCCTACAATCATCTCCTCCTGGTCCATCCTTATTTTGCTTCAAGTGTTTTTTTTTTTTTCTCTCTCGACAGGACGGCTCCGTAGCACTCTTTTTTTGTTTTTCTTGGTCTTTTAGGATGTCCCTCTGCTCGCACATTTTTCTTCTCAGTTTTTGATGTCCATCTGTACCCATCACCTTTTATTTACTAAAAGAGAAAGAACAAGGAAGAGTAAATGCAGTGATGCAGATACATGGCAGACAGCAAATGTTATTTTTAGGCTAAAAATGTTTTTGTTGATTTACTTTTACATGTGTTGCCTTCATTTTTTTTTTCCTTAAATGAAAGGCACTTTTATATTTGTTGATTGGGTATATTTTAGCCAAAAGGGCAATTTGGTAAAAGACTATACTACTTTCATGACCTTTTGAAATATATTTGCATCCCAACACTTTGAAGGAATGCAATTATTCCAAAAGGACATTCCTAAGGATTGCGTTATGGTATAACAATCCTAATCCACTGCACGCTAATCAACCATGAAGGCATTTCCATCACAATTGGCTAGCAACCAGTTCAGCGAATCACCTCCTCTTCATCCAAAACAGCTGACATAGGTGGTATAGAAAATATGTAGATGGTTATAGAATCCTTCGTCGAAATCCTCTATTTGAAGACGAGCTAGACACGACGACACGTTTAAAGCGAACGATCGACTGTCCTCTCCCACAATGGTGCAGACCTCCTTTCTCAGACCTGTCTGCAAAAATAGACCCTTGCATGCCTAAGTGCACAAATGTACCTATTCATTAAACAAATCATTTTAGCCCTCATAATAATTTCTTACAAGGCGCAAGTGGAGTAGGACAATGTAAAGTGCACGTTGGGTGAAGTTGCATCTTCAAAAGGAGCCGCTTGTAAATTCAGCACCACTTTGTAGTTTCTTAGTCCTGCCCCCCTTCATATAGAAAAGCGCGAGAGACGGGACCTGTGGCGCTGTATCAGCGTGTCACCAATCAGAGCTGATAACTGCCTCCTCTCGTCTCAGCTTAACAGGCTCACACCCTCCGAGACTTGTTTCATACTTGCACGGAAGAAGCCTCGGAGGATGGAAAGGAAGCAGAGAGCAGCGGAAGCTGAGGGGGAAGGGTGGAGGTAATGGGAGCTCCCAAACTGATGCTGGGGTTCAGCAATGAAAATCAACTATGCTTGAGAATTGACAAGAAAAAACACATGAGAAAACCTGACAGGTGACTCCTTAAAGACATTGTGTATTATCATTCTTCTTCACACAGTAAAATTTAATTCCAGATCATTTATAAAATATGCACTTATCAACCACATTTATAGATAATATACAAACTCAAACAATTACACAAGATGAGGTTAGAGCACATATTTTTTTGGGGGGGGGGGGGTGTTTATCCCTTCACAAAATAATATACAACAGAATCAAGCCATAAAACATAGCAGGCACACATTTAAAACCTGTGTGGCAAGTAAGTCCCTTTAAAGTTTTTAGATACGGTTCAGTTGTACTTGAACTTCACTTGTGTTTGAAAATTGCTGTGACTTCATGAAAAATATGTGGCCTTTTAAATTGGCTCCCATGTGGATCCTTTCAGCTTGATTCACAAGTCTTTTGTCCCCCCACAATCCTATAGGGGACACAAGGCTACACACATCAGATGAAGGTTCATGAAATAGACCACAAAGGTGATACAGACTCCAAGCATACTTTGGATTTATCCAAGCGGAGATAATTGGAATAAATGCAATGATTTTCAAATGCGGATATTTCTTAGTTAGTTGAGAATCATTTTCTTTATTCGCTGTGAATGCAGGTATGCAGTCATGGAGAAATTAATGTTAATGGTGTGTGGGGGGGGGGGGCAATGTCACTTTGTGATGTGACACAGTGATGAATGTGCAGTGAGAGATATTATTGCTTTTGCTTCTTTTATTATTCATGCCAATTATTGTCACGTGAGCCATATTGCACTGGGCACTATCGCTACTTTGCAATAAGTCGGTTTGTTAGGGTGACATCACCACCGCCTCCTCGCCAAAAAGATGACTTTGGAGGTAAGCCGGTTGAATGACATACGTACAGCAATTGTGTCATTGGACTTCCCAAATTCCGACCTACCATTCTGGCCTGAATCAGCCAGGCTGGTAGAAATTGGTTGGAAATTCAGAAAGGATTGTTTGAACTTCAAGTCGTTTTTGTGTGAGAAAACAGAAGCATCACATTCCACACAGTCGTGGGCCAATGTTTTATCAAAACACATGATGACCGCTTATACTGTACAGAAAAAGACACTCAAATGAATTGAAGCAAACATTTTCTTGTCATATAAAAGGTTTACATTTGTCTAACCCCATACGAGTGATATACAAAAAAGAAGCAATCACTTTTTAAAATTCATTCTTGGCTATGGCGTTAAATTACATGACAAACAATGTAAAATACACAAGTTGAAATATATATATATATATATATATATATATATATATATATATATATATATATACATACACACACACACATTCATATACAACATGTACAGTAAAAATATGTTTCATAATAGCTTCTAATTAATTTGATAACATCTTTTCAAAATGCTCCCCATTTTTTATTTATATTTATCGGTACACTATCTGGTTAATACATACAAAAAAAAACCCAGTAGAGTGTAAGTCAAGATTTTTGTTTGACTTTTTTGAAATATTTGTTTGTATTTTTATGAATAGGGTTTCTTTTATTTATCACTTTCTTATTGGTGGCTTTGAAAGTTTTTGTGCTGCACTAAACAACCAATCCTGATTGCTGATTTGATCATTATTCAACTACATACGATTTCAGATTTGTAAGCCCAAGAAGCACTTCATATTTGTGAAAATTCGAAAGCACTCGACTGTGACACAGATGTGTTATTCCCCTCATCATACTGAGAAAGTACAATGTAAAATATTTGTTTGCATATACCGTACATCAAATATTATGATAACATTGGAACAGCCCATTTTATCCATAATGACTAATCTATGCCTACAACACAATAATAGTAATTTTTGACAGTCAGTCAGGTTTATTCATTTTACTTCTGCTTTTGTATCATCATCTCTAACAATGCACTTTGATTTGTGCCAAAGCTTCTGACAATTTATGTCACATGCATCATTTCTGGTCTG
Organism: Syngnathus floridae; assembly: GCF_059516105.1. Lineage (NCBI taxonomy): Eukaryota > Metazoa > Chordata > Actinopteri > Syngnathiformes > Syngnathidae > Syngnathus > Syngnathus floridae. Next base: position 10,430,649 of record NC_142430.1, on the reverse strand, counting down.
TTCCCAGAAGAATCGTTTGACAGTTCCGCCGAGTTCTTTTGTTAGCATTAGTCTTGTTTTATAACCATAATTTAGGCACATTTATGCTTGTTTACATGTGTTGCCAGATGCTTGAGTGTGGCAACTTTTTGTTTTTTTGTGGTCACTCATTGTTAATGGCAGTAAAACAAAGCCATTGCACAACTATTTTTTTTCTTGTTACTAATTTACACTCATAAAGAAGCTTGGCAATGACAATTTATGTATATATTCAGAATTTCTGATATATGATCACACGTGAATGTAATATAAAAGTAGACATATTATACATATACATATAAAAAAAAAGCATCCAGTGAGCAATTTAACTGGGACGCCCAAATAAAAACTTTTATGTTATGAGTTTACTATTTTAGTTTACTTAGGCCGCAATGAAGTTGGCAATCCCATGGATACTATGGTTGGACACACATGGACATGGACGTCAGGGGTAAAGAGAATAAAAGCCACATCATATGATTGCACGCTGTAAAATTGCAAACGGAGGTTTTTGTCGAGATTTTAGGAAAGAGCGAGAGAACAAGAGAAAAGACCAGCGACGGTGACAGCGAGAGGAGCAAGTGTGAATTTGTGCGTGTTTGTGTGAGTCTAGTCCGTCTGGCATATCTTCAAATGAGATCAGTGCCTATTGACTGAACTCTCTTATCTCTAATCTGCGGCGTATATTGCCTCCCTCGGTTACTGCTGCTCTTCACACTCCCTTCCCTTCCTGCGCTACTGACTCCCGTCTTTACGATCCCATCAGACACAGCCGGCACAGATGCTTTACTGGTGAGGAAGGGAGGGAGGGAGGGAGCCCCTATATGCGTGTGTTTTTTTTTTGTGTGCCGGGGAGCGGAATTGGTGGATGCATCAGGGACAACTGCCTGCTGTGGCCATGTGACTACGGGCACACACTTCATGCCAAGTCCAATAAAGTGCCCAAATCAGACTCATTTGCTCAGTTCAATTATATTTACCCATCCTTGTGTGTGGATTGTATGGAAGTGGTAAACCTTTGGCTTTTCTCTTTAATAGATCTAAAAAAAAAAAAAGAATACTTGCACTGATTTTGGATTGACATTAAAAAAGGAAAAAATACTACAGCCAATGAAAGAATACTAGAAATGATATGTGTATTGTTGTTCCTTATTCAGTCGGCAATGTTGGGATTAATTGAAATCTATTGGCGATGTCTACAGAGCAGCAGTTCGGGTCTCTAAGATCGGCCCCGCCTCCCTGCGGAACCAATAATCATAAATAATATGTCAGGGACGAGTAGACATTCATCAGCAGGCCGCTAACTCACCAAATGCTAATTCAACAATTTGCTGGCCACACTTAAAAATCCGCTAGAAAGCTAAAGCATTTCCACACGTGGTTTGTGCAGACTGATCAAGCAATGGATGGATGCACATTTAACACCAAGAAAAGTCTTCCATTTGTTCATTACGTGAGAGAAATATTTCGCATCAATGCTTAGTATGTGCATGAAACGGTGCATATTGAGGGAAAACAATGGCTTTCCCTCCCCTGTAAAGCAATTCCCAAGTAATGGGCTACCTCCTGCCTCTGGCATCCAGCCAACAATCAATTGGCATTTTGCAACGGCTGCTCCACACCAGCGCTATACATCACGTCCCGCCGCATTCCCATTCGGTAATAGATCAGTCCGTGTCGTCACTTTTAGCCTGGCTTCCCACTTAATGCTGAGTGTTTTGTTCCGGCTTCACCTGATTTGGCCTTGGTATTTGTCATTGGCTCTCATAGAATGGAAGCAGCTCTCTTAGGGCCAAATGGCCATCCATGTAATCAATTCCATCTATACGTTTGTTGCTCAAACTGGAATTTGCCGCGCTTAATGTCCATAAGAGAGAAAGAGAGTTGGCGAATTGGGTGGAATTAAAACCAATGCATTAAGGCATCCCAAAGGAGCCGCGTTACAGACTAACTTGGAGCCAACACACGCACGCAGGCACGCACACAGAGAAAGATTGGATATCAGGATTCCCCTCCCGCACCCCAACAAATGACAAATAAATTCCCAGATTAAATACATAGAATCCATACACCAACAACTAGAATGTATCTGTATTCTATTTGCCACCTGGACGCATCGTACGTTTCTCCATATGGAAGCAAAGGTTATTTATAGATTTTTTTATTTGTATTTTTTGCTGGGGAGGGAAAGGGGGCGTGACTTCCTCCTTTCTAGTAGGGAGTGAAGCGACTGCACCCTCCTCTGTAAAGGCTAGCCTGCAACATCAAAGATGAAAAAAAAAGCTCCAATCAGTATCCAATGTAGCACTTCTATTTGTATTTTTAATATTATACAAGTTAACTTGTCTCTTTTGTCCAAACAAATCAATCCTCCTTTTTTTTTCCCTCCGGCATAGCCTCCCTACAAAGCTGGTGGCTACTGTTTTAAGGGTGGTTACTGTTTTGAATCTTATTTTCCTGTGCCAATTTGTCTGTATTTGTCATCATTTTAATTTTTCATGAACATTATTTTCTTGATTCAAATGAAAAACACAGGCCAGTACTATCTGTGTACTTGTCTTGGCTCAATATTTATTGTCCTACATTATGGGAGCTCACTTCTAATTTGTAACAAAATACTACATTTATTATAATGGTACTTTGACTAAATAGGTTAGTCACACAAGTTGCACATGAAATGACATGTCATAATGTCTGCAGCGAGCAGAGGCACTGTCTCATCTGGTTGGCTGCCTAAAGAGCAATAACTTGACATCCAATGGGACGTTGAGTTACATCCACAATGGGACAACACTGTCATTGATTTTAACAACAGTCAAATGCATTTATTTATTTATTGGTTTGTTTATGTTTATTTATATTTATTTTCTATGTATTTATTTAATTATTGATAATTTTACGTATATATTTATACATTTATCGAAACATTTTCAAGTCATATATGCTAAAATAAAAACGCAAATGACACGTTTGTCCCTTTAAATACTTTGTGAGCCAATAATGGCTCACCGACAAAATATTGGCTTAATCAATTGATCAAAAATAGTACAATTATTTCCTATCTTATATTTAGAATGTCCGTTTGATCGCTGTGATTGTTTTTGGAGGAATCACGATGATATTATATGATCTATCCCTCCACTCAAAATGTGGGAGGATGGGGCGAAAGGGAGGAGTGATTTGAACGGAAAAAAGAAGAGCAGAAAGTTTAAAGTAATAAGGAGGAAAACACAGGCCACTGTTTTAATTAAGTAAATGAAGAGGAAATAATGGTTGTAATTAATGAAGGCTTTTAGCTAGCAGCTGCACTATAGGGGAGGAAGGGAGGTGTGCATGGGGGACACGTGGGGGAGGCGGTGGGCTTGTGATTGCCATCACCACACACACACACACACACACGTCACCACTGCTCTATTAAGCCATATAGGCTGCTTTTGTCAAACTCAAAACGAGTACATTGATTTCTTCCAGCCAATCAGAAAAGAAATAGAATACAGAAATTTTGTAGGAAAATATAATAAGACATTTTAACAAAATAAAATATGTTTATCAAATGGATTGAAATACCCCCAAATCTTGTGGGGGGTAAAACTCGGTCCAAGTTTGCGTGTTCTATAAAAGGTTGAGTGTACCTTTGCTTCTATGCTTCCTTCTTCTACCTTTTTATTGTCTTTAAATCTCACAGCATATGCATCAAGTAGATGGCTGTAACACACTGGAAGAAGGCTTTACCTAGACCCATGTAGAGAAAGGAACAATAAAAAGCAGTACTTGTTGTTTTCCTCCGTCCTCTAGGATCTTCTCCATACGTTTGAAAAGAATGTTTCATCTTTGATGTTAGCTGCAAAGCTAGCTAAAAACAAACATTAACGTTTGACTCCCCTTGCAAAATGATCAAATTCCCAGTCTCAGCTAAATTTCAAGCAAAAAAAGCTTCAGGCCAATATATGCGATTGGGGAGTTGGAGAATACGGCAGCTTCCCTTTTTCATTTACTGAAGTGGCATCGATTCACATTCAACATTCAAATTTGGTCACATAGAGGGGAAAACACATTTCACAGGCAGGACAATTTAGCAGCCACCTAAGGGCTCGTCTTACGTTGCTGGATGACTATTCAAGGATATCCGTACAGTGCAATCAAACATCCATGTACGTGTGGCGACAGTAGAAAGTGATGTCGAGTACTCCGTCATACGGGAATAATATTCAGACAGCCGGATGAAGAAAGAGGAAACGCACTCACCATAGTGCCAACCGTATAGGTGGCTGCAGGACCGATCGTGTGGTGATATGGGTCTGCTGTTGCATAGACTCGCCCATAACTGCAAAAACAGCCAATGTCAACAATGAAAACAAATAAATATACGTAGGTGTATACATTTTTTGAAGTGACAAAAACAACCATTTCCACTCACCTTCACACTGCCACAAAACGGAAACGGAATCTACACTGGTCAGGAAGCTACCACTATACCATCAGTCACCGAAATGAATATGATCAATTATTAATCACATCATAATAAAAGTATTAATATGTTAATTTAGAATTGTATCAAACCGGTAGTCATTCACTCAGAACCTGAGAAACAGCTCTCACTATGAAAAAGGTCGGTGACCCGACGAGAAGCGCCTCAGTATTACTACGTACGTATCTGCTTTCGCATATGATGTGGTTCCGTTGGCTTCACCGCTGGAGCACTTCTTGGCCCGCATAACTATAGTGGCTAGACTGATTTCTTTCTTTTAATACAACAAATAAACATGGAAAGCTATTGCTTTCAGATTTAGAGTCACCAAACTGTGAACCCCTGTGGGAAACTAATAGCTTGATGGTGCTTTTTTTTTTGCTAAGGAGCCTGTGCATTCTGACATTATGACTTATTCACCAAACATAAACCCGTATGGGATCTTTAAGATGCTACAACTCAAAGCAGCAATTTGCTTCCCTTCTTCCTTCCATCTCTAAGCACAAACTGCAAAACTTGCGGATGTTAACTTTGATTAGGTAGCGTTAGATAATGGATAGGGAGCGCCCGCTAATGACAATAAGCATGGGATGTGCGGCATTATGGCTCGTCGATTTTAACGGCGGCGCAAAGGGAAGATCTATAACCATTTACCTCCTCACTCTCACACTGAAGAATGACCAGCGGGATGAAAATGCACTCAGTGTCCCCTTATGTATAGTACATTGTAAATCTATAGATTTGTGCTGATGCTTAATTCAGGCATGAAAAGTCCGTTTCCAAAAAAAAAAGGCCTGCAAGTGAAAACACGCTAAAGTTGTTACACAGCATATTTCAAGGACCAAATAAATGGATGAAATATTTTTTGAAATGTTGTGCTGATGAATGTACAGTACAAGAAAGTTGGATGTTGTCATCATTCTAAGTGGCAAACTATCAGGATCATATTGTATTCTAAGTTACTTTGGGATTGCCACTAGGACACCAGTTTGGACAGAAGGATTCATTTTTTTTTCTGGTGGCTACGCCTTTAGGTTTCCCCGAGTTGCCAACTCCAAGTACTCCTCTTCGTCTGTCTCCTCTCCCAAGATTTATTTCCAGTCTATTCACCAGCACTGGCTTGGAACTAATCCCCAAACCCAAAGCCCATCTCTTTTCTTATTCCATCCCTCTTTCTCTGATGCTACTAGACTGCTTTATTTGGATTCCTCTTCACCCTCCCCCTCTGGTTTGTTTGCTAAATTTAAAAAGGAAGCAAAAATATGTCTGGAGGACAAAGATAAAAGGTTGCGTGGGTAAAACGGGGTTTTGTTAAGCAATAATTTAAGGGAGAAACTTTCAGACAAAAAGAGGGAAGGGAGCGTGAAGGGGGAAGAATGTTTACAAATAATCCTAATCAATATTCAATTGAAATGACTTTTAGAATAGCCCCTATGAAAATTCTCTTAACATTCCTGAACTGTCTTTCCCAAAGCCATAACTCAAAGATCCAATCAATATTTCACCCTGCTTGATGAAATCGGCTGAATGTGGCCAAATATGCAATGTCCATCAATCAATGCGCTCATAAATCAAAGAAAACATCATCTTCAGCATCAGCACTAATCCACTGATTGTGATTCTACTATTAGTAATTTTTTGCAGATTAAATTATTCGACTTCAATTGTGCAACCATTTCGCTTCCATTTTTTTTTTTACTTATCTTTATTCAGATAATGGAAGGTGGACACAAATAGTGTCGTTTGCTTTGTGCACAATAAGGCAGCCAAAATGTCTCCCATCTAGTCTATTCAAGACCTCTCTTATCTGACAATAAATAAAAGCGCCTCGCACCCTCTGACCCATCTCCTCTCAATTCCACCTCGGTGCTTAGACTTCCCTCTAAATCAAGAGTGCGTGAAAATAGAATACAAGAGAGGCAATACACAACCGTCATGGAGAATAAACAATGTTGAAATATAGAAGTGGAGAAAATCAAAGGGAAGCAAATGAGTGCTGTGGAGGATGATGCGCTCTTTCTCTCTCCTCACCTGCAATCCATTTCCCCTTCACTTTCTCGATAGCAGAAGTCTTTAGAGAGTGCCACTCACTTCTCACCTCTATTGTATCTTACATTATCAGAGGTCTACAGCCTCCTACTGTGAACATTTCTTATCTGGCCTGACATGCTCTATCTCCCGAGGATAGTTCACAGAGCATACTTAACACGCACACAAAGGTGTACGCGCACACACACACCAAAACAACTATCGCTTATAATCTGGTATAACGGATGTAACTCCCGACAGAACGTACAATAAAAAGCAGCGATGGAACTAGTTGCGACGGAGTTATTTTCAGCAGCAAAAAGCTTTTTGGTAGCCAAGCTATGTTCGTCATCACATCATGTAACAGAAGTTATTTTTCTCCAGACACTTTTAAACCTTAAATGCCTCTCTTCCATTTGACAGGATGGCTTCGAGAGGTTTGAAAGTGGAGTGGGATGGAAAGCATTTTATTCTAATGTGCTGTATTCTTGATACATGTATCTGGTTGGTGAAGCTTCATTTAATGGAGAATAACTTGGAGCTTTGCTCACATAGACACCAAAGATATTGACTGTGTTGGCAGTCAATGAGTTGATTCCAAAATTTAAAAGAAAAAAATACAATTGGGAAAGAATAGCATACCTGTCACTATATGCGGCTGCAGCAGTAGCAGCTGGCTGGGCATATCTGTAAGCTGCATAGCCACCCTGAACAAAGAAACAGAATCATTCCAATAAAATAACAGATATGACTTTAGTCATTCGATTCCACGCGACAGATATTATTAGAGCTCGTGTTCATTGAAGAGTGTGAAAAAAGGTTACAGATCTACTTACGTAAATTTCTGCACCGTAAAATCCATCTTGGTAGACCACACTGCTAACAAAACATACACACAAAAAATCCATAAGGTTTTTGTTTTCAATCAAATATTTATTTCGTTTTGGGGGGAAAAAAAATTATTTGCTTTTCAGATTTTAATGATGAATATGATATTGCAAAACACAGATTAGAGATTTCCATTCCAGGACTGCAGTGTATTCCGCAATCACTCCTGATTCTTTTTCATTAAAAAAAAAAAAAAAAAAACTCACTTACAGACACCTTGAAGAACTGTTGAGCTTGGCTGAATTATCCAGACCTGATAAGGTAATTACTTTGCAATGCTGATAATCATAAAATGGAAGACATTTTTCATAGTCACTTTTAAAGTGGACTCTGTTCTTTTTCTTCATGTGTACGGTATTTTATATTTATCCATCCATTCATCTCTCATATATATATATAAAATATAGAAAACACTTAATAGTAAACTACTTAAGAGCATTTTTGCAACACACCACCACTCGGTCTCGCTCTGACTGAGGTGGGCCCCTTGGAGTGTGCAGGGCAGGTCATAGCAGTTCATTCACAGCTGAATAAAGAGTGACATATTTGGAAAAAAAAATGGAATCAAAGAGCAATTTTCCGCTCTATTAGAAAGTGGCCTTTTTGTTTTCCACTCACCATTCTCCCATCACTGCAAGTGTGCAGTGGAAATGTGTGCGTAAAATTGAATACTTTTGAATTGCATTTCTTCACCACGTGAACGTATGCATGTCACTCACGCTCCGTAGGCTGGGATGGGCGGAGGGGGTGGTGCGGCGCGGAACGTGTTATAGACAGCTCGGCCCCTCCCTCTCAAATGGGCCCCTCTATAGGCCACCGCTGCTCCTGTGGTCGGGTAAGGAAACCCTGTGACTGAAATCAAAGTACAGACAAAAAGCACGTTTTCAGAATGGATGCTGAGGGTGTGACATACATATGTGAATAGAATATGACGATGAGCTATGGCTCGTGCATGCTACAGTGGTGCTGGAACAAACTATGAATCACCAGCCTTTGCGACAGGCCCATAAAATAAAAAATGCAAAAAACAACCATATAGATTTGAATTGAGAACAAAAAAAAAGAAACCAAAACAAATCAAACCTGCCTAAGTAAAAGGCAGCCAGCAGATCATAGAAACAAATGCATGGATTTGTAGTTCACGATTATAAATATTCACAGTTAAACTTTACTCTGCAATTGGCGGTACGATACGGATGAGATATGTTGATATTTACGCATCTTTTAGATTGAATTCACATGAAGCTGAAGATGATTGTAGGCTGAGCTTGATCAATGATGACGCACAACAGACATATATTCAATCCAGCGTGTGTTAAAAGCCTTAAGAGCTTTTCCATGTGATTTTATTCATCTTGCATTTTCACTTATTTGTTCTTTTCACGAGTGCTGTACTGCCAAGCAACTGCCATACAATAACACAAATCAAACTAAAAAATGGTTCATCATCTTTATTTTTCTATTTTTATAATTGATTGTATTATTACTACACACATATGTTATATTATTATATATCATTTTATGTATGTTCATTGCCTCTATGTAGTGTACACTACAATATTTCCCTTCCTTGCATGCAAATGAACAACCTGGCTAAGGCTATGGGCTCTATATCGGAGTCTAAATCCGCTCACGGCCATTTTCACAGATGCACGCAGTTACAAATGGACATTTTGCACCGTTGTGGACGTGAACACAGCTGACTTAATTCACCGCTGAGCAAAAAGCCCTGTTGACAATCATTGGCAAAGTTCGCACGCTGTTGTCACATTTAGGAAGGAAAGGGTACGTAAAAGAAGTCAGATCCAATTGCTGTGCGGAGTTTGGAGTTTGTGTGTATGCCGAAGCGCTATATTCCATAGTTTGTGAAAAGGTGCGCCCGCCCGCCCGCCCGCATGCGTGTGGAGGTCATCTGTCATTCTTCTGAATGGGATTTGCGCACAATAAACCTGTAGCCAAGCCTAGCAATGGAGATGGAGTGCACTGTCAAGGCGGCCAGGATTTATGGAGGCCGATTCAGCTGATGGGTGCTGGGAAAAGGCGTCTGATAAAGGGTGATTAATCGTCCTTACGTCCTGCTTTACATCCTGCTTTGCCCCCGCCCCCAAACTAGATTAAATGCAGTCATAATTATTCCACAAGATATCCTGATCCCTCCTACTTTCACTTTTTTCGTACAAACAGCCCCATCTTTAAACACCTTCCGCTGTTCCGAGATGATTTGCTGCAACTTTTTCAAGTGTGTCTTAGTTGATGTTTTATTTATTTCTTTACACTTGAGTTTTGCAGTCTAAAATAGCCTGAGGTGAAGACTGTGCAGGGCAGTGGGGTTCTTCCACAACAAAATCAGTCAGTCAGACCTTGCTTTTGTGCCCCAGGATGCAGTCGTGATGGAACGGCCAACATCTGGAAAATACCTGATTGATTAAAAGATATGCCCGAAAACTTTGGGATTTTAAACACCCGTTGTATATCAATAGAAAGTGTAACTCCGCACATCCAAAGATGATTAAATCCGGAATTTCAACGGAGATTTATTTCACTTTATACAGTAGATATCATTCATCAGGCCGACATTGCTGAAGTCAGCTGATAACTGTGATAAGCGGAGAGACATTTTGGCCCATATTGACTAAGCTTATAACATGGATGAAATATTTGATCTCTCTCCCCTGCTTAATTGTCATTTATTGGCACTTGTAAATATAGATACAAATTCATCTGCGGTTAACCCATAGCTGATAATATCGGCATAAAAGGCTCGCTGGGTTTGATTGATGAGTGGAAGGAGGAATTTCAAAAAAAAAGGAAACTGAAGAGGGCACAAGTGGTTTTCTTCTGAAATTCTGTCTATTCGTTTTGCCTTTGTCCTGGGAGGGAAGGAAGCATATGGTGTCATTTAGGCTTGGCAAACTTTAGTGGTGCGGCACATTAGCATCTTATCAATTAGCAAGCCAGACTGGATATGCGTATGACGTGGATCCATAGAACACTCCGTTTAGAGACTGTTTCAATTTGAACATTTCCCGTTTTAAGGCTACAGCTATTTTACCAGAGCTGAAAAAGTCCAGTCTCATCTCCATAAAATGCAATGAGAGCTAAATCAAGAGCCACATAACATTCTCACATGAGCCTGTTTATACACTGTAATCTTGAAAGTCAAACAAAACATTCCTGATTTGTGCAGATCTGGGAACAAAGGTAGTCATAAAATCTCAAACCCGGTGGCTAAATCTATTTTACATTTCTGCTTCAGTTCAACTTGAACAGATTGTTCCACCCACGATGTGCTTGTCATTTGTGTGGAATTAGGGGGGACTCAATGAAAGATTACCCTGTTTGTACTGGGAGCAGGTCATCTCTTCATGCTCTGTTGCTTGTTTGGGTTGGTGGATTAGGGGATGGATGTACACTACTGGGACGGGGCAGAAAAGTAGCAAGGAGGGAGGGAGGGCGGGAGGGAGTGGTGAGAAATAAAAAAGATGGATGGCGTCTCTCTGTCAGAACAGTTATTTAGAGGGGTGCTGTAAAGCTGTCTAGAAATGAACAGATTTCAGACTAATGAGCAAAAAGAAGTACAGTTATGCGAGCGAGCGAGCAGTCTCAGCGCATGAAACCGAGCCGCACTTAGGCAAATAAGTCGGTGCAGCCATACATGGGCCTCCATGGAAATGGCTCATCAGTCCAGTGCATATTGTTAGACTTGGAGATACAGAATATAAAATCCATTCGTAGTGCTCTTAAATAAGTCAAATGGTTTCTCTGAGCTTTTTTGTACCTGCGTAAAATTCAGGACCATAGACAGCTCCAACCACTGGATTCAGCTTCCAGCCTACATAAAACACACACAGTGACAATTGTCTTCTGAGGTTTGGGGTTCTAATATTAATAATAAGAATAATTGAAAAACTAAAACAAATATACATTGTTTAAAATGCAAAACACTGCATGAGTAAACAGCTTAAGTTTCTTATCAAGAAGTCACTCGACTAGAAAAGGGATGAATTTAATGGATCAGCGCACATCAAAAGATTGAATTGTGTCTTGCATTTATTTTTGAAGATGGAATTTATAGTTAATACTGCTCATGGTACTCAAAGTACTTTTACACCAAGCTTATTCATATAGTCTGACAATAAGCAGTATATAAAAACTTTTTTCATATGTATTTGCTATTTGTGTGATATTTCCAACTAAATTCTCTATTACAGATTTGGAATCCTCTATGACAAATGTGCCTTTCATCTAAATATGATGCCTATTTAACTTTTGTTTCCTTTCGATTCCAAAAGTGAATTTGGCCTCCCCTTTGAGGCGTGCTGGTTTGTGTTTGCAACCATTAAACATCACCTGGCACTAATTCAAAAAAATAAATGAGCAAAGAGTCAAATAAAGGTTGCATCTTACCGTTTGTGTAAGGGTTTGCCACTTTTTTGTTGGTCATTACTCTTGCTGTGGCATTATTGACCTGTCAGCAGGCAGGCATAAGTTAGTATTAGGCAAAGCTGGACACACAGAATATATCACATCATAACCATGCTGTATTGTTCAAGTCAAGCGACATGCAGTACGATTTTCTATACAATCTTTTAAATAAAGAAAGAAAGATGCACAATGTGTAAAAAAAACGAGATGACTGTATAGTAAATGTATCGTCAAATAAACCAATCGAAAAAAAGAATATTTGAATACAATCCCAAATCATTCACAAGCTACATTCTTGAGAAATTCCCGTTGGAATAAAAAAATATACACACGTGTCCATCTGTCAACAAACCTACTGTAATCCAAATATTGTGTAGAGCAACCAGACATGATCATTTTCAAATCAATTCAAAAAAGGCTAACCAAATGAAGTTCTTCCCCTCATTTCAAAGTAGGTCTTGGACTAGAAAATGCTACCAAATGGTGCCAGTTCAATATTTTGATGTTCCACAGGGCTTTGGCTTGAAGGCAAAACAGCAAATAGGTGCCTTTCATAGATTCCAAAAAATAAAAGCAGCAGCAAGGTGAATTTAAGAAGACCCAAAGACACAAACAGATGGGAAAGCTTCCACTAACACTTCCGATTCCATCACTTCATTTTGCACTTCTGGTGCCCCCTCAAATTTATCACGCTTGAATCTACAATAGCAACTATTTGAAATCTCAGCAAATCAGTGTTGGAAAGAAGCAAGCCCAAATCAGAAGAAAATGGGACCATGAACCGCTTTGAAGTTTTGACAAAATTTGTTTTCAGCAGTTTTGCATGAATAGTTTTTCACATGTGCCTTGAGGGCCCATGCATTTTTTGGATTGCCCACCAGGAGAGGAGGAGTCTATTGATATGACCACAGCTTGTTGAACTTCAATTTCCTTTTTAACTCCCAAACAACCAAACGGATGTGATTGCGTGCGCATGCACCCACCCAACCACCCACAAGCACACATGCCACAATTTGTCACCATCAAAGTAGTAATTCATTGTTTGTGTCAAAACACGGGAGGGGCAAACACTCAAACGTCGCCGAACGGCTCTTTCTCTGTCTTTGTCACAAACACTTACAGATCAGATCAGATCAGGCTTCAGCATGCAGCGTTCAAGGTGCAGCAGGCAGGTGGAAGACACGAGATGAATGGAAGAGAGGGGAGGTATTGCAGGAAACTTCAGGCAGAAGGAAAAAGGAAAGACAGAGTCAGGGGTGGGAGGAGGGAGGGGAGGAAGAAGAGGGCAGAAGGCAAAAACAGAGAGGGGGGGAAAAAGACAGGCACCTCGATTTTGCGGCCCTCTACGATTGTACCATTTAGTTTCTCCCGTGCGCGATCAGCATCTGCGGTCGTTTCAAATGTTACAAACCCAAAGCCCTGCAGTCGCCAGGAAGTGAGGTCACACACACACACAAAAAAAAAAAATGGACAGAAGTCAGGAAAAAGAAAAGGAGAGGGGGAAAAAGACAGAGATGAGAGTTCTGGAGGTTAGGAAATGGAACTTGGAAGTTGGCAGAATCAAACACGAGCCACACATCGGAAAACTAAACAGCATCAATTCGTGTGTGACGCGTTTGTCTTTTTCATTCCCCACTGCAAATACATTTACAGAAATGGTTGGACCCAGAAGAATTAGACAAACCAGTGAGCACACCCTCAAGCAGTACAGGTGGTGTGTGTTCCTCTGCTGGCCGCAGAAGCTGAAGTTCGGTAAAGTCGGGATAGAAATCCAAAGATACTAATTGCTAATCAGCATTATCTGTATTTCCATTATAGCTAAATTGATGCAAATCTGATAGCGCTCATTTCCACTCTGGGCCACCTTATGCACATTATTTCTTTTTTTCTTGGATAGGCTCCATCTTTGTGCATGCTAGCGGTTATCTCCTGCTGCTATAGGTCGGGGAGCTAACTAGGCAAGACGGTGTGTGTTTGCATACTGTGAGCCGCCTGATGTCAGCATTAAGATAAGAGGATGCGGTTGAGCGTAGGTCTCCATATATGGCAGGCGGCAAACGTGTAAAAGCTGCCTGAAGGCAATTGGAACTGATAACTTTATAATTACCCTTAGACAGAGTGAAAGAAAGAAAGAAAGAAAGCACCGTGAAGACAGAGGAGCAATTGTGTGAGAGAAAATGCGGACAGGGGATACACACCAAAGTCAGAGGAAATTTAAAAAAATACTGTATACTGCACACCTTTCTTTGTGTTGACTTACCTTGGAGCCTCGTTCATTAAAGATAATTTCCACATCCAAAATCTTGCCAAATTGCTGTTGAAGACAAAAAGGAGAGAAAACAGGATCATTAGATTGCGAGCTAATCTTGCTCATAAAATACAACATGAAATCCCCAAAACGCTGCATAGCTTTTCCCTAAAAAACTTTTCTTCATTAAATTGTCGAGTATGCAAGTCAAGTTTTCAATTGTCTCCATTCTCAAACTTCTCTTGACCTGACAATTAGATTATTAAAACAGCCATTTACGCTTAGTGCCATTTAATGCTGTGTTTGCTCTGTTGTGGTGATAAAGACCAGCGTATATGGCCATGCGTGTGTATTGGCGCGGAAGGCTATATGCTGTTAATGAACATTAGCAAGGCAGATGCTATAGCTGTGGAACGTATTGGCACACACCACTGATCTTAATGATGCCCATCATCTTATGGTTTTTTTCCCCCTCTTTAGATAAAACACAATTAAGAGTGCAAGTGTCTCAAATTTTCTCGTCGACAAAAAACACTTTCTTTTGGACTCATCATGTTTGGCTCGACTTATTCGAGATGTCTATCAAATGTACACTGCTCTGCCGAATGTAACCGGGCAATTGCTCCCAGCACTGACACCCCCCGCCGCTAAAAAGGATGAATTTATAGACAGCTAGCTCTCTGCGAGCAAATATTGATTCATTCTTGCTGCTAAGACAAAAGAGATGAAATCAAAAGATGTTACCTGCATGGTTAAATTCCCAAACCCCAGAAAGAGCACAAAAAATAGTGTTCTCATTATGGAAAGTACATAGAGGTGTCAAAATGAATCGAGGAATCGACCAAAAGAAATGATGAAAACAATCGCCTTGTAGTTTAACAAATCTAATCAAACAACATTTCAAAACAAGAGGAGTGGAGCTCCACTTATAAGTTCCTGTTGCCGGGCAGTATAGTAATGCTCAGCCTTGCATTCTGCATAATTAGACCTTGAATCAGTTTATTTCAATAAATAAAGAAATAAATAAAGATGGCGCAGACAAGAGAGCAAAGGCGAGGTCACATCTGCAAATGAAGCCATGCCTAGCAACCATCATTTCACTCGCAGCAACAATTACTTATTTGCAGTGATTTGATTCCATTCTGAGCAAATGTATTCCACATGAAAAAATCTTTGGAATCGTTCAATCTCTTTCCGCGTTGTGTAAGTGTGTGGCGCGCACACTCTGGGATGTGGGGGGACTAGCCCCAGTGAGAGAGCGACCTATCCACAGACCAGTGAACAAGCAATTTTGTTGGGCTAGTGCTGTTTTCTCTCTGCTCACACAATCTGGCCTTTACTTCCTCCCAGTGGAAAGCTGCATTTGGAGCGTGTACATGTGTCGCACAACCTCGGTGATTCATGTTGCTTAATTTAGTGTAAAATAGAAAGTGACACATTCCAACAGTTTTGGAAACCATTTGGGGATACTGGATGCGTTCTTGTATTTTGGGGGGTTCTGTTTAGGAAATCATGAGAAATGTAAATGGTTTATGAGCAGACATAAACACGAAAGCTAAAGAGTGGCTAACTACCTATGATACTCGATAAAAATACGACGATTATAAAACACTACTCTAGAATAAAATACTCAAATTGATGTTGAAAATAGGAATGAGTGCTATATGATGAATAATCTGGACAGACGTTTATGCCACTTGAGTGAACATCATGTGGAGTTTGTCAGCCAAACAGCAGGTTTCCCCAATTGTAATTTATATATATGTCACCCACATTTAAGTGCAACGCTGCAGTGTGGAGCTATACTTCTCCATCAATGTCCTCAAGTTATTGTTGCTTCGATGTGTGTGCCAGATGGAGTTAGTGAAGCACTGCAGCACAATTAGAAGGCATTTATCTGGATCTTAAAGCTGTCGGCTTTTGTTTTCACGGCGACCTTTTCTTCTATTTTCTAAACCATATCTTTTACATGAGATGAAAATATGACCCATTTTATTTACTTCACGTTGTCATATTCCTTTGTTAGTGTTCTGATTAGAAAGGTTAGAATGACCAGAGGTGGACATTTGATCATATGTCAAATGATGATCTCAATACAGTTTGGTGTGGACTTTTACAAACCGATGCCCTTCCTGACTCCAACTTCTCTTATTTACCCGGGGCTCGGGACCAGCACAGAGTTGGGCTAGCTTGTCCCCCTAAGGGGCTCGCTTCCAAGCTTTTATGACAGTGGTAGGTCCGAAAGCAGCAAGGACTGAAAAGTGATGCAACATCAGTGCCACTGTTTACAGTCGGGATAGTTTCATATCGCCATGGACTGTTACTGCTCCAACACAAAGACCTTCCAGCCTCGCTGGAGTTTGCAAAGAGTTCTGAAGGAAAGTTTTATGGTGGGAGAAGAAACCATTGCACTCTTGGCCACAATAACCGGTCCAAAGTGTTAGATGTGGTGGGAGCAGCTTCACTATATTATTCTGTATCCTCCTCATCCTTGTGTCACGTCCCATTCAGTGGTACCCGCCCCTCAGCAAATACACAATGCACAGGTTTGATCTTTGCACTCTGCTAAGTGCAAAGTGAAAAGGGCTTGAGTCATTTGTCTTGCGCTGACCCCGTAGCCCCACCAATGACTCTGTCTGAGTGTCTGCCTATACTGGTTGGATTGAGAGAGTGGTAGGGGGAGAAAGGGGGGGGAGAGAGAGAGAGAGAGAGAGAGAGAGAGAGAGAGAGAGAGAGAGAGAGAGAGAGCAAGACAGAGCGAGAGAGAGAGCGAGAGAGAGACAGGAGACGAGCGTAACTTGTATCATTACTTTTTAGTAGGTTGTTTTTACTGCCCAAATTTCACCTTGATTATGTGAATAAAAAGCAAAACATTTGAAAATTAATGTCTGCAGCAAGTTATTGATGTCTATAAACCTTCACCTGCATTGATTTGATGATACATAAAGCCATATTATTCATCACTAACCCTTACTTGTCAAGACAAACTAATTGTCTGAATCGACTCAAACATACTGTTTGCACTCGGGGGGTCTTACCCGCCCCAACAGCTTCACTCATTGCAAAAACTATTTTCTATGACTCCAATGATATGATGATGTAAATTAGGCAATTTTGATTATAATTATACCTTGCTTCCTCAGATGTAGAGAAAGCCAGAATGGAACCTAATTGCAAAGGCAAATGAGAGGGGAGCAAGACATATTAAAAAGAATTCCCGTGCTGAGAATGCCGCGTTACCTGGAATGCTGGAAAGCTCTTGAACAGGTGATTAGGCAGGTGTAGGTATCATTAAAATACCATTACCACGGTATCCCACCCCTCACACATATAGTGACTGTGCATTGAGTATGTAATGAGTCATTTAGGGCACCCTACCTCTGGGAGTGTGACAGAAAGGACCCTCTTGCGCTTGGCTCACTAAGTGCCTGTTTATTAATTAAACACAGCCAATACTCAAGGGGACGGGCGGTCCTGCATCTTAACTTGTCAGGTTTCACCCTTGTGTGAAGCTAAATGTACAGTAGGCCAGAGACTTTCAAGCAATTAAGGAATTGTCGAAAATGATGACAATCGGAAATAAAAATACAAAGATCTGGTTGTGTGGAATTATTTATGAAGATCTCATTTATTTGGAGAATTGGGAAATTAAATGAGTGGCGTGACGGTGTTAATGCCAATAACCAGTTTGCCATTCAAATGTCTTCTTCCTCCCTAGCCCTGTAATAGCTTCCCAGTGGTCTTTAGCTCATTATGAATGAGCTCAAACGTGTTTAATGATTAAGATTGTGTTTTTGTTGATGCTGTGTGTTTTTGTGAATTGAACCGCTTTTGCAGGTTATGTTGACGATCCATAAAGGTCTTGGGATTCGCCTTTGATTGAACTTGTTTATACGGCTTAGTTTAATGCTCTCATAATGCTTTTCTATTACAACTTTGGCTGAGATGACTCAGAATTCCATTTGCCGTAATGCCCAGTTATTGCCTTTGTTTGCATGGTGGCGGTAGTCTAGTGGAACTGTAATAGATTTGTGTCTGCTGCTCACACCTCCCAATTTAAGTGAAAGGAAGTTCTTCAGTTCTTCTGAAATCTATGGTAGTGAGGAGTAAGCCCAGACACATTTTACAGTAATTGCTTCTGCCTTCAGCTCAGGAAAAATAACACATTCAGGAACAATCCAATTGCCGCTTTTCCATCGC
The DNA here is from genome assembly GCF_059516105.1 of Syngnathus floridae. Taxonomy (NCBI): domain Eukaryota; kingdom Metazoa; phylum Chordata; class Actinopteri; order Syngnathiformes; family Syngnathidae; genus Syngnathus; species Syngnathus floridae. Next base: position 10,412,374 of record NC_142430.1, on the reverse strand, counting down.
ACGCTACTGACTTGTCTTGGCTCAGCTTTACTTGCTTCGGTTCGGGGCTCGTCGTTTGCTCTATTCTTCGAGGAAAGCGTGAAAACAATGGCACTATGAACACATTGGTCAGGACTAGACGCGTTAACCAATAACAACCGAGTGGACGTGTTTTGAAGTCAAACGGCCCATGGCAGACATTTTACTGGTAATTTAAATGTGGTGTTCAACAGGACTGGCTCAGACTGTCTGTCTCTTTTGATCCTCCTTTCCCATTCTCCTTTCCCTTTCGCCCAGTCTGATGCCATCATCGGTTAATTGTAGTGCAGCGTTCAGTGCCTGCCTCAGAGAATTCACTAAGTGACTGGAGACAGTTGGGAGAAAATATAGAGTCCCAGCACAGTTGAAGAATACACAAATCCAAATGCACACAGACAGACACTCCAGCAGCCCTCGCTGATGCTGTCACCCTGTGTACACCTAATGAGGATAAACTCCCTTTTAACCCTGCTGAAGAATCCCATTAATTGTGTCTCTACTGACGGGCCCTTCCATTCCCGTGCCTTCTCCCGACATCAACAGCTCTGAGGCCTGGGAAGTGCCGGTGGAACCCGCAGGAGCAGATGTTTCAGTCCATTTGTGTAACAGGAAGGTAGGAGACGCATAACTCCGACCCGCTATTAAATATTCATCGCCGTGCCGGGTTTGGTTGCGTGTTTGCGCTATGTATGCGCATGCCGAAAACAGCGGTACAAACTCCTGTGCTATATTCGGGCAGCGCTATAAACATCCTGAGCGCAAACATATATGCATTCGTGCAACACGCCGAGTGACGTGGCTCGTACGGAGTCTGGAGCTCGACAACAGGTGATTTCATGACTGTTGGGCGCGAGTACGAGTACAGCCTGTCCTGAAATAGATCTTCACAAAATGTTTCTTTTGCATGTGTAAAGACAAGTGGAGCATACAATAGGCTAGCTACCCTACCACTCTGACTTTCAGAGGACCACTTAAGGACAGACACGCGAGATAAAACATTTATAAAGCTAGCCTAATTTGGGTTAAGGGGCATGCAAAGGTTAGGGTGTGAATTATTTAGTTTTATGACCAGAGTCTTGCAACCTACTAATTCGGGGAGGGGACGCAACTTACATTCTTTATGTTGAATGGTAGCCTTTGTGTTTCACTTTTTCCTTTCGGCTTGTCCCATTAATTATGCTTAAAAAATATTTCTTTCATTATGCTTTCATTTGTTTGACATATAGCGATATCTACATTTATTTATTTATTCATTCATGATTTTTTTGATTTTTTTATTTAGGGGCTGGAATGAATTTTGGATGGCATATCAATTGATTGGCTTTTTGTCTCAAGTCTACACTGTATGTGTCCTGTGATTTTCTGGATATACCCAGCTAGCTAAGTCAGCTGCCTGCTATAGGCTCCACTTACAGGCGACCCTAATAGGGACAAGCGAAAACAGATCGATTCAAAGGATATTTGCATCAAGCCTAATCCCGGTGCTCTTTCAACATCAGAATGTCGCAATCAATTCCAAAAACAATCCTCCATCTTACCCCAAACATTTGTCGGAGGTCAGGGTCCCGGAAACGGAAAGGTATGTTGGAGACATGTAATCTTTTAGGCTGCTGTTTCTCTGAAGAGTCACTTGGCTGCAGGTGAAGATGCTGCGAAGCGTCCGTCTGTGCAACGTCATCTACCTGCTGCAAAGAAGCACACAGAATGCCAAAGGTCAACGACTGTTTGGAATAAGATCTGAATCTGCCGATTCACAAACGGATGCTGCTTTTCTGGCATATCATGCACTGGTGTGACTATTCCAGTGAAAACACTTAACTGAACACAGTTGGTCCATCAGAAATCACAAAGCAAGGCAAGTGAGAACATGCAATGCATTCAGACTGCCCGTGTTACAAAAAACCCCGAGTAGCAACCATCCGGAACAATGGGTGACGAGAGAAAGTGAAACTGGTTTGGACAAACTCCGGTAGGAACTTAGAAACTCAATGGAAGGATTTGCAAACGGGCACAAAGCAACATCAGAGTTAGAGCGTATTGACCAACAAAGTTCACCCTGGTAATTGGTGAAATAGAGTCAGCATTAAGATTCTGAGGAAGTGAGGAAAAACTCAGGTGAGATGAAGCCACTTTGGCCCTGGGTCATTTGTTTCCAACATCCTTGACAAGTATTTGTTTCCTAAGTATTTGGAGAAAGGGATTTCATGTCGAAATCTCACATCCATTCAATCTCTGCTGTTCTTAATCAGTACAATCCATAGTCAATTGTCAAGCTGAAAGCCAAATCAAAGCAAAACTGCGGCCCTAATTAAATAAAGCCTGGGGTTCTTCAGACAATGTTGTGCCTGCTCAGTTTCTTAAAGATTTCTGGGACAGCGTTAATTGAAGCAACCTTGCTGGAGAAGCTTTGCTACTGGTGTGTTGGTGCATTTTAAACAAGATGTGGTCCAGCCCGTGCATAAAAACAAACAAACAAAAACACAACCTGGAAAGCTCTAAATTGACTGACTTATTCCCTTACTTTTAAAATGGTTTGGAACGGACATCCTTCAGCCTACTAATTCTCCTCACAGCTTCTCAGATAAATATTAGTTGTCAAGCTTTGGTTTATTTCTTAGTCTCCTCGTGTATGTTATTAGTTCTGAATGATGGTGCAACCATTTCATTTCAAAAGAAAAAGGGGACCAAAAGATAGATTTCCACTCATATGTTGCTTTATTCCTTGTTTCTTCCCTCTTGGCCGGTTTCAAAAATGTGGAAGCAAAGAAATCCAAACGACATGAGGATGAAGGCAAAAGGAAGCGCGAAAGAATAAGGGCGAAACCCCAAGATGGAGAGATGATGTCAGCTTATCCGGCTTCCAATCAATGAGAGAGAAGTGCTGAAGGTAGCAGCATTTGTAGCAACAACCAACAAGATGGGGGGGGGGGGAGAGAACTGGAGAGTGGCAGACAGAAAAAGCCAAAGAATGAAGAGAGCGAGAATTAGCGCTGGGGAGGAAGTATTCAGAGATGCAAGACACGGGGTTAAGTGCTGACAGAAGAGACAACGGTAAAAATGGAAAGACAGGGAAGCGAGGATAATGGCATTACATCACTCACTCTCTCACACAAACACACACACAAACACACACACACACACACACACACACAGACACACAAATGCTGAGTAGGTGCTGAGAGCATTACACAGAAAATGGTGAAAGAAAACAATTTAGAGCAGGTGAAAGCAGGTCTAAATTGTGGCGCAGATTGGTGGATTGGATTTATTTCATTAAATGTACTCGCTGGGAATTGTTAATGACCTCTGGCCAAAAAGAAAAACTGTTTAAGCGTGATGCTCTTATGTTTACATCCTCAAGCTGGTCGTAATACTGCACGCAAATGATATTTAGAATCATCTCATTTAAAAGAGTCAGTGCGGCACAAATCCCTCGGTAAAAAACAAATCCTCTGTCTGGAATGTAGAAGGTACGTGTATGGTTGTGTGTTAGTTGTTGAAACCTGGCAGAAGTCTTCCAACTAAACATGGAACAGATCAAGTTTTAAGCTTAACTCTACCCCCGGCCGGCCGGGCGGCCTTTGTCGCAGAGCTCAAATGTATCCATTTTCGCTTGCTACTCTTTGGTTGCTTGTGTCTATAGTGTGTGAGCAGCCAGGGAGGATGAGGCAATAATTACATTAACATTATCATACACAAGCAGACCAAACTTCCTTCGCTGTCACCGGGGAAACGGTGCCACTGAGTTGAATATTGTGCTTATGTGTGTGTGTGTGGGGGGGGGATACATTAAAACAGAAGCAAAGCTTTTCTATGAACTTAAGCCTTGAAATTCCACACACGGTCATATGCATGCAAAGACATAATCCCCCACGCTTTCCAAACAACTCCACCCGCCTATAAACCCAATTAGATCCCAACTGTGTGTTTACAGTGTTTCCAATGAGCAGGTGATTGTGGATGCCAGCTCAGCTGGACATCACAGACAGGTCATGATCATACCGCGACTCAACATAATAGTGGAAAAACAAACAAGGTGTGGTACAATTTTCACTTGTCTATGTAAAGTGAAAAGTTAAATGCAACTATATTTTACGCCAGTCACTAGTTCCCCATACATTCCCAGCATGCATCGCTCCCAATAGCTCTGACAGTTCTTTCGACGAGTGGTGGTGCAGAATGGACATTGCTTAGCCATGGATGTGTAGCTTTGCAAATCTGTGTTTGACCAATCGTAGTGAGGGAAAAATGAAGCTTCATGAACCAGTTGTCTACTCCTGAAGAGTTAGGGCATCCTCTGTTCAACATTGGCAATTTCTTGAACCCTTTCTTAAAACCAACAGTGCCATTTGGAGGAGCCAGCTAAAAAATAGGACAATTGTGAAGCTTCATTTCACCACCACTATATGTGGGTAATCACATACGGTCAATTGTTTAATACTCGTCCAAACACTAAATGGAATCTATTTCTTCTTGTGGTTGTCATTTACTTTCTGACTTGATGCATTATCCCAGATTTTGGAAGATCCCTCAGGAAAGGGGCTACTTTTGGCGCTTTAACTTGGATGTTTTATGTGTGAAGCTCACTTTCTGAGAGACTTCAGAAAGACACTCCTAGAGTCAACAAGAAAGGCTTCATTGACTCCCTGCAGGCTTCACAGTGCACCACCCACCACTACAAAAGCATTTGAGCTCAACTCGCCGTATCAATTATCTTAAAACCCGGCCGGCTTCAAAGGTGAGCGGCGCGCCGCACATGAATGGAATCTTTTGATTGTAAAAATTGCATTCAAATCAAGCAATCGTCTACCTTGTAACTGTGGTGAGGAGAACATTCTCTCCACACAGCTTCCCCTGAGAAACCATCTTTAAGCAAGCAAAACTGAAAGAAAAACAAACCATTTGGGTCAAGGATTGCTTGCTGACATTGCACATATCACAAGTAGTACATTTAAAAAAAAAAAAAAAAATGCTGACTTGGAGCAAACATTTAAAGCACTCAAAGTCACAAATAGCTACGACGGTATATCTCAGTTTGCAAGGTCTTCCAGGGAACAGGTGTCGGACTGACCGATTTGTATTCTTTAAGGGGAGAGAGCCGAGAGCTACGGCAAAGCAATGCCGCGGCCGTCTTGTAAACAACTGCGGCCCCACAAGACGTTAGACTACATACTGACAAAGCTGCGCTTCGATAGGAAACATATTTTAATCATAAAATAAAGAAGCGAGAGAGAGAGTCAAGACTTTCAAGACTTCAGCTGGAAGGTATGCACTTTGTTTTACTTGCTGATCTGCTTGCCTGCCCTGAAAGTGGAAGTGCCTGCACTTTTCCCAAACAGTTGATATCAGCTCTTTCCCAACTTGTCTTTTCATGCACTATTTTGGCACTCAAGTCAATTGTTGCCAATGACGTCCCGGTTGTAAATCAGACGTTTGACTTCATTGGAATATAAAGCAATTCACTTCTAGCATTTTAGCTGGCCAGACTATAAAGCGACATCCTACCCAGCAGTGGGCATTAAAGATCTGATTGGATCAATCAGCATCCATTCACTTGTCCACTTTTGAGCTGGAGCCTATCCCAGCTGACGAGAGGCGGGAGCGTCCACCAAGCAATCACGGGGCACGTCGACAACGACCCACGCGAGCATGGGTCAAACATGCAAACGCCACACAGGATAGGCCAAGCCTGGATTCAAAGCGGAAAACTCAAACCTGTCACTTTGTTGTTTGAACGGGTTTGGATTGACCACTCACCGTGACTGTGTTGGCTGTGAGTGCCGGAACGTTGCTGTCATTCACGGCTTGTTCACTCTGCGTGTGTGTCGGCGTGTACAGCGTCAGGGCGTGTTCGGCGACCGTATTTGGTCCTGTGAAGTCGGTCGGTGGGTGAGCGTGGGGTGTGGCAAACTCAGCGGGCATCCCATTCTGCGGTGGAGGCGGGTACTGGGCCGGTGGAAAGGGCTGAGCCATTGCTTCAGGGGGAGCTGGGGCCTCTTGATTACCCTGCAAGAGAAAGGAGCACGGGTCTTTCAATTCAAATCTTGCTACACTTGGAATTGTGGAACCTCACTTCAGGCCCCTAACAATGCAAAAATGATTTGCCAACCGCAAAAGTGGTGTCCAGCCAGGGGCGTGCATGTCTACGGGTGGGCAATGGAGAGAAGCCGTGCCCACCCAGAGGAATCATCAGTCCATCCATTGAAAACTCTTGAAAGTGTAGGCATCCTTTAAATATTTTTTTTTAAATTTATTTTGCTACAAAAATCGGATGCTCGAATTGTATTCCCTTTCTGGTAAAAGTTTTGTTTCTGGTCCATTTTCTCTTCATATGTCTCACTTTAGTAATGCAACCTCTTTGTCTGTCTATCATGCTCTTTCACCCTTGTCCAGACTCTCCTTCTAATTTACATGCCTGGAGGATAATAATTTCCTCCGACCAATGATGATGAATCCGTCTGACATATGAGCGAGCCACCGTTCTTCCGCACTGCTTCAAACCTTAATGGAATATGGCTTAAAAATGTAGTCATCAATCTCAGCAACTTTTTGAGGGAGGATGAAGCTTTGACCTTAGCCGTTTTCAAAGGTTTCCACAATCAATAGCGGTATTGAAGTTGGCCATTCTCATGCATCGAGATTGATGGCGTCGAGCATAACAAAGCAGTTTGCCGATGGCGCGCGGTCGCTGGCTGGATCTGGCCGAGAGTCACCATTGAGAAGCATTATGCTCAAATGAGGCTAAGATGGAGGCAAAACATCCAGAATCAAATGGGACGCAGTAGATTTAGGTGCAAGCGTCCTTCCATCTATGTATCTACCACCCTGCTGAGGCGCTGCAGGGTCTGTCACAGTCTGTGTTGCGGGCAATACTTTTTAATGTGGATTTCTACAAATAACACCGTTAATTGCAGAGAAACCTAATATACAAATGACAATCATTAAGTCACTGACATAAAGTCTCAGCCCATTGTCAGTTGAAATTCTCTCGACGTATTTATCATCAATTACTGATGATATATTGTAATTATGCAAACAGCATTCAAAACAACATCTAGCTAATGTACAGAGAAAAAGCACACCATTAGCACATTAAGTAGCATTAGTACTAAAAGAAAACCTACGTTAAGTAAGCCCATAAGCAATAAAAAAGCAACGATGAAAGTAAATTTCATGTTGAATTATTCAAAGGAACAGATAACATTGCTGAATCAAAGTGTCAAAGGAAGTGGATGGTGTCTTTAGTCCCGGACAGCAAAATACAAAAACGGCGCATTTATCTTGACCCAACACTTAATACTTTACAGGTTAACACAACCTCTCCATTTTGTTCCCTTTCATCAGTCTTTGCTCCTATTTCCGTTCCCTGGCTAATCTCTATGCAGTCGATACGTGGTTGGAGTTGTGCCCTCAGGCAAGTCATCTTAACTCAAAGAAGGAACCCTGTCAATAGGCTTTCTTGCCTTATAGCATCTGACCTGCAGCTAAAATGTGGCCGTCCTAATGAAGACAGAAAAAAATATATATTTATATATGTATTCTTTTAAGATATATATCTTCCCATATATACATATTTTTTTATATATTTTAATGAGCGTCTCACTACGTGGGAAGCGGTTTTGCTCGGCCCAGTGAGGGAGGGAGCGTTCGAGACGGCGAACTTCCGTCATCCATCAAAGTGACTGTGACGCTGACACATTGAGACATTCCCAGATCCTTGTCAACAAATTGTGTTGGTAAATGATTTTTCCTATCAGCTCCATCATTCTATCCAGCCTTCTCCCCCTCCATACCTCCTTCCTTTCATCTATCTCTCCACATGACGGAGCCGCTTTCTCCCTTCTTTTCCCTCATCGACTTGATTTGGCCCCAGCTCAGTAGAGCGCCGCCGCCGCCGCCGCGCACAATGTCTGCTTGGACTTAAGCGCCACATTAGAGACATGCTTGTCATATGTCTCTTTGTCGATTTCCTTCACACGTGTACACCCATGCGTAGCTGATAAGAAAGCAATATTTCACTCAAGCTTAGGTATGTCAATTCAAGCAACCATGGATGAAAACACAAACTAATAGTCAAAGCAATTTATAATAGCATTTCCGTGCTATTTTGACACTGCATTAGTAGGATGTGCATTTGATCTATCAATTCAGCCAGACGCATTTCCATGCTTGCAATTTCATGAAGAGGTAGAAGCAACTGCCAATCCAGTTACTGTCTTTGACATCTATAATCGTCAACGGCACGTTAAAGCTCTGTAAATATATAGCAAGGCCTGCCGACGGGTTTTTGCAGATTGGTTCCAATGCGTATCGCAAACAAAGAGCGGAGAGACACGCCACAATTTTCCGAATGTGACACTCTTCTCAATCTTCCATCCATCCATCCATCCATCCGTCCACTTTCTCCCCCACTTATCCTGTGCAGTCCCAGAGAGACTTGAGTCTATTACAAGTGATTTAGGGTGATAGGTGGGGAGCAACCTGGACACAGGGTTGGCAAATAGAGACAGACAAGCGTTCACATTCAGACCTCTGCTCAAATTGGGGTCTTCAGCTAATCTAACATTCATGTTCTTCACTGTTGGAGGAAGACAGAGTACTTAGGCTCAACATCACTCAGTGGATCCTTCAGCTGATGCTCGCTGCTTATTCAACTCTAGAAACCATGACGGAGCTTTAACAATATGTCTTGATTTAATTTGTTCAATAAAAAAGGGATGCTTTTTAGAAAATGCAATGCTGTAAATATTTTTCTCAGCGGCACGCATACATTTTCCTCCCGGAAGTGTTAATGTACTTACACACACTTTTACAAAGCCAATTCCTTAATTGTTGCATTGATGTTCCACATTGGAAGAGAACTATGAGATCAAGTATTTAAATCTAGAACTAAAAAAGACGTTAAAATAACACATTTTATCTGGATCCACACAACCTTTATGCGAGTAAAAATATTGGAACATGAGACCAACAGTCGTACATTCTCCTATTAGATGACTTATTGAAATCATTATCAATGTACAGATTGTTTTTTTGGGCCCGAGAAGACTACTAGTATACTGCGACAAAATATTCCGGAAAAACCCCAACTTCCAGGGGACGACGGACCAGATTGAAGGTCATGTGTATGAACCAAACTTCATTTGTTACACTAGAAAATGCAAAGCACTCATTAAGCAGACCTGGCTGGAATTTGCAAAAAAAAAAAAAGTACAGAGGCGCATTTTATGGACTGGTGAGACAAAGATTAACCTTTACCAAAGTGATGGAAAGGCTAATCTGTGAAACATAGTGGAGGTAATGTCATGGCTTGGGCTTGCATGGCTTCTTCGGAAACAGGCTCATTAATCTTCATTGATATAACACACGATGACAGCAGCAAAATTAACTCCCGAGTCTACGGAAATATTTGGTCTGATTGAGAGCTTCTTCATCGTGTCGCCAGATAATGAACAAAACACGTTGGCAAAACAGCAAGAAAGTTCATCGCACCCGCACACCCAAAAGGCCGAGGTTGAGGTGCCTGATATCGATTAAGCTCTCGTCAAGTAGTTTCCACAGTCGCCCGAGGCTTGTCTCCACCCCTACTAACCATTAAACAAGCACTCTGCTGAGTCGAGATGCTGCAAAACACCTCGAGCACACACAAGTGCACCGACTTCAGCCCCAAGCTACACGAGCGTGCGCACCGTCTTAAAATGAAATAGCGAGCTCGGAAAGCATGTATCAAAATTGGCGGACGTAAAGCAGACATAAGCACGCAGAGATCCCTCCCGCATGCCATCCAGCTGCTGTGACACTTTGCCAGTCAGAACACTACAGCTTTATTGTTCCTAGGTGACAGAGATAACTAATGAAGATTGCGGCTGGGAGCCAGTAAGGTACATTAGCCAAGCGCTTGCAAGTGACATCATTGCCAAAAGGGATGGATTGTCAACGGTGTATAAAAAAAAAAAAAGAAGAAAAACATGCAGTAGGGGGGTTGAGATACTACTTTGCATAGAAAGTGAATGCAATAGACAGTTTGTTTCCTGCTGACACACCCTCTTGATGATGTGATAGCACGGACGCTTGTCACATAGTTGCTTTGTGTGGCACATGAACACATTGTGGGTGGTCATCCTCATCATTATAATGCGGATAGATTGAAGAGTCCCATCGACATCAATGAATTGCCGAGACCTGTCCTTATTCTGGGCCCACTTCAGCAGAGGCTTGAGAATTTACAATGTTGTTTGCCAATAATCACAAACCTCATTTTGTGCTGTGAAATAATTCTTTGCTTTTCTTCCATTTAGATTACTGAAGACAGGGAAAATTATAGAAAATTCTGCGATCGCCTGGCTTTTTATGCCCCGTCCCTGGTTATCGCTCACTAACCAAAGCTGCGCAATCAGAAACTCAAGACAATTTAAATCAAGTCCGGTGACAGACTCATTTCATTCAGCACACTCATCTGCTGCTGCTGCTGCTGCTGCTGCTGCTGCTGCTGCTGCTGCTGCTGCTGCAAGCGCTCTGGCTTTTCCTCCAGGCAAAAACGCGTGATTACGACGAGTCAATGTCAAGCACACAACGTCATTGCTGAGTAGGAAAGTTCACCACAGGCTATCTATATATATATTACTGTATGGAAGTATATATATATGTGCTCAAACACACTGCAGTATTTTGCTGTATGCAGCTTGAGAAACTTGCAGCTTAAAGCGCTTGATTAATATTGATGTGCACTGCAGAGAGCCCAAAAAATGGATAGCGGCAAAAAAAAAAAAAGGGTGGGGTTGGTGGTTGATGAAGATAGGGAGGATGTAACGCCGAAATACTGTCGACATTTTGTCAGTAGACAAAAAGTAATTGAGGCTTAGATGCTTTCACTTATGTAGGCTCGCATGTCTCGACAGCATGCTGCCAGATAAAAGCTCTGACACTGAGCATCATCTGGAAAGAATAAAGTCTTGACAAATAGGTTTTTTTTTGGTCATGTTTTTGTATCTGTTTTTTTTTTTTCTATTTAAGGAGAAAAAGGGTTGATAGGTACTTTAGTTCACCTGGATCGAAATGATTTCGTTTAAAAAGGAAATTAGGGCATTTGGGGAAGGTGCTTTCTATCCCCAGCATCCCGTGCACAAATCAGGAAGCTAAAGAAAAGCAACATCCTGAAAACGTGTACTTTTGTAAAAATGTTCATGAATGACGACATTAATACCTTTAATGAAAAGAAAAACAGTGAGGATAAAACGCCATAGCTGAAAAAATGGGACTCAATAAAACATCCCTTTTTTGCATCATGATCATCTCAGCTCCTGCACCAACTTTGCTCTCCTAGTCTGTGAATGAGTGAGTTGTGTATGAGCGTGTCTCCCACACAACTCCGACAGAGAGGCAACGGAATCTAATTTAACACTTGACTGAACAGAGATTGGACGACACTCCCAGTCCCTCACCGGCCAAGCGGGGACACTCCACAAGCAAACCTCACTTAGTGTGTATGTGCGACTCTGCCAGTGCGTTTGCGTCATGATCGCTTCAGAACAAGAAAGCCGGCCGGCCGGTCGGTCGGTCGGTCGGTCGGCCGGCGAGAGACAAAGTGAGATAGTGAATGGGCGAGAGAAAAATCATGTTCATGAAGGAGTAGAGCGATGAAGCTGGCGCTGTGGAGAGACTGTTTAGAATTCATTTTGATGCAGGGCCACCGCCTGCCAATTCCCCCTCGGCCTTTCAACATGATACTCACTAACCTGCGTAACAAAGACAAACATGTAAATCTGCTTGTGGGTCCCAGTCAATCAGACCCACACGCAAAGTCAAAGACAATGCCGGTGCCACCTGATGGAGGTGCTCTTAAGGCAGGCCTTGCAATTTGTAATGTTAGTATTGACACATGAAGCCCAGGCGCGATGTCTCTTTGCGGGTGGGCCGCATCAAATGATGTGGCGGGCCATATCTGGCCCCCGGGCCTACAGCACACCGGGCATGACTTTATAAGAACTTGGCTATCATAGCAAATGGGATCAATAATTTGATTTAGCCAACATGATAGGCTCCAAAACTTGGCAGCAACAAGCCGAGGAATAATTAATTCAGGGCTGACAACTTTGCTGCTTCAACAAGCAGATTTAAATTTGGTGCAAGATCTTAAAAAAAAAAAAAAAAAGATGATCAAGGAAAACGTTTCATTATCTCAAGGTCCATATTTGCGTCAATTGAACTCAATTAGAAAAGAAGTTCAAGAATCCGATCAGATGAATAACAATGTCAATATTTGATCCTCTCACCCAAACAAGGATTTAAAAAGACCAGAAACAAGCAAGAGATTTTCCTAACAGTGTCAGTCATGTGAAACAAAAGGGAAGTCAGGAAGGGTAGTATCACAATCAGAGATAACAGCAAGTAGATAACTACTAGCAGTTTGCATCTTCCCTCTGGGACTTGGTGAGAGAGATATCATCAGCTTTTTCTGTGCCAGCCATCTCATCTTTGTAATGACTGGCCTCATTCTGTTTAGATCTATGCCCTGCACACACGCTCTGGCAAATTAAAACCATTAAAGAGGTTTGGTTTTTTTGCATGTGGATGATATAGTTCTGTGTGTGCCGCCTCCACAGCGGTGACATCCATCCATCCATCCATCCATCCGTCCATCCGCTCAGTCAATAGGCTTATCCCAATCATCTCCGTAATCCATTGGGCTAAATAGTGACTTTAGTCAGCAACCAGCACGGTCAAATGAGTGCCATGAACCTGGGGCTGTATTGATATTGACCAAGTGCTGATACATTTGGAAAAGAGAGCAAATCCAGTCTTCTGAAATCGAAGGAGTCTCACGAGGGGGCGAGGCTAATAAGTCATTTAATTTAATATGTAGGAATGAGCGAGAGAGAGAGAGAGAGAGAGAAGATGTGTGCGGGATTTGAAAGTGCAACTGCTGCGAGGATGTTGGAAAAGCGTTATTTGGTTCTGGGGGATTTTGCGCTGTAGTTTTGGAATTGGATGAAAACAAGTCCATTTTTTTGGTTTAATTTGAAACTATTACAATTTAAGCATAATGACAAATTTCTGAGGTCATAAGATCCATGAGTTGAATGAGTGAACCAATGAACATCTTTTCAAAAGTATATAACCAAATTTTTTGGTTGCTTTTTTTTTCTTCCATTTACACAACGTTTTTGTCGGACTCTGGCTCCTCGTCAAGCCAGCAGTACGCAATTTATTTTAGTGCCATTGTAGATGATGTTGGTGCTAGTCTGATGGCTCCATTGGTTTGATTGGCTTGTAATGGATGTGACAGACAAATGTCCATCTGATCATTTTCCAAGTTCTTTCAAACTTGTCTGCTCATTTCCAAGCCGTTTCTACCGATTCCAGATGGTTTGGGAAATGCTATCCATCTGTTGTATCGAGTTAGCCTCAATGTGCATCTCACTTTGATCCTAATGCAATCAGGATGGAATGAATATTGCTAATTATCCAGTGTTGCACTACAACACAGATTGCATAGAGCTAGCAAGACACACATTTTAAATTTCTCTTTAATATGGACACATGAAGCCCATGCACAATCTGTCTTTGCGGGCCCCCGGGCCTTAAGTTTGACACCTGTGAACTATAACTGAGGAGAGCTTTACCTGGATTGTACTTTCTTGCTAATTATCACCACCCAAATGTGACCGTAAACTCTTTCCACTTCCCAGAGCTTCCTTCCCCTATGATGGCGACTGAAGCCCTGTTGAATGTTTGATGCTTTAAGACTGTTTTATTGTAAAAGGAACCAGAGCAGAGTGATAACAACACTGCATAATTCATGCGGACGCTGTATCACTGCACTCTGGGGCCGAGAGCGATCAAGACAGGAGAGATAGGTCATGAGAGGAGAGGGAGGGACATGACAGTTAGAAAGAGCTTCCAAATTGACAGGGACCGCATTCTACTTCTTCTACCAAATGAGGAATCTGTGTCGGGATCCAAATGCATCAATATCATCACGGTGTCATTTCAACAGGACACAAACTTGCTCACGAATAAATCCCTTTTTTTTTCTTCTTACTACACCAATAATATTAATAATTTAAAAAAATAATAATGATAATAAACAGTGTTCTATGTGGTACATTATGTAGCTAATAGAATAAAATCTGACAAAGTGTGTACAGTTATGAATAATAGCATAGCCTGAATCTCCAATTCTGTTTAATGAACCTAGCCCATTGAGGGGCAAACTGGATGTGCTGATCAATTATCAATTTGTGAGCAAAGACAACTGAACTGGAACATGGGACTAATAAATGGATCAATGTATAAATTGTTTAATTTGTTTTAGTTTTGTCATTACCTAAGGCCACGCATCACAGCTTAGGGCTTGTATGGATATGGCTAATTAAAAGCATGAGAGCGCTGTGCTGGGCTGTGCTGTGATGACCAATATTAATATGTGCTGATACAAATGATGGACCTTTGAAAGTGGATTTTTTTGGTGATAATGGTTTGTCTATTGTCTATTTTGTCCATTCTTCGCCCCTGAATGGCTGAGTGAATATGTTCATGTACATCCCTTTTTGTTTTCTTGACAAAAACCAGCTGTCCATTTGAAGAGTAAACAAAAAATAGTAATGGCACATACGCAAGTGAGGAAACAATATATGCTGGTGCACACACACACACACTTGCACACGCACCGCACTTCCATATCAAGTGGAAAATGCAGCCAGAGGCCCGTCGCAGTAAATAAAAATACAATTTCCCAAAGTGACACTTCCATTCTGCTCAGCGCCCAGTCAACTGCCTATAATTATTCTCAACATTCACAAATATGTGTGTGTGTGTGTGTATTCATGGTTTCCATACACAATGTTGCCACGTTCTTCAGAATAGCTGATGCTTTCATCTAATAAAGGGACGATCCCTGTTCAATCTTCACGCGCCACCCTTATTTGGATCACAAAGCCGCAGTCACACACACACACACGGAAATGTACACCCAAATTGTACCTGCTCTGTTAGAATGAGTGAAGATGCAATTTAGCAACGGCTACTTGAAATGAACGAAATCAGGTCCACTGTGTGAAATTATAAACAAAATGCATGGGCTGCATGTATAAATTAGACAACATATTTTAAAGGTATTTAAATACATTTTTAAAATAATGGAAAAATTATAGACTTAAGTGTGCTTGTATCTCTACAGGTGGAATTACTCCAATTAGACCAAAATAATCAGTGTCACTTTGCATCAATGTCTGTGAAACAAACACCTTAAGATCACTGCATGTTTGCTTTATGATCCACATGAAAGAAATATCTAATTGGCAAGGTAGTGGCGAGGGAGCCATTTTTGGCCTCCCTCCATCCATCCTTCCATCTGTCCTCCATTTCTGTTGTCTTGCTCTGAAGCTCTTCTGCTGACACCCTGTCCCTGTCTGCCTGCCCCCGACTAATGGGGTACCGAGTGCCCGAAAGTGCCCTGGGGGCATTTGAAGCTTTGCAACACACACACACACACATCCGCTCAAAGCGCATATTTACTCTGCAACATGTCTAAAGATGCTTGCCTACTCAGGAATTCCTCTTGGCAAGGTTGTAGGGGCGGCATCCCACCTGCTGAATGGCTTGCATAATGCGCTTTGAATAATGAAAGTGCTCGAGGTGTTCAATACAGCATGTTTCCTTGTCCCGAAAAAGGCCAATCTCAGGGTTAGACAGTTAAGTGGCCATGTACTATTCAGATTGTGGCATGGCATGGGAATTCCTGAAGAGCGTTTCACTAAATCTTACATTTTATGTCCAAAATAGTTTGGAAACCCAAATGAATCATTGATTTCCCAAAAAATGTGCTCTTGGTTTCCTTGTGTTTTTGTCAAATCAAATTTAAGTTTACATATACAGATAGGCAGGACTAGGTCTGCATCTTACATCTTGCAAGTGAGTGCAATTTCCTTTAGCTGACTTTTGGTTTTTAGAGCAGGTTTGTTAACTTTGACCACAGCTATGTATTTCAATCAAATTGAATTGAAATTTCCAAATAAGAATTTTCCTTTTTCTTTTATTTTGTTGAGAAAAATGTTTTTGTTTTCTTTACATTTTTAGCTTGAATTTATTTTATTATAAATAATACTAATAATAAACCAGTAGGCAAAACAACGTGCAACATTTAGTATGTGTTTGAAATGCAACACATGCGGCCACACAGACACGTTTTAAAAGAAAAAAATCCATACGCAGCGATTATGAGGAATTTGCCACGAGTTCACCTTGGACGTTTTTGTCGAATCATCAACGTTTCACATCTGGGCATGTCTAGTAAATCAGAAGCGGGCTCCTTTTGCCTGCAGTGTAAATGCAGCCTCCGAAAGGCTGATCATCTTTGTCAGTGTATCTTCTTCCTATTCTGTCAGCCTTCCGTATTTTGTTTTAGCACAGTAAGTGTGGCCCCTGCAATACTCCAGCTGGTCTTATCTGCACGCCCCCACCCACAGAGTGGAGATTAGTCTCCCAACGCTACTTAAAGTCTCTCCTCCATCCTCTGTAGCCTTTGTGATTTTCAAGAGACTATTATCAGACCGAGTGGGGAAGAAGACCAGAGGCAGAGGATGTTTTCTATTCGTACTCCCTAACACCCAGTCAATTCTTATCAGAGGAGTTGGGCTAGGGTACGGTGAGGGAGGGGAAAGGGGGGGGGCTCTTTTTTTTTCAGCAGCTTTCAGCCATTTCTTCAAGGCATTTGCTGTCAATTGTGCGAATAGAATTATGAATATCCACCTAAGCACTTACTGCTTGTGAGCAAATGGGATTAAGCAAGCATGGTGGCGCCTTCCGTAATGGATTTTTCATGTCTGAATGAAGACATCGGAGGCAGATACGTAACGGACAACATTATAATACAAAGTGCGACAATAGTTTGCAAGATGCCGTTTGATTCCAATCGGAAGCGGCAAATCTTCAGTGTGGGTGTGTTTAGGCCATCACTGGCTCAAGAGTGCTGATGTGCGCAAAGCTGCAATGCTTTTCATTTTCATTCACACTCCAACAGTGTCCACCGTGTGTGACTTCCATTGGCCGGCTTTCCTTCTCTCCTCTTATTCTACGCCCACGCACACACAATTCATCATGTCAGATGTTAATATCCTTAAAGGTCACAGGTAGTCATGAAAAAGGAAACTATGCTTTGTTAAACTTTGCCGCCCCCACCACCATCACTCCAAACAACCCACAACTAACCTCATCCTATTGGCGTGGGGTGATGTGGAGACCACAGCCATCTTTTAGAGAATGACTGATAACAACAATAAGCCAAGCTGGCAGACACTAGGATTGTTTTTGCAGCAAAAGAGTCGATGGGATATTGCAACAACAGCAACAAAATAAAAAAAGAAGAAATAATAGAATATTTCAATGAGTGATTCAAAAGGGGAAAGAGTCAGGTTTGCCTCAAAAGACTCCAATGAAAATTGGCCGAGGTGAAAAAGGAGCGGGGGATTTTTGTCACAGAATTGCAGTCGGCGGGATTGCCATTCGAGCCCATTTGTTGGAGAGCCGGACTGCCGGCCGGGTGGCAGGGTCAACAGGGGCCAACGTATAGCAATCTGCTCCTGCTGACCACAAGCATGCCATGCCAGATGCTGCTATTGAAACGACTTTCTTTTTCAATTGATGGTCAAATTGTCCAAAGATTTGACGACGTGGAAGCTCGGAAGATGAATATTTCCGTCAATCTCATTTGGTTTCCCAACATCAAAGTGCAGAAATATGTTGCGCTATTCATTTTCTAGATAAAGAAAACAGAATGAGCTGCCACTCCCCCCCTTCTCGACACCATTCATCATCAGACTGTATGTACTGTATATGCTCTTTGCTACACATTGACAGGTCTGCGAGGACACGTCGAGGAGAAGGTAGCGAACATGACTATCATGAATAAGAGATTAAATAAAAGCACCGGGCTGTGAAACGACATGACACCTGGAGCAAATGAAAGACAACTTTATTAAAAGCGCCTTCACGGGGAAAACACAAAATAGTCAATGGGAAAAAACTGCAAATTAAAATTTACATTGCATTCCATTTTGATCCGTCATGCAAGTGCAGTGCATATCTACAGCCCAAAAAAACGTTCAAAAGGAATGACACGGGAAAAGAAGCAGAAGGCAACTGCTGTGCACTTAAGCGACATGTTGTGGGAAGTCATGATGAATAAAACAGAAATAAGAGGAACACTTTCGCCTTTTTTTTATGAGCTTTGAAAGAAAGAAAAAAAAGCGTCGGTCTAAACAGGATCACAGGAAAATAAAACGAGTTTAGTGAGCAACCTCAATAAAAGTGCAAAGCTTCCATTTCCACACGGAAGGTGTGGCAGTCCTCCTCCTCCACTACACTTCACCATAAATCTTAATGAGCTTCACTGGGCTCTATCATGCCAATATACATTGTGTGTGTGTGTGCATGTGTGTGAGGATTGAGGGACTTTCCTCCACTGCCAAGCAGAGACGTGACACTTCATCAACATGTATGAGTGCAAATGAGGGAGTGAGTGTGCCGAGGATGAGGGGTGGGGGGGGTGATCAATTATTCAACGGTGAACATTTTTCACTTATTACTTAACAAAATTCTCTACATCAACACTACCTCATGTCCAATTCATCATTTTCCACCTCACTGGAATATTCAAGTGTATTCTGTGGTTTTAGTCTGGGAGTGCACGGCCATGTTGCACACGCATTGTAAAGGTCCACCCTGGTTAGTTTCCGCTGTCACTCTATCTAAGGAAAAAAAAAGAAATCCAGCCTGTAAACTCTTTGATGTGGAAAATGGACTTTATTTCTATGGTTGGCCAAATTAAAACACTTCAGGCTTCACACCATTAACCCATGTTGTGTGGCTGAGAAGGCCAAGAGGTTGAAGGATGGAGAGAGTTAATGGTGTGGCGAGCAAATGTCGCCAATAGCAAAACTAATCTATGGGGACTAGGACAACAGCGGCAAGCGGCAATTCTTTGGCTTTCCTTGTCATGACATGCCTCCATATACATAAAGCTTCAACACACGGAACATGCGCACTGATGTTGGAAGTGCATTTTTGTTTTCCTTCCTACCTTCAGGTTGTTTCAATACATTCGAGTCAGCAAAGGGACTTTTCTACAAGTACTTATCTTTTCTATACATCTGCATTAAAAGCAATCACCGCTTATATACGTAAATGCGGTGTTTTTCCATTGGCGTGAGCATGTGGCGATTTAACCCAAATTGTATCACCGGGTGAACGGATAAATGACTAAATTACAGCCTTGGACAGTGAGTTTTTTGTCAGAGGCACTAATTTGTTCAATAAATGGGCAAATTAGTGTGTTTAAGGAGAAAACACTCTACCATTTCTAAGTGCTATGACGCCGGTGTCACAAATCAAACATTCATTATCCCGAGTGGATTTCATGCGGGCCAACAGGCTTCCTTGAGCGAGGCTTTTAAGGAGCTCATCTAATCAAGTCAAGTTTGGTTTTAGGGCAGCTTTTCAACAGCTTAACAAGTAAGGCAGCGCTTCATTTTCTTGTTGCTCTGACAAATGAAGAGTAGCACTATCATGAGGATTGTTTTATTTCTATGATGTCATTATTTTGATCAGAATGATTATACGTGATTCAAATCTTTATGATTCTATTATTTATGATATTTTATGATCATGATTATTCTTATGATTAAAAGCCCATCGCTTTCCCAATCCGTGTGTGCAAGCGGAGGAAATCCCCGAGGTAACAGTGCCACCCGAACGAGTGCAATTTGAAGTTGATTTATAGCGATATGAAAATACACGGGAAAGTAGGACAAATCAAAGAGATGATCCATGTAGAGGTAACATATACGCACGTGTTGTTAGATTCACATTTGAAACAGACTCCATCCAACATTGGAGAGGCCAGGAAATGCCTTTGAGGTGGTTTTACAGTGGCTTGCACACATCCACGCAACGCACGCACGCACATATTTACACTCCTCGCTCGCTCGCTCCCTCCCTCCCTCCCATTGAGCCAGTGTGAAACCACTCTAATGGGCACGCTGACTGAATTCAATAGGCGGCCGAGAGAGAAGAGGCCAGCGGGTCTACGCCATAAAAACCATTGTGTTCTGAGAGAATCAATCAGTGCTTTTCAGTGTAATTCGATTCTATTCACAATGGGCCGGGAGGCAATTTTAAAATGGAAATGCCACTTGACTTCAAGTGAAGGAGAAAGACGGCCGAGGAGGGAAGGAAGAGTCAACCAATTCATTTGAGGCCACTGTGCGTGTGTCTCGCTAAAAGCGTGCTGTGCTTACACATGCTCCTCTTTGACCTGAACTCGATTTGCCAACACACCTGTGTGTGTGTGTGTGTGTTAAAAGTAACTATTTTGGTTTACCTTCACCAACGTTATTAATGACTATTGCTTTGATAAAAGTTTTTTCAAAATACAAAACTATCTAAGACTGACTCACAACAATACAAAAGATGTGACAAAGGCAGAGTACGCAAGTTGCTTTGTGAATAATTGATAAAGAAGAGGAAAAAAAGTGAGATGGGCTTATGAACTTTCCCCTTGAGCCACCGAGAACTTGACATAACCTTTTCCCACAGTACGTAAATACTTAGATGTAAAAATGATAACTTTCCTGTTTTTAATTCAATCAGGATAAAATGATCACTTTTATGTATTTAATTCAATCAGGATATGAACATTTTTGATGAATAATTCCGACAGAACTGGCTCTTCAATACATTTCTTTCAAATGTTGCTGAAAGATAAAAAAAAGAGAAACTTGCTAAGCGCATTTATTCCTTACTCCTCCAGAAAATTCCATTTATTATCAAAGCAACATTTTGACAATATACTGGATTAGTGAGTGAATTATTAAACATACTTAACTATATTTCTATTCCAGTGTTGTCAAATCAACACAGCATATGAAAAGAACGTCAAACGCTCTCCACTGTCCGGGATCAAGCCAAGGTCAGCCTGGTGATTAGCCCTTGGAGCCGGCCGGCCAGCCAGGGGCTAGCACTGGCAGGCACTTTCTCTTTAATGAAGCCATCACTGCATGGTGAGAGCGGAAGAAATACTTGCAGTCAGCCCCACCGACTGGACCTGCCTTATTTACAGCCGCGCCAGTCTACACATCAAGCACGCAAAGGGAGTATATAGAGACGGACGGACGTGGCTCCCGGTCGTTAAAGTGTCACTGAGTGACGGGCTGATGATATAACGGCTGCCTCTCCTTCCGTGGCATTTGGCGAGTGTCACACTCTTTAACATTTTCACTTTATGCTCAGCTTTTTACGGGGACTGTGAACTGGACTGTGAGGTTAACCTCTGTCTGTGGTTGGATGTTGAAATAATGCTTGTACACTTAATCAACATTCCAAGATGGCAGCAAAATTCCAATTTGAAGTTTAGGAAAATCAAAGTTCTTATTGTGGATGATGTGTGGCCTGTAAGGACTTCTCAACCTAAAAGTTCTCCCTTTCTTCTCTTTGGTATTTATCGGACACAGAGAGCGAGAAGCAATTACTCCCATAATTCTCAACAACACTGCGGTGGCCACTGTACATATAGTGCAGTTCCCCTTAAAATAACACCTTAAGGGGAAAAAAAAAATGCAAATCGATGTGATCATGAATAAAAGTAGATCATGTTGGGCTTCTTTTACCACAGCCCGTGGGGAGACAAAAGGACGGAAACAAAGATGGCTTAAATCACACACTCGCACGTACCCCAGGGTTTGAGAGTGAGCGAAAGGCCAGGGCCAGAGTCGGAGGAATTAATTGAGGTAGTTTGTTTCACAGCATGGAGTCTATTAAATGCCATGTCACCAGTGGGCCATGGGGAGTAGCACACTAACACTGCTGAGAGGCAGTAAGCTTGTCGAGACGCCACTATGAGCCATTCCTCTAATATCACCACTCACATTTCACCTCATTCGTCTCCTGCTCACCTCCGTCTCTTTCATTCCCTTTCTCCCCTCTTCTTCTTTCAGCATTCGAGGAAGTCGGAATCTGTGCTGTTCGGGTTCGATAAAACTGCGTTGTGGTTTTTTTTTTTTCCCCCCAATGTGAAATCAACTGTATGTGAACAGTGCCAATCAAAGTGAGCATTATTATTTGAGCACAACCTATGAAACCGGTGCCAATGACTTTGAAAGCTCATTTTCAAATGTCTGTTTATATGCCGGTCTGCAACACATTTTATGTGGGAAGTATCATAAAAACACTTGATGCTTCAGGGCCTTAGTTTGCAAACAGACGCGGGAACATGCGTCTGCACTCCTACAGAGCATGCTGATGCTGATGCTGACGCTGACGCTGATGCTGATGCTGGCCTCTAGCAGTGAGTGAGGCCACTCAGAGCCATTTCCATTAATTCCACACCATTAATGAGTGCGAAAACCAAATGGAGAGGGAAAATATGGCTATTAATCGTTGCTGTTGTTGGCAGCTGTATAATGAAGTATCAGAGTCCAATTGAATTGGCCCTAATTACAACAGCCTCCAGATATTGCTTCATTCTTACCACTTCTATTCACGTGACTGTGAAAGAGAATAAGCAATATGCTTGCTTTCATATGACACACAAAACGCTTGCCCTTTCCAACATGCACAGCAACAGCAACGCTTTGGGAACCAGTAGGTGATGAATGCAAAGTACCTCCTCATGGTTATTGGAGGGTGTTGCAATTAAGAGAAATAAAATCATATGATTTCATGGACAACCCAGAGATCAGGGTCCATAGCAAAAATACTATTAGGCAGTCAGAACGTGGGAGGAGGTGGAATTGTGTGTGTGTGTGTACTGCACCAGAAATGGGCAAAACTGAAAAACTACTTTCAGGACATTTTCATGATCGATACATTCAAAACAATACAATACAAGCTATTATATTTATGTTGGTGTTATACATAACCCAGCATGAGATGAGGTAGATTAATGAACCACCGGTGGACGAGAAGGAGAGGGCTGGGGGGGCACTCTGGCACCCCAGACTTGCTTGAACTGGCGGCAAATGGCGCTCAAACTTGCAACCTTCCAATTGCAAATGAAAAATACCATTAGACAGAGACAAGAGAAGAAAGAAAGATGAAAGGCAGCAATTCAAGGCTTATAAACATTCATAATTGATAGGTTTTCTTTAAGATCTTGTACAACTTTAGCTGAGCAAATGGGTACACAGCGGACCACATCAACAGGCTGCATCATCTCGCATGTTCTCAGCGTCTACTTCAAATAAGAGCGCTTCCATCATCAAAAGCGTGCCAGCGTGTTTTCATGCTGTTCTTAGTGGAGGATGCAACAACACGGATAGAACAAACACCATTTGAATTCATTCACAGCAACAACTGTGACATCAATGGGAAGCAGTTGAACACTCTGGACATCATCCCACTTGAAATTTGACCACAATCTTGCATATCCCCTCTCTGTGTAAGTTTACAAAATTCAGACCATGCGCAATCATTTTCCGATTGCCATCTTTTTTCTTTCTTGTGTTCGCCCTCTTTGCCCTGTCTTTGTGTTCAGAGCATCTTTTAGCCCATAAAATGGCTCTTGTGATTCCCACTCCGATTTTGTCACCTCACACATCTCTCCACCCTACTGGCAAGATGAAGAACATGTTATTTTTCTTCTGAAGTGCGCTCTGGCTCACGCTTCTTTTCCATGTTGTGCCAGATAAATTATACATGTGAATTACGGCATAGGGAGACATGCTCTTTCAACTACTGGGTATCTCTTCATTGATCTTTTGCAGCGCATGCATATGCCCGTCGCCTCACTTGGTTTCTCTCTTTCTCTCTCTCTCTCGTCTCCATGTGTCTCCATACGAAACTTCAAGCTATATTAGTTATATCAACAGAAATAGTTCTTATACCCAGTGCATTGGCTCGTCACAACAACAACAACAACAACAACAACAACAACAACAACAACAACAAGAACAAGAACAACGGATTCACTGGAGATGATTGCATTTGTCTGTCATTGCACAAGCACTTTAGTACTTTTCCTTACTTTTAATGAGATTGTCATGCTGTTCAGTTTATATGGAAGTCTGCTATAGAATCCATTTCACACATCAGTATGTCCAAAGGATGAGGTAAAATTCCCAAGTCTAATAAGATGGTCTGTTTTTTTTTTTTTTTTTTTAATGGAGCCATCAAAATATAGATCAGTGGCAGCATGAAAGAATATATTTGCTTCATTTATTGACTTTTCTGATCACAACTTCCTGTCATTGCATTTTAGAAGGCATAGGTGTCATATTTTTGATATTGGTAAGTAAAAAATAAAAAGATCAGGTGAGGTAAGAGCATGAAACCAGACTCTGTTAAAAGATTCAAGACAAAGCTTCGAAATACAGTAGAGCCACAAAGAGGAAGCGCCTCAATCAAAGAACTCCCGAGAGTGCTGCTAATCTCGATTGGATTTCTATTCATGGCCAACCGACCACCATCAATAACCTGCCCCGATGAGGTCACAGGTCATCACCTTGTTGGGGTCATCAGAACAGACAAAGAGGCCTTGCTGGCTTGGCCAAAGCTCACTTGGCTTAAGAGTTGGAGTAGGCATTCAAGAATTAAATCAAGCCATTTGTCCATCATAGGCAATAATAGGTCATGTCAAGTGGTTCAAATGACAACGAGTGGATTCAAGCAAAGTGACAAAGCGATGGAAGGAATCAAAATGAATGAGAACATTTCTCATCAGTGCTTATGTTAAGCCCTCCGTTCTTACGTACTTCTGTCACTGTACAGTACCTATCAAAAATCTTGTTCGGATTCATCTATTGTTAATGGGTAAATGGTGTCTCACCCCTTGCGCTACAACTTCAACCTGCTTTTAGCTGATCTAAATTCGAGTAGAGAACGACTCCACAAGCTTTCCCCATTATAAAATATGGATGATCTACAGTTGCCAAACTTCTTACTGGTCCAAATTACAAATGGAACACACCCTGCTACATGTGCAGGCGATATAAGCTATGCTATAGCTCCAAACATGACTGATTGTAGCGATCCCTCGCCTCGTGTGCGTGTCTGCCTGCGCGAGGTGCGCCCTGGGTCCAGTCTATCAATTACAAATGCTAGCAGCAAGGTGTGCTTCTCATTCATAATAGATACCCTGACCAATAGTTGAGATGTATATCATCCATGCTATGAAGGGGGTCAGAGATTACAACCCTATGGAGTCCCACTTTCAAGTTGGGGGAGATGATTTAATACATTTCATTTGAGCACGCAACCCTCCCTAGAAATGCACCCAACATTAGCCACCCAATTACTTTCTCAGAATATGCCTGCAAGTTTCTTTAGGTTTGCAATTATCATCAACCTTTGTACTCGAGAACCTTTGTGTGTTAGTGCGCTGTTCCTTTCATTGCCAGAGGTAGTCTGACATTTTATACCACTGTGAAAGTCATAAAAAGAGGAATTGCTTTACAAAGCACATAAATCCCCATATCAAGCTTTATGTGTCATAAAAAAAAGAAAGAGAAGAAAAAAAACCTAACCCTGCAGGATCATGGTAAAATACTCCAACATGCTTGTTTGGCAAGTATTCAGAAGTTATTGGGTTTGTCAAGTTTTATGTCCATTTTCTTTCTAATGAACAGGTTTCTGTCAGCAATGTCCATAGCCAATCCCTCTCGTTTTAACAATCCAGGTTGCCGAGTTCATTCTTGTAATTTCTTCCTGCTGTCTTTGTCTTTTTAAATCCAAGCAAGTCTTCTCATATCCTGTCGTCCACATCCGACTGAGAGTTCTCCCGATCTCTCATTTGAAAAAGCTTTCCCCTGAAGCATCAACTTTGGTATCTTTTGGAAATATGATTTGGTACAATGCCTTCCCATCAATCTTTCCAGCTAGAGAGTGAAAGTCAGGTTTTGTGGATAACCCTCAGGACAGGAGTTGTTGTCTTGCCTCCCATCTAACCATACAACAGTAGTCAAGCAGACCCATGCATCATCTCTACTCGATGTGTCAAATCTCGGACTGTCTTGACAGCTCACGCCAACAACCCAAGCAGTCCAACTTAGTACGGATCATATATACGTACCTCACACATGCAAATGAGGGTTAATGGGAACCAATCAAATACATTTGGGGGGGGGCAACACCCTTTAAACCCTCTCTGTCGATTAACATCAATATTTATCTTCCACTCCCTATTCAATGTACCTCTTAGTCCTCTGTTAATGGCCATAATTAGTGATAATTAAGAGAGGAGGTGGTAAAAGGACATGCTTGATTAGGCTTGAATATGTGGATAAATCTGTCATGCATCTAAAGGTGTGGCTGCTGGAGCAAAGACTTCTCTGGGCAAAACAAAAGCAAAAAGTGTCAGGAAGAAACAGTTCTAATTAAGCCACTCAATGAAATATTTGGAAATGAAAACTTTGGACGCTTTCTGCCACTTTTCATTATCATTATATCTCTTCACCAATTGACTTAGATAAACATTTCCGTCTTTTAATGAGGTGTGCAATGTGTGCAAGTAGACAAAAATAGAAATGAGTAATCACACTTTTCTGTCCTCACCTATGACATGACAACAATTAGCGCAGAAATCCAAACTTTGAAAAGAGACTTCTTTATGCAAAAAAAACCATATTTTTGCTATAAACATCAACTGACAAAAACAGTCAGTTTATTTCTACTAATGTCAGTCAGCTTGAAAAAAAAAAAAAAAAGAATAGTACTTTAGACAACTGCAACCTTACCCAAATGACAACAGGGTCGTCCCTAGAAGCGTTAGGGGTTGCAACCTTTGACCCTTCTCTCGACTGTATGCTGTCATCTCCATGCTACACTAACAAGATAGCTTGTCTGGATAACCTTTAACAGCAAAGCTATCCACCTGCTCAGAGACCTTTATCTGAGACAATACCTGAAACCTTTGCTTTCTCAAACTGTGACCTCTTCCTTCTATTTTTCTCCTGTCTCTGTTTTTCCCCCAAGTTCTAATTGTATCATTTCATTTTACTCTCTGCTAATTTAGTTGCTGTGAGTCACAGTGAATGGGCCATTTTTTTCAACCGCTATTTTGACATCAAATTCTTCTCTGTAAAGGGCCGCCAACATTTTATTCATGACAGACTTTTATTTGGATGGTTGTGCATGCAAACAAAAACGACTGAGATCAAAATAATGCAAATATGGATTCCTAAGGCCTTTTCAAACAACACTTGGCAGAGTGCAGCGAGCGCGCCATTGACCAACACACTCACATTTGTGCTGCGGCAGCGCCAGGACACACCACAAAGTGGCCGTCTGCCGTTGCCACGCTATTGCGCTAATTGAAAAATGTGCGGTCTGAAGGGAGCCTGATGCTCTTACGACAGACACAAGGTACTTGCAAACAAACAGTGGGGGAGTGACTTTTGGAAAACCTATTCAGTACATTATCAATCAGCACAAAAAAAGACGTCAAGACCTGAGCTGGCATTCGGGCACCCTACATCAAGTGCAGTGCGAACAAGGCTTTATACTGTCCTCAGCAAAGTGCAGTGCTGCGACGGCAAACATGCCCAAATTGAAAAATGTTTAATTTGGATGGCCATGCTTTGTGACGGCAGGTGCATTTTTTTTCCTATCGGCAAGCGATATTGTACAGGAAACAACAAAAATGCATCTTGACGCTCGGCAAACGACATACAAGGACAGAGCGCTTAAGCCCGTTTTCGATATATATTTCTATATTTCGTGAATTCAATCCCAAAACCTATCCTTTGGAACAACGGAGGTCATGCCAGGTGAACAGATTCCAACTTTAGCTTGGAGTGGAGGAAAAAATTTCCTCGGCGGGTGGATGAGTGTAACAGATGGTTTGGGATGCTGACAGGATGGTGGATGTGGGGGTTGAGGCTCGGCTTTGTCTCCGCCGTGTTTTTTTTTTTTTTTTTTTTTCTCTCAACGCTTTGGACATCCGCACCTGACGGAACGGCCGTAAATACCAATGGAACCATGGCGGATTTATGAGACACAAATAGTATCCCAGTTGCAGCCTATCATTTCAAGGAGCCTGTCATTGTAACTCAGCGGAGAGATACTAAAGGTGGTTGGTGTTTTTTGGGGGGGCTTTTACTTTTTATTGAATAACAGCAGAATGCTGACCTCCAGAAAGCCTCAAATCCTACTTGGGATCAAGATGGTTCACCATCACAGAAAGCCACGGCAGAGATAAGGAAGAATTAATTGCGGACGGTCCGCTTAGCTCAACGGTCAAATGATTACGGTACTTCTCTCTTACTTCTACAGGAGTGACTTCAAGGTCAAATGTACATCTCCCATTCTATGGATATAATAGAAAGGCGGACGAAGAAGAAAGGAGGCATGGAAATGAAGAACGAACAAGAAAGAAAAGTCAAGAGGATGGAAGACGAGACTGAAGAGGAAAGAAAAACAAAGACCTCTGCCGAGGCCAATTACATCCTTCGTGTTATATAAATTGGCACACGGGTGAGAACAGCTAATGAGAGGCAGCACACGCTGTCTGTTGGGGAATGTGTGCGTGGCCGCCCTGTGGTGGAGAGAAAGAGGAAAAAATAGGACATTAAGGATTCAGCAGTAACTTTGAGAGATGTAAAGCATGAGGAATATGAACTTGGCCTGAGAGCAGGTGAGCTTATCAAGGCTTAGCAAACTTGTACAAGAAAGTGGATGGCGGGAGCGGAGCTAGACATTCCTCAGAAAACGCCCCGGTATGGGAGGAAGACTATCTAATCAATTGTTAAAAAAAAAAAAAACTCACCAGTGATGAGACGTTATGACTTTTCTATGTGCTTATTTAATACTTTACAAATTGAATCAAATGTGTAAGCACAGGGTAAGTGATGCACTGATTGGATTAGATTCAAAACAAGAATTTGTCAATCAATAACAATTACGGCTAAATTATAAAACACTTGACGCCTGACTAGAAAAGTGATATCTTGTCTACTCTCCAGAAGCATCCAAGGTTCCTCCTCTTGTTTAATGCCTCATATACAATCTGCACATAGTACTCTGTGTAATTTGAAACCCCTCATTTAATTACTTAATCGGTAAGCTGTTATGTTCGAGGTAAAGTGATGCGAGTGTGATGGTGAATTCCATCTCCCTGCAATAATTACAATCCAAGAAAAAAAATAAATCACATGGATGAGAAAGAAAATGAGCTGGGAATGATTTAGTATTAACTACTATTTCTTGGCAAATCATTTCCACAGACAAAAAAAAAAAAAAAAAACGGATGTTGCTGCACACAACACAAGCACCGCACCAAGGCCGAAAAAGCAAGAACAAAGACCCAGCGCGGAAAAGCAGAGAGTGCGGCAAGTGGCGGGCTCTTACGTACACCACCACAATACTCCACGTCTTCTGACCACCACAAAGGAAGTGTTTAACTATTAGGTGCGCCTTGGTAAAGCTTCCTCCCTTCAACAACTACCTCCCTCCCTCCCACCCTCCATCCCTCGGGAGAGCGAGGGAGCTTGCACAAGCAGATTTAGCACATCGTATTGACTTACGAGGACTTTTTTTTTTTTTTTCCCCCTCCCCAAGCCGTCGTCTTGGGAAAAGAGAGAGAGCGCAATACAAAGAGAAGGATTGAAGAAGAGAGCGAGAATGGAAATTCAATACACAGACAGGGAGGAGATGAATGTTTTAGAGTGCATGGATGTTTAGCCGTGATCCATGTTGTCTGCAAATGGATGGATGGATAGATAGATAGATAGATGAGAGGGCACATGAAGCGTGGGATCTCATTTAGAAGCAAATACACACACAGAAAACCCAGGCCAAAGGAAAGCTATTTTGCGGGGAACATTCATTCAAAGTACAATTCAAAACACCAACATCCATCAACTCTAATTGCAGGTATCAGTTGTTGCCTGGCATGTGCGAGTCATTCCGTATATTTTGCAAAGGTACCCGATTGAGAATGCTTGCAAATCTTGTGATGAAATGCACAAAATAGGTGCTGCAGTGGTGTCAAACAAGCAGAAAGAATTGCACAACTCATTCAAGTCACACTTTTGATGGCTTCATTATAAACAACTACAAAAAAATAAACGATGCAGAGATTTTTATTTTTTTCTAAACAGTGCAAATTTCGTGACATTTTGAATCACCTTTTAAGCTGAGATTTTTCAAATAATAAAACAGGAAACTCCTGTAAGCAAATAAATGAACACACACGGCGAGGGACTAACAGACTGTTTCCCAGAGGACTCATTGTGTGTGTCCTCACATAGAACTGAGGGCTTAAATTCTGGATGTGTGTGTGTGTGTGTGTGTGTGTGTGTGTGTGTGCATCCCAGCTGGTGCATGTTCCGTGAGTTATGTGTGCATGTAACCCCTGTTTGCGCGCGGATGGTGCGTGCCGCCAGCAGGCGGGTGGTTCTGGGCCGTCCCGTAAAGGTGATGTGTGGCAGCTATTTGGAGGCTGGACGTGGCAGGTTAGCTCACTGCAGCCCCATCATATTTTATATGGCATCTCTCTCCAGTCTTATCATATTTTATATGCCTGCAATAACAAACTGTCTCGAGGAAAGAAAAAAAAATGCTGGGGTGATGCTTGCCAATAGTGCACATGTGCCGGCAGTAAAATTAAATAAATAAATAAATAAATAAAAACACACACTCAAGAGGCTGAGATGTGGCCTGGTAATTGACCAATGTCGAGTCAATTGAATACTTTTACAGCGTAGGCAAACTGAGCGAAGCCCACAGTGATAACTGAGGAAATGAGGCACAGTTAATAGAAACACAGCCATCTGAGTGGGGCCACTTCAAGAAGTGCGCCAGTAGTCATTTGATTCTATTGTCTAATTCAGTTCCGAGCCGACATCTGTCACTGTCCTGCTGCCCAATGAACAGTCACACATGCTCAAGCGTGCACACACACACACACACACACACACACACACTTTTCCGTCTTTTTCTCTCCCACTCATGCACAACACACAGACACACACACACTGACGTAAAGTTGAAACCAGGCTGGAGACGTACGAGGAAAGTACGAAAACAACTAGCAAAGTCAGACTTACACTAGTTTAGATCAACACGAAATTCATCATTTTTTATGACGTTATTTCTCTCTGACATAATGTGACATCAAAATGATACGCAAAAACTTTGAAGGAAATTCAGCTGTCATTTCAATATCGACAAAAATGAGCATCATTAAATTTAGGATTCTTAAGCTGTGGGTCATTTTGACACAGAAGTTAAGAAAGTGAAAAACAAGTGAATGAAAGGATAACGCTGCAGTTCGGAGAATACGCTCTGGCTGACTCTTACCTGGGGCAGGTAGAGGAAGGCAGGGGGGCATTGCAGAGAATGGGGTAACATTCCGGTCCCGGACAGCAGAACACAGCCAGAGTTTGCCATAGAGCACAGCATGTGAAGACGGGACCCCTTTCTCATAGAGACGGACTATTTACACCTCTTTCTTGCAGATGCACCACTCTGTCTATCCTCTCACCTCTCAACCTCTCTCTCTCTCTCTCTCTCTACTTGTTGTCCCCTCCCTTCTGGCTCTCTTTCAGCGGCAGCGATGCGCAGGCAGACACTTACTACTTCAGCGGATGCAGACGAGGGATGCCCACCCACACACACACACACCCACACACACACCCACACACAGAGACGAAACTCCAAGCGATGGAGAGCGCTGCGTAAAAGTGCTTTCACGGGAGGGCAAGTCGTGGGAAGTGCGAGCAAAGTGATGCTTCTGCTTCTATTCTTCTCTCCTCTGTTTACTTTGAGAAAAAGGTAGCGAAGCCGGGGCATGCAAATGGGGAGGAGAGCGAGGGAGGGAGGGAGGGATGGAGGGAGGGAGGGAGGGAGGGAGAGATGGAGGGAGGGATGGAGGGAGGGTTGAGACAGAAACCAGAAACACCGTGAAGCAGGAGAAGGGAGGAGGGAGCCGGACGAGGCGGGGCAAAGGAGGCTTGGGAGGTCCTTAAGAGATGGAGATTGGATAAAAGATGATGGGGTTGGTTGGTTGGGAGGGAGGGAGGGTTCGTTTGTTTGTTTGTTTGGGGAATATATACATATATCTATTCATACACACCCATATATACACGTGTGACTCTGCAGGACTGTTTGATTGAAAGCATATATTATTTTGACCTGCTTTTGAACAGGTTTATTTTTTGCCACACCTCGGCACCACATTTTATCTATTTGGTGGTTATTTTTTGGACTGTATTAACAGTATCAGCAGTGGTTGCAGCTAAGTCATAGATTCCATGATGCCAAATTTGCTACAAGGCACCACTAATCAATAATAAGGTCTGCAATTATTTTCTGCAACGTACTAGTTGATGAAGCCTATCCCTACAACTCTTTTCTAAATAAAAATGCTGCCTCAAAAGTACCTGTACATGTGCACAAAAGGAGAAAAAAAATCTATAAACTATTCAATGCATTTAATCCCAAATACATTATTGCGCCTGTAAATCAATTTAGTTACAACAGGATTAAGATGCTCTCAATGCTACAAGAGCACTTTTCAAGCAGCTGCTTATAGGCTTTGTTCAATCAAAACAAGAAGATTGCTTGACTTTTCTTCCTTTCTCTCTTTTCCTTGAACTATTCTCGCAATGATGCGGCATAACACCCATCTCTCCAAATGAAGGCATTTCTGAAACAATTATGAATGAGAAAGACACACACACACACACGCACGCACGCACTACAGCTCTAATGCAACGGCTTAATTTAATTTATAGCCCAGTTGTGTAGAGGATATTTTCCTTTAAGCGAGGCATTTCCCCAGAAAGAAAAGAGCTAATGGCTGAATAATGAGATATACGGTTGTAGGATACACAACCCCCCACTCACTCTCTCCCTCCCTCCCCCTCCTCCTCCTTGCAACATTCCGTCCACCTGTGGGACCTCGGTGAAAGCAAGCAATAGTTTATCTATAATTTGATGTTACGACTGTTGATTGGTGCACTGTGACACAGGCCAAATGATTGCGTTCCACACAGCGTCTGTCTTTTACACACCTCCTGTCTTGGGGGGGGGGAGGGCGTGCCGCACGAGCCACGCAGGGAATCGAA
This sequence comes from Syngnathus floridae, assembly GCF_059516105.1. Classification (NCBI taxonomy): domain Eukaryota; kingdom Metazoa; phylum Chordata; class Actinopteri; order Syngnathiformes; family Syngnathidae; genus Syngnathus; species Syngnathus floridae. The sequence continues at coordinate 10,379,300 of NC_142430.1, read as the reverse complement.
TGATGGAAGGGAAAATAAAAGCAATGCAGCTATGCAGCGCTCCTCTAGTTTCTCATGTTTAAACACGTTGCATTGAAACAAACATTCTTTCATTCATACAAAGCTAATGACTTGAAATCAGCTGCATACTACAATATATATGTATGGTATACTAAGTGTATACATTTCTGGCCATAATGTATTTTTTTGTTTTCAACTTGAAATGTTCAAATATTAAGGCATTATTTCCCGTAGATATGACTAGGAATGCAATTGATTCGTTCCAGCCCCGAAGCTAACTTGCGCTTCTTTTTTTCTCTACTAGAGTGTCGTTAAAAATAAACATATCACAATCTAGAAATAGTGAAACCACACTATTATAAAGCCATACAACAGTATAAAAACCCTTCAAACAACATTCAAAGAGTGTGGCCTGGGCTGAGCCCTGCTCAGTGAGGAAGCAGCAGAAGTCAGAGAAATGCACAATGCACGAAGGATAGCCAGGCGCCCTGCGCACTCAATGGGCTGCACTCTGATGCTCCTACAATAAACAGTTGGCCACAAAACATTCGAGCAGGCAGTTCAAGCAGAAAGATTACACCGAGCTGCCTTTGTAAATGGCGCTTTGAAGTCGATAAATTGAAGCATGCTGTGGAAACGGAGTTCCGAGCGGGAAGAATTGTTCATGCCTCGTACGTTTCCGTGCTTTGGTTGTTCTTACCACGTCACTGTTTGTCGGCTCAAAATGTGGGAAGAAAAAAGGTGATCCTAGCTAAAATGGTCATCTTCTTTAAAAGACACAAATTGCCTATTTGTATGATGTTAATACTATGAATGCACGTACAGAAGACGCCTAATAGCAAGTCCCTGCTTATCTCTTCATTTGCATGCAGTAGTTTTTAGTGTTTCTGCTTTGAGCATAACTGGCTTGCCACCAGCCAGTCCTCCACTACTAAAAGCAGCAGGAGTCGCATCCGACGCAAATAAGTCCCACCAGGTAAAATATATGGCTTACTGACCCGGAAAACGGGAAAAATAAAGAGTTGAGTATGCGCAGTCCTAGAGGATCTACAAAGGTTTAATATGCTTTAATAATTGATGTGGCTTGCCCCAGTTTTATCATTTGCTCAAAAAGTGCATTTTCCCCTCATTACAGTTAAATTCCAAAGGCACACATTTGAATTGAGCCACAGTCGGCTTCCGCGGACCTCTTCCACTAATGCAATCGTGCTCAATTATTAAAATGACAAAGGCATACACTACATGGAATTTGTATTTCACCCATTCCGCTTGTTTTGCACGTAAAACATTGCATTTTAATCATTGGAATTGATCAACGATCAGTGTCTCTATTTTGGATGACTTTTATGAGATGATCATGTACATATATGCTATTCAACAGCTTTCAGTTGACATTCTTGTCAGGAGGCGGGAGGCCAAGCTCCGAGTAATAATTGATGACTGAATTGAGAAGTTGCTCTCTCCATCAAGAATCCTCACCCTATGAAAACTGTGAAGAGTTCAGACTTTGCACTTCTGAAAATATTTGAAGATTTTTTTTCATGGTTTCACAATGGAACCTCCAAACTACATCCCACACAAAAATGGAAGAGTCAATAAAGTATTTGACTAATTTACCGAAACTACATTTCTGATATTTCCCCTCTGGCACTTCATCTCCAGTGAGCAAGTTGGCTGTCCATCAGGCCTTTCCTTTAACAATTTAGCAGTCCGTGACTCAATCACTTTCAGAAATACTAAGCAGCACCTGGAAAATTGTTCTGGGAGAGGCCGGTGCCAATTATAACAGTGCACTGAAATGACCCAGACACACAAAAGTGCACAGTTGAACAGATAAATATAAAGATGGAACAATATGTTCTAAATCACAATCTGTCTCCCCCCACCAATCTGCCTTACTATTGCGCTCAACACATTGATATGTGTTGTTTACTGGATGAATTTAGAAAAAAAACAATCTATTGCACATCACTGTTTTATAGGGTGGCTAGAGCTACGCACTGTTTCTTTCTTGGAAGCAGCTGGCTCCCAGTAAAGCTCAATGATATTAATTGGAGACCACACACTTTGAAATGACGCTATGCATTTGATTGGAATCACACCACTGGCGGAAATGAAATGCATTTTCCAACCAATATTGTATGTTGATGCCCATGCATCAGCATATTTAGTGTGCCTTCTGCCATAATGCTTAGTCTGCTTTTGTCTTCTTGCTGTTATGTTTTAGATGACCAATCTTTATGGAGTGTTTGTGTCTACCTTAGAAAAGCCAATTATATTCTGTTTTTATTTTTTATTGTATTTAATGACACGTGAACCGTGAATGCTAAACAGGGGCGCAACTCGAAAATTCATAGGGGTGGACACATACTGGGTGTTCCTCACCAAGATTAAAATCTGGGGATGGTTGGACAGTCTCGTATTTGTAAATATACAACTGGTTTGAAATGTACATGTGGTATGAAAAAGCAAAACATTTTCTGTGTCTCTTGTGTGTAAGTATAACAAGAAATCCTTGACATCAAGAGCAGGTGTCAAAATTGAATATGCAAGTCTGTTATTGCAGTGAATGATCCGGAATATTTGAAGAGCCTTTGAAAAACAACATACGAGTCTAGCGGACAACAGAAGGTTAGGTGGAAACCTGCTTTCTCATCGCCATTTTCTACCTTGCTACCAAATCTTAAAAGGACGACAATGTACTATCAATTCATGCTATATTTAGACTCAGGTTGGAAAGTGCATGCATTATATTGATTTGGATTTTTGGACAAATATTTGATCTTGCGCAGATTTAATGGACATCCTGTCCTCTGCTTGCTCAATAGAGCGCCATCAATTACTTTGTAACCTCGAATGCATTTTATTGCTATTAATGCAATATGTCATATCTACGGCATGCTGATGAGTGTCTCTTGTGAAATGGAAAGTATGGCATAACATCTCTTGTCACACCTTTATGTAAAATAATGCAAATGAGAAGCCTTATCGTTTTTGGCTCTTTTTATCGTATGATAAAAAAAACCATCCAAAATCTCAGATGCGACACGTAAAAATATGAACACGGCAGATGTTTGTGTTGTTTTATGAATACAGCATGTTTTCTTGCCGTATGACCAGATTCAGGTTTAAAAAAATGGCTGACATTGAGGCTTCAAAGTCACTATCAAAGTCAGATTGACGGTATTAAAATATTTATAGTTTTCGCTCTTTAAGCAGATCCACGTGCTTGTTATTGGAAGTGCAAAATGAGGTGGGACATCACAGACAAAAGGTCCCCGTGAGGATTCTGGTGGGTTTGTGATTTGCAACTCCTTATTACAGCAAAAAGGTCAGAAAGAGCAGGTAAAGTCAAAACTGCCAGAGTGTGAAACCGTATTAAGTGAGGGAGGGAGGGAGGGAGGGAGGGAGCAAAGTCTTTTTGCAGCCAGATTGTCTCGGCAGGAGAAGTGACTTTGAGAGCAGCGCCCAGTCCCTGCTGGGCGAGGTGAAGCAGAGCCATTGTTGAAAAGAACCAAAGACTTGGCATGAAGAACCAACAACTAACTAACTTCTAACCGTCCTCATTTGATCTGATCAGCCATTCATTGGCTGTGCCCCGCCTTGGCCCTATCTTTTGTAGCTACTGTGACCACCAAGTCCCAGTCATTTGATTGGCTAATAGTATATATCCATACATATATTTCATAATATTTTCATTTTACACTCAATACTTTTATTTTTACTTTTGGTCCCAAAATGGTCACAGCCGACACTGATTCGCTCATGCTCCACTTTCTTCCTGCTCTTGCTAAATATTTAAGAGGTTTTCTCACAAGTCATAAATCAGTACTATGGGCCATGCTTTATTTTGTCAATATGGTTTAGAACTTTTTAAGCAAGCCACTAACAAGGCAACGTGACTGAAGAGTGTCAAATGATTGGCTCCTTTCTACGTATGTGTGCAGAAGCTTTCGGCTCCGCCCTGACTACGCCTTGACTAAAATGCAAAACAGCATCTGCTGCTAAACGTGGGCCTCTCCAGGGAGTCTCTCCCTAGCACAGACATCCACACCCTGCTTGAGTGCCTGCCTATCAGCCCGGAAAGCAGCTGGGCTCCAATCTCAGCTATTTGCCAGCATCAGCAGCCGGTGTAGGTACCGAGCGCCGCTGCTCGGCCCGCAGATGAGTTATATTGCGCTACATTTCATCCTTTCAATGAATTAAAAAAAAAAAAGAAAAAAAATCTGCAGCACAACCTCCTTTATGCATCAACCATGAACAGCATTAACATTTAAAACCTAATGGCTTTGTAGGGATCGATAGATGGCTTTTTTGTCACATGCTCCGTGTTAATAAAAACAAATACAATCAAGCGACTGAAATATACATGCAGATAGCAGTGTGTGTGTAGAAGAACCCTTATCACAACTACACCACCGACATATGCTGACTGGAGGCTTTATGCCAGCTGATGAAATGTCGCAACCCTTTGTGAGTATGCTATCAGGCGTATATCTCTCCAAGACACACACACACACACATATGTACACAAAACAGCCCTAACATTGGCTCTTACTAAGTTAGGTTAGGTATACCTTACGTGACCGGTCTGTCTGCAGCAACTCACAATTTTGCATGTACAGTTCATGACAAAATCATAAACACAATAGATATACGTATATATTTTTTTATATCAGTGAAAAGAACCAGTTCCAATGACACATTATAAGTGAGTGACAGCTTAGCGTTAAGTTGATTTTTATAGCCTGCTATGGTCTGGCTCAGCATGGGCCAGCAAAGCAAATGAAAGAGCAGATTCCTTCCATGTCGCTAAACCAAATTGAGTTTGACCCCACACTGGGCCTGACTGCATTAGAGCATGACTCAAACATATGATTAGCCTGCTCCAGTCAGCTTATTAGGGAATAATAGTAAATCTAATTGGAAGGTAATTAGCGTAGGATTGCTCACAGTGCAGCACTCTGCATATTTGGGAGCCGGTGTGTGTGTGTGTGTGTGTGTGTGTGTGTGTGTGAGTGTGAGAGTGGCTGTGTCCAGAGCTGATTAGAATAGGTAGAAGAGACTTCCCCTTGTAAAATTGACTCATTATGATCATTTAGGTGACAGTGCTAATTCAGGCTTGAATGGACTGGTAACACACACACACACACACGCTAAAACACAGGACAGGGGTCACTGGTGTTTGGGTATGATGAAAATAGATTGAAGTTTCCATAAATGGTATTATTTATTTCTAGCTAAATGTTCTGTTTTGTTATCCTGCTTTGATCACAATATGAGGTGCTGCTTTGTTTTGCTCTCCTTTCCCATCGGATGGTCGACTAGACTTTTTTTTTTTTTCTAGTTTGCACATTTAAAATGAAAACTCTGACTTCTTTTACATGTATTAAATTGCTCAACTCCTAGACATATTATTATGATGATGATGATTATTATTGTTGTTATTATATTAGGTACAAAAAAGATACACCACGTCTCAATTTCTATATTCTCCGTTAATGTGTGCAATATTCTCACTGTAATGTAGGTGAGAATTTCTAAGACTTTCATAATTTAAGCATAACATATCATAATTATTTTATCCGATCGAATGAACCTGGAAGAATGTAAAGCATTGTTCCACCCACAAGTAAATGAAATGGTGCCCCCTTCAGTTCTTGCACTTTTGTGATATTCAAGTGAATTAGGCCTTAAGAAAAAAGGATTAGCAATCAATACGATACAGATCGTGACTCCCTCATCTTTTTTTTTTCTTCCACTTCTCCTTCCTCTCCGCTGAGGCGTAATAGAGGGTCTGACATGGCAGTATTTCATCCAGTGCTTGCTGACACCTGCGCTCCACGCAGGGGAGCAGTCAGGGACAGAGGGACCTGTCAGTGACCATTCTGCAGCTAAAGCTTGCTTTTCACTAAATCTGTTGAAGAAACATCCATCATTGGCTCGCCAACTAAGAAAGCTCCCATGCACGTCAAGACACTCATCACTCCACTCCTTGTTTCTCATCAATGTATGACTTCATCTTTGTCAGAGGAATTGTCCCTCACCATGCATCACTATCTCACTGGCACTTGCAACCCCATGAAAGATGCTTCAATAATTACACAACTCAAAAAGGTTGCTCCAAAATCCAGGAATATATCTATCTCTTTGAGAAGGAAAGTGCCCCGCCAGCAACATTTGCATTTTGTTCTTTCTGATTTATAGAAGCTGAGGCCAGGCGCATCTTGGGAAATGAGGCGGCTGGATGGAAACTACGTTTCCCAGAGGCAGGCTGCTTTTGCTTTTGCTTTTGCCTTTGTCAGCAGCGAGCATCTCAGGGAGGTTTTGTAGCGCTGATATATCTCCCAACAAGGAGGAGAAAGAGACAGCAGGAAGAAAAATGATCAGATATCAAAACAAAAGCTTTTTTTTTTTTTTAAAACAACTCGTGTTTTCATTATTTCCCATCACACCACTTTTGTCCAACAACATTGGAGTTGTTGTTTTTTTTCCTTCAGATGTACAGAATACCTCCAAACTACAAAAAAAAGAAAGGTTCTAATCACCTTTTTTTTAGGGGGTGGGGGTATATTGAAATGGATAAAACTCGGATGTGCGACTGGGAAATAATGAGAAAACAGGAGGGAGCCAGAGGGAGATACTAATACAGAGTAGTGAGCAGGAGCAGAGAAACAAGCAACCTTTTTTGTCATGCTATCATTACCTCCTCCATTCCTGCTCTCCACTCAGTAAATAAGAGAGCGGGGTGATTGGGGGAACAAAGCAATTCTACAGAGGAAATTACACAACAGATGGATTTTCCCAAAGAAGGAAGCACTAAGATAGAAAAAGGGAGAATACACACAGCAGACAGACAAATTAGTGGACATAAGCAGATAGAAGAAGAAAAAGGTGGCTGGCTGACAGTTCCAGCTGAGTTGCGCCGTATTATCTATCAAGTGTGACTCGTACATTTCCTGTACATACGTACTATGCGGCCGGCCGGCCGGCCATTTATCTGCATTCAGCCCTCCGCTAAAACCCCTGACTGCTCCGACGCGTCCGCCGACGACGGCAATGGCGAATGGGGCAAACATTAAAAACTCTCTCACACACTGCTTACGATGAATGCATTGGAAATATTTACCAGTCAGACTATATATATGTAATGTACGTTCTTTTAGCCTCCTGAGACTATAATACCAGAACAATTCTAAATGAATCGATGAATCAACTATCAAATTAAGCGACAACTATTTCAGTCATCGAGTCATCGTTTAGTCATAGTTTTTGGTCCAAATACTCTAATATCACGACAGCAATTTTTCATTCATTCCTAAAAATAAAAGCATGTACAAAACAAAAAACCCCATCATTTTATATCCAACAGGAGACAATTCAGTAGAGGCTAAGCTCCAGCAATCGCTCAGTAAGCATATACTCTACCTGTTCCGAAAAACAGCCATGCGCAGCACCACACAAACAAACTATTATTACAAAAGATGATGCTTGTGTACATCATGTCTATGTCACCTTAGGGAGAGAGAGCCTCTGCCCCCGTAATTCCCGGTCAGCAGTCAACGCTGCTCCACAAATGACTAGCATGTCTTTTTACTGTGATACAATCTCATAGAATCTCATTAAATGTAATGTAAAAAAAAAATTAAAAATACGTGGGTGCAGTGATGTCAGTTTTATGAGTCACCTGTCTGGTGGCGCCTGCGGGCCTTGCGGCCTGTCGGAATACTAGGTGCGCCTCTCTGCTTCTGCGATCACACATTGGGGCAGGTTCCTGGCACTGGTTCTCAGGTGCATTGGGAGGACCGATCCATCTGCTCCTCTGACCCCGTGCCCCACGTCACCGTCGGCATCCTCAATCATTGTCTGGCTGTACGGCCTAACTCAAGGGAGTCTGGCTTCTTGTACGCACACTCACGAGGCATTTTTGGGGTAATTTGCGGCGAGTGGTGGGCCGGGCGGGCGGGCTGCAGTGCAAATAGTTGTTATTGCTCTCCTCCTCTGCCCTGCCTGTCTTCTACTTTCAATGCATTATTTTATGAGGTCAGGCAGAGGTGAGCCTTACACGATGCAAGGTTACGTTTTGGAATATACAGCCCACGTGCCGTGGCCTCCTGCCACGCAATCTTTTTTCATACATTCATTCTCCAATTCAATGGGAAATGTGCGAGTTGCCTTCTTGCCTGACTTGCAACTACTTCAGAATTGATTGCAGCGCACTAACCTTACACAGACCTAAGACACTTACATGCTGAAGGGATAATGACTTCCATTGTCTCTTTTTTCCTTCTGTCTGTTCCCTCTTCAACCTTTTTGTTTGACTTCCAATAGTCATCTCAAAACAAACCGAGCTAGCCATCAAATTGTCTCAATTCAGCCAAAATAAATCCGTTTTCAAATTGTTTTAAATATATATCTGTCATGATATATTCATGACCACACCATGACTAAAAAGACCATCACGATAACAAGCGTCAGCTTCAAGCTTGCCATTTAGTTTTTCTTTGATTTCGGCATAAGATTTAGTGATGCTTAGTAGAAAGAGGGACACAAGCCTGTTGATGCTAAAAGAACATCTAATCAAAGGGTGGAAATTTGTCTTCACACCCCCTCATCAAGTTGAGGGAAAAAGCAGCGATAGCATCTCATTATATAAAGAGGAGTAAATGCATAACCGCCCGCTGAATATTAAAAACACACATTGCTATTTCCTCTGTGGATCTTATCGCTGGCTGGGCCAACATAAGGCTGACATCTTCTGGGGGGGGGAATGAAAAAAAAAATGATCATGAGAATGAGGAAAAGATAACAGCTGTTTGATCCCCTGGCCTGCAATTGTGACATTAGCAAATTGACTGTCTAACTTTACTCATCTATACATATATATATGTGTTAGACCTATATATTTAAACAGGTAGAGTATGAAAACTCTCTAGAGTCTGAGACATGTAATCTACAAACGGTGAGTTGCTCTTAAACGGCTAATTCTCCCGGATTAAAGGATCCCGGCAAACATAAATCTCTCTCACATTGGGCCCTCGTTCTCTCATTTGCCATTCTCCCTTTCTAACCCAATTTGCTCCCAGTATTACTTCACAACCGCAAAATGTTGAAAGATTGCTTCTTTGAGTTTCAATTCCTTCATCAATAAATCATAAACAATCACTTCCTCTTACCGGCATGTGGTACCGAGCAATTAGTGAAGAAAAATATAGTATTTATTACATGAAATAAAAAAAATAAAAAAAGAGACTGCTGTGGAGAAAATTCTGCTGTAAATAATTCTCTGGCAGATACAGCTCGACATGCGAGCCAAAGACACCAGATTGACTCTACAGACCGCCCAACGCTGCTTCACCATTTCCCAGAAAGCTTTTGTGCATGTCCAACGGAAATCCACTAAAAAGCCTATTAAGGAACACACGAGACACATGCACTTACCGACAACTAGTCCTTGTTAAAAAGCGGCTCTGCAGACTTAAGTATTGGTTGATATTGCATTCAATCGGATGGTAATGAGTGAATTAGAGCCCCCCCCAAAAAACCAACAACGCATAATAATAAATACCTTCACCTCAGTGTGCTTGTAAACAAATTCAAGTTTTGCTGCAGTGTCTTGAAGTAAATGATAGTGCATGTGGGGAGCCTGAAGTTATTTTGGCATTGCTTAGTTTAACAGCTCAATGTTTGGCCTCGCATCCTTTTTTTGCTGCCTGCCACGGAGGTTAGGGTCTAGGATCACAGATGCATTTTTCTTGACTGTTGAAGTTTTAGTCAATATGGTGGGCAGTTTTAGCACAAGCCCTTTCCTTATTTGTTGCTTTGGGGAATTTGTGATTAGGATTTTGGATATTAAGGTTTATCGGGCTAAAGGGAAACATTCTGTTAGAAAATCAACCATCATTCCTGGAGATACATGTAAACTTGAGCTTCTTCTTCAAAACTTTTTGAGATTGACTCTACGCTAACAACGGGTGGTGCAGAAGACTGGACTTTTTGCAGCTCATCTTTTTCAAGTTCACTCTCAGGATGTGCCGTCTTTGGGTGTTTGAAGAAATTGCTTGTGTTGCTGATGTGTGAAAGCGTTTTGTCACACACTTGGCACCTTGCTGTAACTTTATTGAGTGGTGTAAAAGAGCAGCACACACACTTTTCTTTCTGCTCTTTGCCCGGCCGGCTAGGGCCGAAGGGGGCAGTGGCTCGAGGGCATCCGCATAAAGGCAAAACATTCCATCGCCACCCAGTTTGACTTCTTGTTTTAAGTTTCCTTGTAACGTGACATGGACCAGTACAATTCACTTTTTTTTTTTTTCATCTGCTAGTTGATAGCAATTTGATGTTGAAATAAATGAATGCCAAAGCAACTCTTAAGGACATCAACAATAAACACCAGAGGGCACGAGATTAGCACCTCGCTACAAGTATTCCAAGCAAAATAGTGACGAGTAAATATATGAACAAGCTTAAAAAAATGAATGAGCCTCTCCGTTCCAATAGTATTGGAGGAACGCTGGGCGTGAGAAATATGAAAAGTGCAGATGACCACCACAACAACAACAACAAGCAATTCCCCGGTTGACCTAATACACTCGGTGGGGTCACAATGATTGAGAAGGGGCGGCCTACAGAATTGAGAAAGCGAGAAACGGGGGGGGAAGGATGCAGGGCATGTGGAGTTAGGAAAAAAGTCATTTATGTGAGCAACGGTGCAGTTACTGTATTGGACAGGTGAGTATGTGTGTGTGTGTTGCTGAGCAGTATTATTTCCAACTTGTTCTTGGCCGCCCCCAGAATGCGCTCAAATGGCCCAATATCCTTTAACATAAAGTCACAGGGCTGTTATTCCATTTACCGCACTGCCCCCTTTTACATGCGCTTGTGTTTGTGAGTGCAAAACAAGTTCTTAATGAGCTTTTGCTGGTCATTCAATGCGTGTGAAAATAGAAAATGCACCCCTCGGACCTAAATGTGTCTCAAATGGGTCATTGCCATTTGCCGGGAGAAGGGCTTTGATAACAAAAGAAAACTACTTTCGCCTTTAAACCTCAAAGCACTTACGCAAGAAAAGTCTTGGGGGCTGATTTGTTAAAGGGTTGCGCATTTCAAAAAAACACGGACGAAAACTTGTCGAAGCTTATCAAGCAACTAGATTGCAATTCATACAGTATGCGGTTTTTTCTTTTTTCAATCTTCCAAAATGTAAAATAAAGAGACAGTGAGAGCGCGTTCAGGTCACTCCACAATGGACGATAAAATCCTTAATGGACAGAATCACTCCAAGTGAGACGTTAAATAATTTTCTTCATTACATTTATGAGTTGATCAATGGTGAGTCATTTGATTCGGAAGTCTCCTGCAGAGTCCAATCTAATCTGACCTGATTATGATGTGGCCAATCGTATAATGTGTAAAGACCTCGGGATAGCACATAAAAATGGTTATGACCCAGCTAGGCGAGTTCAAGGGATGGAGCGGCATCACATCTAATATATTGGACACAAATACTTATTGCCGACCTTCTCAAATGGTCAACACATTGATTTGTTTCCCTCAATTTCACTTGGTGCTGCACTTATTAAGACACATGTTTACAATTTCAGATATTTGCCACCTGGGAGTTGCTCTTAACCCACAATGCAGTTTGTTCCTCTTTGTGGAGCTAAACGGAAAAATAGGTGTGTCAGGGTTACTACAATAAAGTGAGAAAGCTCTCATTAGTTCGGGAAATAGAGAGCAAGAGCAAGAATTTACCCCAAACCCCATGCATCTTAATTACATTCTTTTTTTTTCTGAATTATTTACCACATTTTAAAAAATCATTACTTTCCTCTAACACCTCAGGGTAAGCCTGAGTTTGATTTTGTCCAAAAAATGCAAATGAGAGAGAACAAAAAGGAGATACGTATAAGAAGGCCGCAGGAGTGTTACCGATTAACAATGATACAGTCAAGCAGCAAAAAATGTCCTTGGAGGAAGTTCACGTTCTTCATTTGCTCCTGTGGTGATGATGCATGAAGTAATAAGCGCTGGAACAAAATGTGACCTGACCTCCAGCCTCCTTTTTGAAATGTTCCCATTTTTTCCCTTCTCTGTTAGATCCATTCAATTTCAATCCATGAAAAGTAAAAACAGAGCATAACAATTGTTGACGCAGTTAATGGGTGGTGACCCGGGTCAGAGATGTAGAACAGGTAACATTCAGTACTGTCATTGCAGCGATGCTATTCTGCCGCCAACGCGATAAGAGCGTGTTGGCTCACTGACCTTTCCCCGGTGGCTCCTCTGTAAACACTTCTAATGATCGTTGTCGGCGATAACACCTGACTGTCTGGCTCATCTGGTTTTTTTTTTTCCTCCCGTACACTCTCCATTTAGTCTCATCTGCCGCTCCCTCGCTTGTGTTAAAACCTTGGGTAATATCCTTCCCTCCCACTGATATCCCTTTGTACTCAGAGGAGAAATCCTTGAAATCCCCTCTCCTGCTCACCATTTAATCTCCTTATCGGCGTGAAGATTACAGCACATGGTGAATAGAAGAATGTGCACCAAAGTGCTGAACACCTGGCGGAAAGCGTTGGATGTGATATAGCCAGACTCGGGATTACAAGCGCTCGCTCGCTCGGGTGAAAGATTGCTCCACACGTCAACCTCGGCTCTTCAAAACGCCGTGGGATATGGAGACAAACAACCGGCAATTAGCCTCAATCGTATTTTCCAATGAGCCATTATTTTTTCCCTATAATGGACATTTCTCCAAATATGAACTGCCTCGTTTAAAAACAAAAACAAGAATCTATTTTCCTCCAAAAGGCAATTGTAAAAAAAAAAAAAAATTAACTCCAGCCTACTGGTTGTGGTTAATAAATGGGAGCATGCCAACACGCTCTGGGGGTTGAGATGTGAAAGCCGACTACCGACAGTCAGATGTGCAACTGAAAACACTTGCTCGGAATGCACAAAAGTTAGGTGGAAGCAGATTTATTGATTTGCTAACTTCCAGCCTGGGGAACCTTACTCTGTTCCCTTTCCGACAGTCTGTGTTATACCGTAGCTATGCTGTTGAAATATTTACCAACAGGCTTTGTTATAGTATTTCTGCTTTCCTCTCTACGATTGCCTTACTCTCTTCATGGTCATTCGACACTTGCTCATTTTGCCAGCTATTGACTGACACCATCACCGCTTCATCAAATATGAAATATTGAGAGAAAAATGTTTGTAATATGCGTAAAAGCTTTTCATTTTCCATGCAGCAAATGAAGTGGCAGATCAAATCTTATCCCAGACAGAGTCTTGGAGTTACGCAAACGTAATCTAGAGGAAGAGCTCTCATTTGCTTCATAATTGACTTCAATTACCGTGTCCACACCTGACCAAACAAACTAAGCCAAGTTGGATCGAAATGGACTCGTGGCAAAGCACTTAGGTAGGTCCACTGAAAGCCCAAATGAGCTCCATTTCATTTCATCACTTGTGAATATCATCGGAGCCCCTCAGCAACAAACTGGTGGTGGACAAGTCATCTTGATCAGATGCGCTCCATCCAATCATGAAAGATCCCAAATACGCGTCGGCCCGGATTCAATGTTAGTGTAAGACGAGCTCGAGTCAAGCGCGCGTAATTGGGCTTCATCCGAAAGACCCTGAGATCTGGAAAGCCCTGTCCTGAAGCACTGAAGAGGGTCAAGAAAGGTAGAAAGAAGGAGAGGAAGAGTAAAAAAGGAGGTAATCTCTATTCAAGAGCAGGCACTCATTTCACTGTCTAGGGCTCCAACAGGCCTCCCGCTCCCTCTGCTCCTCTAATCCATGCAGTCCCCTGCTCAGCACACTCAATTATTTATCAGCTCATAGGCACACCGAGGAGAGCGGAGCGGAGGGGAGGGGAGGGGAGGGAAGGGGAAGGGAGGGGGGCGGAGGGGAGGGGGAAGAAGCATCTGCACTTTTCTTCTGTGCTCATCGTAGCTGCTCTTTTATTTTCCCTCCTCTTGAGCAGTGGCCATTCCTCCATGTCCAGCATGAATTATTTACGCTAATGACCCCACGGGTACAAACGAGGGGAAGGAAAACATCCCGGTCATCACCTTTTCCCTTTTTCCCTTTCTGTGTCCCCGGTAAGCACCTGGATCCTGACCTGCCCTCAAGATGCTTCCTTCCTCACACAATCTTTTTTTTTGGGGGGGGGGTTTCCTATCTCCGCGTCCACTCTTGATGTACCTGTTCATTAGTTCCGGCTACTTGCTGTGTTTCTTTTCTTCCGGCCCCTATTATCGCCCTTACATCTTTCGGACTAGAGGTCTTTTTTCCTTTTGGGAGTCTCTGAAAGGAAGGATGGATGGATGGATGGAGGGAGGGAGGGAAGTAGTTGGAATGTGTTAGTGTTGTCACAGATATACCAAAGGGATCAGCTGCAAACTCAGCAGTGCATTTAGAAGTGTGTTCACTGCAGTATGTTTTAAAAGGCGCCTACGTATGTTTGGCTAAGCTTTGCATGTAATCCTTTGTGTGTATTTACACTTACTACCAGGCTCGCTCACTTCTGTGCATTTGCATTCTTTGACTGTATACGTACTGTATATGTATTTATTTGTAGTTTGTGTCTGAGAGAGAACGAGTGGAGAGGGGGAGAGAGTCAATAAGGAGTAGTGATGAAGAGGAATTGCTAATGTCAACTGCACTTGCTTGCTGCTTCAGTATCAAAGGGGCCCTGCATGCTTCATATCTGCAGACAGCCACCAGCGACAGACTCCCCATCATTAACTGCGCTACGTACGGCACACCGGGCCAAGGGAGACAGTGGGGAGGAAAAAAGGAGGACAGCAAGATAAAGTCACACTTTGTATTGAAGTGCACGTCAATGAATAAAAAAAGAAAATCCAGCTTAACGCTCCGAATATCACGTCAACACTTGAATCACACGACAGCGACCGCTCCATCTGTGTCCATCGTGCAATATTGATTAACCCTGCTCATAGAATAACGCTTAAACTCGCCTGGAGTCGAAATGAACCAAGAAGGTTTTTGTGCAACTTTTTGTGCGGAGCTGTTCAGGTTTGAGAAAAGGAGAGACACCTTACAGTGTGCTGCTGTCTTCATTAGAAACTACTTGCAGACTGAGGTCATATGTGACTATCATTTGAGATATGTATATACATTTGATACATTTTTATATACGCATCTATCATTTGAAAATTATTTATTATTGCTGTAATGTCTTGACAAGTGAGCTCACGGCAATTAAGGTGTTCTGGGTGAATATGTCATATTATGCTTGCTGCTCTGCAGGACATAAGTGGCCCTTACACTCACAGCAGTTGGTAATTACTTGGTAACCTGAATGTCAAAACCATTTAAAAAGCCCTCCGTGGTGCTCCTGTTTATTGCATAATAGCTAATAAAAGCTTCTCCTTACTATTGGATATCGTGGAGACAGAACGTGCTTTTACACGACTCCCCAATTATAGCAGCAAAGACTGTCCAGGTTGAAAAATAGTGTGGCGTCAAAATATTTAGGATGCAACTGGGAATAAATCATATCAAGCACATGCATAGTCCCAATCCTAAAAAAGTCAGTAGAGCCTGCAACGCCTTTCATTAAATACATTTGGGAAAGAAGCCGCTTCTCTCCGATTTGCTAGACTTGAAGAAGATTCAAAGCTCTGGAAGATCATGCAACATAATCTGAATGTACCCATCCAAGCAAATAACGAGCAGCTGTGAGAGCCATTATTCACTCAGTCTGCAGTTACTTGCTTTGCAATGCTGAGTCAGCAGATACTATACTGTACAAGAGCATTGAAAAATCGGCCCTGAAACTTGTAGAAAAATGGCATGTTCCAAATGTGTGCGTGCGTGCGCGCGCGCTTCAATTGAGTCAAATGATTCTTAGTCTTCTTGACGAGAGAGCAGAACAGATCAATAAGCACAAAGAATTTTTGATCAAGTAGTAACAAAGAGCCGTGATTAGGGACGAATCAAAGCGAGTCGAGCATTTCATGTGAGCCACAGCGAGAGGCCTCTCGGTACTCACCCAGAAATACATCATCATCTCAGCAGAGAGAGGATGGTAGACTTGCAAAGAAAGTGGAGAGGCCAGGGCTCTTCTTTTTTTTCTTTTTTTTTTTCCCCCTCTCTCCTGGTCAAACTTTATCTATCCTGTCTTACTTCCTCAGTCCTTTCACGTTTTTTCGCCTCTCTCTGGGATGTAATTTTTGGCAGTGCCGTCTGCTGACAACCACTTAATTGCCCCTGTGTTTGTGGATATGTAGCCAAGTTATAAAGTCCCTTTTATGTGTCCCGCTGCCCCTGAAGACAGTCGCTCTGCCGTTCCCGCTGACTGTGTTCGCGTCTCAGAGTTGCCGCAGAAAAAAAACCTCAAGCTGCTTCCTCTCCACTAAAAAACACAGGCTCTTCTTTGCCAAAGGGGAAAGGAAGGAGAGAAAAAAAAGAATATGGAGAGAGGCAAAAAGAGGGGAAAGTGCTCTAAGGCGTTGCTAATGTATCCCCGCTTTGCCTCCCTTCTATCTCCTCTTCACAACTTTCCAACCTCTTGTCCTATCTCTTTTTTGGTTTTTTTTTGTTCTTTCTCCCCTCTACTTTTTTACCTGCCTCCTCCCTCCCTCCCTCCCTCCCTCTGCTTCCTATTATCGTCCTGAGCAGCTTCGGTTCGGCAGCGGTGTTTTATGAGGGAGGCAGGTGTGAGACTTTCTTCTTTTAGTGTTCCCAGGTGAAGACGGCAGAAGATACAAGGGGGGAGGTTTGGAAAAGCCGGAGTTAACCACACTGAGCGATAGCACGGAATCTTGCAACAGGGAAGAACAAGTGCAGAGGGGATGAGATGGAGAGCGGAAAGATGCACAACGTGAGCGGGAGGGGAGGGGAGGGGAGGGCCGGGGAGGGGAGGGGAGGGCAGAGCCCCACATGGTTGCTTTACAGGCTGGACAGAACTTATTGGAAATTGATGAAAAATCCAAAAATGGTGAAAGACAGTAAGAAAAGCTCTTTTTTTGGTCTTTACTATCATTTGATATCATCTAAAATTCCCTGTTCACAAATCTGCTGATTTAGCAATTGCGCTTAATTTGGAATCAGATGTTGTTTTCAAACTTTGAAGTCAATAGTCTACTTCACCTAAAAAATGGATCCAGAAGATTATATTTGGTGCAACCACTTGGCAAAATAAAATGGACTAAAAACTATACTTTTATTTTGGTATTTTCCTCTTCCATTACATGTACAAGTGCACTTTCATGTGATTTGCACTCAAGCTGGATGAGACAGGCAGGCAGGCAAGTGAGAGGGAGGGAGGGATGGCGAGATGAGGATTGCATACTAGCCTGGCTCAGCAACTTTGGCCCTCAAACACCAACGGCCAACCCCCACATCACTGTTACGGTCAATACAAGCACTAAGATAAGCGCCTGCTACGTTAACTACTTCACTGCCTCAAAATACTGCAAAGTGTACAAACGGATTTAATGGGAATATGCCGAACGATAGTTCAACCTTGTTTAAGATAAATACGTCTTCTAGTTTTTAAGAGTCGGTCGGGGTCCGGGTTTCTGGGTGGCCTTTGCATTTTGTTATAATGCAAACGAACGCTCATCCAATTCTATATTACACCGTTGCTAATGAGAAAAAAAAAAAAGACACTGACATCAGCATTAGCCATACAATGACTTGATCCAAAGGCTGATGCGGTGTGGCCCTTATGTGCTGCAGTAAGCAGATTGAGTCAGCCAGCCAGCCAGCCAGCCAGCCAGTCAGCTAGCCAGCCAGCCCTCTCTCTGCCTACTCTCTTGATGGCTCATCTTAAATTTGCCGTTTTACAAATGACTGCAGGTTATTTTCAATGCGTTTGACCTGCACCTTTGGTTGTTAGCAATTTGGAAAGGTGAGACTGTGGCACTTTCAAAAAAATGGATTCCCAAGGCAGGACATGTATTTTGTTTCCTCTGAAAAATGATGGCACTTGACAAAAAGCTCCAGTTGTGCCTTAAGGACACGTGGGCCTTGCCAATGGGCATTTGGACAAATTTAAAAAAAAATTATGCTACCATTGTGTTTATTCTTTGACAGAAGGTTACTGACAGTCCTGCCACAAAAAAATATATAAAAAAATCACAGAACAATTACTTTCCTACCGTACTCAAGACCAAAACCTCCATCAATCCTTTATTTAAAAACAGCAACTTTATTTGGAAGCCTGAATGAATTGATTCTTGTGAACTTCTACTCCAACTCCTTTTAGCCATGTTTTTCTCATCCGTCAGATTGGATCGGTAAATCCTGATTGGATTTGTGTTACCACTTGGGAGTGTAGGTAATATATAAGCACTTAACACAAACGTCTCTTCAAAAGAACAACACTTAATCCAGGTTCTTTAGCATTCGACAGTAGTATTGTCTTACCTTTTTTTTTTTTTGATTGACTGGTTGGTGATCCGTAGCATCTTGCTAAATCAAAATAAAATGGGCGCATTCTCTAATTTTGAGTTTTTTTTCTTTTTATTATTTACATATAAGTTGACTACATAACAGATCCATCAGTCTGCATTATGCCCCTAATTGATTTTTTTTTTTTTTAATGGTGTAAACAGCCAAGCAGCAAATAGCCAACTGCTCATAATGGTGATGATGATTATCGTCATCAGCGATAACAACGGTCTTGAACCAAATTTACCATTAAAAGAGCTGATGCGAGCAGATTATGACCTTTGAGGCGATACACCCCAAATCTCAGCCGCCAAAATAAAATGAGAGGCTCAGAATGTCGGTGACACAAACAAGGCAACATATCGGTACGAAGCTCGCCTGTATCCCAGTATGAGGAGACAACATCAATATCAATCTACTGTAACATTTATCAGCAGCTCAATAACACACAGCCTTGCAATCAGCAAGCGACATGGAAGAGATTACAGTCTAATTCAAATTTAATTGAAATACCACTAATATTGCATTAGTGTGTGCTGAAAGGACCTCATTCATTATCCCAAGATAAAACAACAACAGCCTCCAAGGCTCAGTCACACTATTTAGCGCCTGGATAACTAAATGGGTGCATCACTGTTTGTGGAGGGAGTGGCAGCAGTTGACAGACAAAATGTTGACAAAGCTTGATAAGGGGAAGAAAACAAGGTGGTATGTAACTCACCAGTCTGGTGACGAGGGGAACGCCAAAATGCCAAAAGTGTTCGTTGAAGAGTCCACTGTATAGCACGTTCCCAAACAGAGCGATGGGTCCCGGTTTGAACACACCAGGCTTAGTTTCTGGAGAAAAAATAGATCAAATACATCAATATTCAGCAGCAAAATGTATATGAAATGTTGACAAAAATGTGATTATTAAAAAAAGCTCTCAAATCCCTTTATTTATCCATCTCGTGTGAGATTAGAGAAGCACACACATCTTTACCTGATTCTGTGGCCTGCTGATAAATTAGCCTGAGTGCAAATGATTTTATAGCTTTACAGTGGCTCCTATTTGTTCTTTTTTCCACAGTGTGCTTTCGCAAGTGCTCCAAAAGTTTCTTGCTTGTCTCACGAATCCCCTTGCTCTAGCCTCAGTCGGCACGGCTATGAAATCTTTACTCGCCGTTGGCTCAGCAACTCGGATAAAAGTCGCTTGTATCAGATGGTGGAAAAAATGGTGGTGAAACATTAAACCATGTCACAGGCATGCTTTTTAGACGCCCGAGAATTTCATGTAGAATATGTCTCATTTTAAACAGGAGCGCAGCTTGAATCTGCATAATGCATTATAATGCAAACTTTTCTATTTGATTCTACTTTACTGGTACATATATTATGACTTTTCATTTCGACGCATCAAAGCTGCAACCTGCAGCTCCCTAATCCAAGTCCATCCAGACTGAAATAAGAATACCGTCCGTCCCTACTGACTTACGTAACGCTATTTGTGTCACCGGGCTCCCGACAATTGGGCCCTACATCCTCTTACTTAAAAAAGTGCAAGACAAGGAAAGTATCAAGGGATAGGTGAGAAAGACGGTATGAAGAGAAGAACATAAAACAGGAAGGGATTTTTGGGTGAAAGGAGTGGCGCTTCAAACGGATGGATAGACCTCCTGCGTTGTCTCGTAGCAATGACAAAACATACAGTAGTATATTATATCAGCGGCGATACAAAGCAATCGTAAGGCATCAAAACGGCATCGGAAGCGTTCAAGTCCGACATCAGTCATTTGTCTCACTGACGCACGCCCATGCTTTTGTGCTGATGTCAAAATCATTTGATGGATTAGAGACATTCATCAGTAATGTGACTGAAAGGTTGGAGTTAACAATAAAAATGATGAAAGACTTTGTCTCCTTCATAAACCACCAGGAGTCATCTTCATTGACATCCGTCACAAATCATATTCACCTGATGTCACGTTTAATATTCCTTTCCTACAATGGCAAATGAATGCTTTGTTTGCTCAAGAAATACATCGCAAACCTCTCCGTTTATTGATTACACTAAATCACATTGCTACGAGGGTTGGCTGCGCACTAATGCAAAGTATTAATCTGACAATTACAAGATATGCTGTGCTGAATACTTAAACACGTGCAGATTGTAAATGTTTCACATTAGCAGTGGATGAAACAACATTTCTTGCTTTTGTTGGACCAAAACACATTTACAAGTAAAGTCAAGTGGGGTTTTGTTTCTTCTTCTTGAAAGACTACACCAGATTGTTGCAATATGTACAAAGCAGCCAATACTTGTCAGAAATTCCAGACTACCAGACTAAATAACCCTCTATCATCTCTATCGTTATTTTAGATTTTCCTCTCGACTCGCTGTTGCTGAGGGAATCGGATGTAGCTTTTTTTTTTCCCGCTGCAAAGAGCAAACCTGGGGCTGAGATGTGCATCTGAAGTGCTTATGATCAATATGTCCAACAATAATTCATTCTCATTATCTGGCCCACCTGTTCAGGATGGCCAGGTTTGCTATTGGTGTGTTTTTTTTTTTTCCTGATTTTGTTTGTTCACTAAAAGACAACAGATAAAATCTTGACTTAAGTAAACGGACCACCTCAGTGTCCACACCCACAGCATAGCATTGTTTACTTTGTGGTCGTATAAATGTTGTTGTTTTTCACAGTGTAAAGTGAGATACACAATAAAGCATCTTGTTGCACAATAATAAAAACAAAATCTCAACTATACATACACTTCTGAGAAATGTACCATGTAATCATTCTCATAGATGGCAAACATGCATTAATGAAATGTGCACAACCCCAATCTAAGAACACTAATAAAACAGTAGGCACACTCTACTTAATGAATACAATAATACTACCCTTGCCTAGCATAATAAACTTATGAAAAGATTAATACACACAATTCCTGTAAAAAAACAACAAGTAGAATGAGACTGGGAAAAAGATCTTGGAGGATATTCAACCTCAGACTCAATAAAAGAAAAGCGTTAGTATTTGTTGTTCTTATTATTAAAAATCTAATTTCTTCATGAAACTTCCAATTAGAATGGCTTATGAGAACAAAAGCTGAATCCACAATACATTACAATGTCCATTATTGGCAGGATGGGGAATTAGCGCTCTCTTGTGGCGTCACCTTCGGAACTAGTCTTCGAAATGCTCTCATGCTCTCACGTACTGACGGATGGACGGATGGATGGACCGACTTCCATGTATCCATGCAGCCATGCAGCCATGCATCCATCATCCATCATCCACCATCCATCCATCCACCAAACCAACCACCCACCCATATGTTGAAAAGGTTAACTGGGTCATTTCTTATTTTAACATTGTCATTATAAAGTTGAAATGGTCATTTCATTGTTGAAGCTGGGATTGGAATTCAATAGGAAGGAGGAAAAAAAATCAATCACTTCCCCCGGTCAACCAACCCTGTCGAAAAACCATCCACTCCCCCCCAAAAAAGAGCTTCATCAAACTTTCCGCCTTTACAAAAATACCCATTTAGCCTACTTTATCTTTGTGCTTGTCGTTCCAGAAAGAGTGGCAAAGCAAAGCCATCTCCTCATCAAAAAATCCAAAATCCCAATAAAGGCTCCACAGTCCATCAAGCCAAGCAGTGGATTTGTCAGCACTGTTACTAATAACTGCTGATGAAAATCGTAAAGGTCAATAAAAGCCTACGGATGAGCTGCTGTGGTTCCCCATTACCAGCCAGTCATCTAGAAACAAATATGACTAGGACAGCATCTTAGCTCAGTGCAGCAGAGATTTACAAAGCATGTCCAAAGAAGCCCCACGCTTGCACTCTCGAGATTTTCATGAATTTCCCGTTCCTTCTCAATTAAAATGACCGACTGCACAAACCAAATTTGGGAAGAGCAAAGATCTGTTGATTTCTATTTGCGAGGGATATTTGCTTTCCGCCATTAACGTAGCTTGTCAATACAGAAGTGAATCAATATTGAACACCCTGGTGGATTCGCTTCAAATCATAAAAGGGCCTTGACAAGCCATGCGGATGAAGTCGTATCATTCGACGAGAGTCACGAAGCTTCCCTCCGGTATACGAGCATGCGCACTTGCACACGGCGGCCTCATAAAGGAGTTGCTAATTGGCGTACACACGAGTCAATGTTTAGTTCGTGATTAATCAGCCCAAAAATGGAGGGCTCAAAGAGTACAATCAGCTGACCTTGATTGACTTTGCTACAGTTTAGCTCTGGGCCTCCAACTCACCTGGCTCTTTGCGATTCAACTTTTGCTTCTTCCCTTGATACTAGCTCCCTTTTCTTTTTCTTGGGACTTTTCTACCTCCTCTCTCTCTGCAGCCCAACATTTTAATTCTTCTGCCATCTCCTCCTTTCATGTGTTGTGCTTTTATGGTGTTTTCTCTTCAGTCCATGCGCTCGCTTGTCATTACTGTAGTTGTTCCTTATTTTCCATTTTTGATACATATTTGATACGATTGCGCCCTTGATCCCCTCCTCCCTCCCTTCCTTCGCTTTTTTTCTTTTTTTTCCTTGCCATGCACCTTGTGTGTCCTTGTCTTTCATCTCGTGGAACCTCTACGTGCACTCTCTCTTTTTTCTTATCCATCAATCACTTTTTTATTTCAGCGTTCCTGTCGAAATGTCTTTCCTCCAGGAACTTTGCAATGGATTTGATTTTCATGACATCATCCAATGATCAAAGCATTTACTAAGCAGCATCCAATCAGGTCTGGTGCCATGTTTCGTCCGTCCGTCTTTTTCCTTGGCTCTCCGGCCGAGACAGCCGGTTAGGTGTGTCCGCCTGTTCCTGTCGGTTTAACCGGCTCGGCTGCCGGGCCAAGGTGGCTTTGATCCACCACTACCAAGCGCCTTGGGCTCGGCGATGGCCCTTGAGCGCTCGCTCAGCCTCCGTCTACCGTGGCTCCCTGCCGAGACGCAGAGGCAAAAGGTAGAGGAAAGAGGTTGGTTGTCTGATGCAAAGGAAGGGTGACGTCTCTCTTTTGGACAAAGATAAAGCTTAAGTTCAATTCCCATGAAAACCCAAATTGCATGTGAACACGTTAGAGGCTGAATTTCGTTTGAATCCTCTCCTTACATGGGATTGAAAATGTTCCCAGCCTGGAAAGCCGAGAATGACTCGGCCTCTGTCAACAGCTTCTTTGAGAAGGATCCCAACGGGTTGGGGAGGGGCTGTGAGTACGTCTTTCTCCTTGTGTTGCCTGTTTATTCCAACAACTAAGCCCTACAAAGCCCGCTAACTGTAAAACAATTAGATTTGCATAAATATGCTTAATTATACATGCAGATTTAAGGCCCTGTGCTTTGCAAGAGGGAAAAAAATCTGCTGAATTATTCACAATGTACAAATATTATCAAAATCAGATTGTAACAACTGAAAGCAAAAAGGAACGGATTCTAGTACGGTGGCCAGGGAATGCGCCATATGTTTCCGTCCACAGTGGTTACATTTTCATAAACTGCTTACAAAATGTTTGGGAAAAAAAATGCGTGAAAATTATACAGAATGAGAAAGGGAGAAATCAATCATTTATAGATTTAGTCTTCTTATTTGGTGTTCTTTCGCAACACGAGCTCAGACACAGTACGCACATAGGGTCAAACATCTGGTTGGAAAAAGCCATGTAAGCGCACATCCATATTTCGAGTTCATCCGCCGCAGTGAAATCGCTCTACTGTGTGCGCACAGGTGAAATGTGATTTTCATTCCCGCTTTTAAGTAGAATGAAAATCATTTATCCTTGGGGGGCGACTTGTCTAGGACATAGGTGTCAAACCCGAGGCCCGGGTTACTACCCATAAAAAGAAACAAGTCACACATTAACTGGTCGTTTGGAATAAAGACACACAGAAAAAGAGCCGCCTTACGGGCGAGAGGCCAATGCTCACAGCAGTCCCAGCACACTTAAAACACACTTTACCCGGAGCCGTGTCCACAATTAACACCAATTATGATGCTAATCAACATGACTTTTACTAAATGAACATTTATATGAAGTGTTAAGTATTCATGAGGTACACGCATTTCCGCTTATTTTTCCATTCAGTTAATTTGTGTGTGTGAGTGGTGGGGGGGGGGGGGCACAAACTCATTTTTTTTAACGCTTTGTTTACTCATCTGTCCCCTGAGATCCAACAATGAAACCAATCAATACTGAGGACATCCACACAATTTAGAAGGTAAAATAACACAAACACAGACACGCATGCACAAGTTTATGCTGCCGATGAGAGCAATAATACACAAGGTCAAGGGAGCCGTAGCTGGAGTAGTTGGCCATACATACATGTAGTCTGTCTAATGCTTACTCCAGGGAAATCATTAAATCCAAAACACCGGGATGTATGTGCATGGCTGGATCCACCGTGCGTGTGCGCCGTCCGTGTATACGACCGTGTGCACGCGCGTGTGTGTGTGTGCGTGTACATGACTGTATTCAATGTGCAGCGCAGAGGGACCGAGGGGCCAAGACTAGTCATTTCATGCATGAAATGTTCATCCCATTGGTCTTAAAGAGAGAGAAAATCAACCTTGGAAGGATGCACCGACAGAGGAACGATGCGAGAGCAAGGAAGAGCGCAGAGAGCTGCAGGAGGATCCACGAGAGCAGAGTCATGTATTACAAATGGACTTCATTTTAGATTCCGGGGGTAAAGAAGAAGCAGCTTGCAAGTCTCACTTCGGCTTTAAAAGCACACTGCAGCAAATAAAAGCACGCCTTTCTTTTTTTTCCCCTAGCCAAATTTCTGGACTCGCTCAGTCATGTAAACACAGGGACTCTCTCTCTCGCTCTCTATTCCTTTCTTTCTTTCTTTCTCCAGTACTGCTCCATTACCAGCCGCTTGCTTGCAGTGATTGAGGAATCCTATGGTAATGGTGATGCGGGGCTGCCCTGGGTGCCAGCTGGCTCGTGTCATGACTGATAGTCTATGAATTCGCTCGTGTGAAAGGATGGCGAGCGGTGGCCGTTTGTTTTTCCCGTGGATTAGCAGATGAAAAGAGCTCATGTAATTAAGTTCAATGCTGTCACGTGAACATGTGAATCTTAGCGTCACCCACGATGGACTCAAGAGGCATTTTATGTACGTCACTTGGTACTGTCTTTGTTGTTTTGTCTGTCACTCCACCCGCTTGTAAACAATAAAAGTGATGAAAATAAAAACAGTGATAGCTAACTATTATTATTATTTGGCTAACCCAAGAGTGGTAGAACTTTAAACAAACACGGTAGGTCATTCCCATCTCTATTCACGAGTCTTTTGATAAATGTTCCCCACTTTGCATGGTTGAGCGTGCCTGGATGACTTTTCCATTTTATAGTGTCAGCAAAGCACTCCAATCCACAGCCTGGCCTGGATTGTTCGGAGCTAGTCTGGTCTGGACCAAGACGATTGGCCCGCCACACTCCACCAGGTGGACGTGCCCCATTCCTTCCCTCCGTCCAATGGAAAAAGAGCCACCAGGGTATCCTTTACGCAATAATGATTCACTGGATGACATGATATATGTGTAATTACTGGAAATGGCTGGCAGACAGAAGACATCATATCACACATGGCAGCAGCTGGTAATTAGCTCTAATTAGGTTGGGGCTGGCATTCAGAGAATACACCATTGATTATTGTTGTTATGCTGCGCCAAATGAAAAGAAAACAAATCTATACTTCATTAATGCTTCTGTATTGCTTGCTTACTGTGTTGGCCGCTGTCTGAAACATTACAACTCTCTGCTTCAGGACAATTTATTCGTTTACGCTGATCAAATTGATTCTTTAACTAGACAGAGTCATATCCCAAATGGTGTATTTTGGAGGGGTACACTTCCCGCAAACAACAACGACAACAAAAATCTGAAAACAATCAAACATCAATGCTCAGTCTGGCACTTGGGGCATATTTCATGGGGTGCCAGTGACCCTGCAGCCCCCTCTCTAGTTCAGCCAGTGCTTGTGGACTAACAAACACTTAACACCACAATACAGAGAAGAGAGAGAGGAAAAACAAAGCTTCCAGGAAAGCTGGTTCAGTATTTGATGCAAATGGAAGGTAAATAAAAGTAGCAGTTGGAACTTTAATCTTTTATTGCGTTGAAATTGTTTTTGTCTATGTTTGAAACCTTTGTTTGTATTGTGCTCTCCTCTTGTCTACTTTGTTTCACTTGGTCTCGTCAGACATAGCCTCCTGTGTCTAACCCTGCCAAGTCAGTTTAGCGGTGTTAAAATGTCTTGGCATTCCATACCTACGCCTTGCTTTTTTTTAACCTTGGCTTTGGATTGTACCCAGCAGTCCTATGTATACAACTGCTCTGAATCTCATTTTTATTTTTTATTTTATTATTGTTATTATTTCATTATTGGTTTTTACAGGACAAAGGGTAATTGGCCACTATTTATTTATTTTCTCGCAAGCGACCTATAACAAGCAACGTATTGAATTAAAATGTTTAATCATACACTTGTCTAAACTGTTTTGGACAACTCTACCAGAATTGTTTTAATTGAATTGAATAAAAAAGTCAAATAAAAATCTTCTGGACCAATATGAATGATAGGCTTGCACATGAATTGATTATTATGGATAAGTGTGCCATTAGGTATTGAAAAATATATTTGGTTGGCACATTGTTAAAAAATATATACCGGTGTAAGAGCACCATCCCCCCCTCCAAAAAATATCACTTCTTTATCAGAGAAAATACTTCTAGTGCATTAGTGTGTCTTCATGTAACGACAGGAGGGAAAGGTGATGAAAGGTCACAAGCATCTGAGCTCTCCACCGTTGTATATGTGCCGCTGTGTGCTCAGGATAACAAAGGAGTCCAAACAGCAATGTGGACAGCAAATCAATAGTAGACTTACTGCCTCATAACTGGTCTGGTTAGGAACTCAGTCTCCATCTCCGAGCAGATGCCATCACCACTCTCTCATCACAGAGAGAAATAGGAAAGGGAAAGCGAGGGGGAAGTGAGGAGAGCTCCACTTGTTTTGGAGGGAGGGAGGGAGGGAGGGAGGGAGAGAATGCACTACAGTAAACAAGAACTATCGGCAACACAAGTTGCCTGTATCATGACATCATACAAGAAAATATTTCCTCCATTCTTCACCTTTTACCACCCACAGAACCCCTGCACCTGCGGATGGAACCAATAAACATTTGTCCCGTAAATTTGCCTCGTGTCTGCTCAAGGGCTCTCCTTCCAGCATCAAATCCTTCCTATACGGCTAGCCATAAAGAAGCTAATAATACCATGTTGGAAATGGTGTTGTCTGAACAAATCAAAGTCAGAGCTTGCTTATGGCAAAAGAAAGCTCAATGCGACTGCTGTGTCTTTAAATGACTAAATGCAGCCAACTCATTAAACGACATGCTGGCAGAGCTTTTAAGTGTCTACTATAAAGCAAACCATTTTGGCCATGCCTCAACTAAAGCATCAGAACCTACAGCGCCAATGATGTCATGAATGTAAAAATGCAATGCAAAAAATATATTGTGACTGGAGCCCAAATTCTGTCAAGCTATCCTGTTTGACATAAATGTAAGGTTTCGAATTTATTTGGCATTAGAACGGTAACAAAGTGAGATTATTTTTGGCGCGGCTTTAATTTGATTTCATGTTATAGCGGAATCCTCCGGTTCCTTCTTTTTGGACATTTGCTTCGGAAGAAGCCATTTATCTGTCTAGGCCCGAGCGTATGAGGAAAAATTCCCCCATCAGACGACTGCTGTTTTCCCATTACGCCCACAGCTGGGAGCTTCCCATTTGCCCACTGGGCTCTTAGATCCATGTCCTGCCGAGCTCCTGTGCACCAATAAGGAAAGCTGTTAAAGGGTGTAATTGACTTCATCAATTAACGGACAGACAGCATGCTGATTTCTACGCTGCGATGCCTTTGCATGTGTGCTTTCCAATCCATTTTTTCCATCCCTCTTGTTTAGTCAGGTTTGGCTCACCGATATGAATATTCGGCAACAAATTATTACAAATGAACGCGCTTCTAAAAATCCCCTTGCGCGTGCGTGCGTGCGTGCGCGTAATGGACACTGTGGCAAACAATGTTTTCCATCTCCCTGGCTTGGGTGATAAAAGCACCCGACCAAACTTAAATTGCCCTCCTGATGAATTACTTCATAGTGGGAGAGTATTGTGCAGAAATCGTACAACATTCATCTCGAGCACAATATGTGGCGCAAGGCAGTGCATTTGTCAGTGGTAAAAGTCTGGCGGCACCAAAAAAGCCCCGTTATAAACTGTAACAGCTGTTCTTGCTTGTTGTACCAATGACATCCAAGATGGCTGCTGCAGGTGGGGGGGGGGGGACAGGACGGGGAGTGTACAGTGTAAAAGACAACAGCTGGCTGACAGTCACAAATGAGTAAACAAAGGCTGTGCGACTTAGTCATTTATTATGGCATAAGTAGGCATTGTAATTATTGCGGTCTGTAAAGAAACCCGTTATGTGTGTTGTGAGTGTACATGTACATTCCGCCAGTTAAAAAGAGAAAGGCATAAAAGGGGGGAGAGAAAAAAAAAGGCAATCACCTGAGCTAGACATATTGAATACTTTGAAATCAATTATGTAGAATCCCCCTGCTGTGACAAGCGCCTCAAGCACTCAGTCTGCAGCACGGGCTGAAATCCACACGTGCTCGGATTTCACCGAAAAACAGATGCAGACTCATGTAGGAGGAGAAGGATGAAAGAGGGGGGGAGAAAGAGAGAAAGAAAGAAATCAATCAAAACGCTCCAGCGTTCTGCTCTATGCCTCCCCCTTTGTCCTATTCAATGTGATGACTATAAAAGCATGTATTTTATTTACGTACACCTTGACAAGCATCATGAGTTGAAAGCCCAGACAAGTCACTAAGTGCTTACAGCGCAAACATTACATTTGGCTTTGGGCAATTGCGGGGGGAAAGGCACAGCCCCATCATCATCCCTCCCTGCCTGCCTGCAGACAAACTTTTTACTAATCCAAATGATTGGACTTGGAAATTGTTGAGCAACGACTAAGATTGACGTGCGGTACAAAATATTCTACCAGGAGCCTCAGAATGCAATATAGGCTCACGCTCTGTCGTGACACACATCTATTTATACAGACTGCTTTTCTACGGAAATGCGGATTTGAAACAAATAGACGTATATCACCCCAAGTTTTCCGGGACACAGCTTTTCATCGTAAGTAATAACAGCCACGCCACAATAAGAGGGTGGCGTTTGGATTCGGAGGTGCAAAGTCTGAATTTGGACTGATTAGCTGTATTCGGGTAAATTTGTCATTGGTGACATCAAGACAATATCCTCTGCATGTCCCAACAGACAATAGATACAGAAAATATGTAGATGTGCTCCCAGGAGCCCATCGTTGATAAATAGTCCCATTTTGCATGAGTGCACAGAAGGCGGGCGAGGTGGTGGAAAAGAGGACTTGTGGAGATCAGCATACTGTAACGTCAATGAAAAATTTGAATTGAGAAAATGAGAGAATCAAAGTGAAAAATCACAAGACGCAGACTTTTAAAAGTTTACGTCCGGAGACTCACCATCCTCACAGTTTGCCAACAACGCACCGGCCGTTCTGCACAATTCATAGCGCTCATTTGGGTTCGAATTTACCAAGAGTAATCCGTATTCAGCGATTTTGCTCATTTTGGACTGGACACGCTATTTGTTTCACATTGGACTGCGTTAGTATTCTCCACATTAACAGCCCCGTCATAAATCATGTGAAATAACAAATGGACTTATCCTCTGCAGATATTGCCCCCCCCCACCCCCAACCCGATGCCTAGAAGAAGAAAAGCAAAGGTCAAATGATTAGCCTTGCTATGCCTGTGCACGTTTAATGAGTGTGCCAAACCTTTGTGTTGGGCGCGTGCCTCCTCAGCACATGTAGCGCTTGTTAAATACGGAACAGAGAGAGAAATTAATGAAGGCTTTCCTCCTGCTGCTGCTTCTTTGGCCTCTGCATATCCAAGTAGTGATGACTGAGCACAAATGTGTCCAGACTAGCGATACTAGAACAATGAGTACTTACAGTTGTGCCAAAGTCACTTACCAAAACACAACATAATTAAAGCGGCGCCCGCCGCTGTCTGGTTTTACGCCATTGCCATGATGAAATGAGTCGAGGTAGCCATAATAAATTGGTTGTTTACTTGGGTGTAAGATACTGACTAATGGTTCAAAAAGGGCTTCTGGCCCAATTGAAATGAAAAGAATCGTGGCTCGGAGCGTCGGGACCTCCAAGTCACTCCGGAGGCTAGCATTAATGACTAATTGATTTGTCCAGCCATGGGTAACCGGTGGTTGATCGAAAGCCAACACTGGACATATTCTGGACCGTTTGTCTCCCAGCGGGAGCAATAGCACCCATCGCCGTCGAGCGGCGAAAGACTATTTTGAGGAGCCTTCCACGCCATGGGATGAGGCTTCTGACACTGTTGGATTAAAAACACTCCAGCAATTTGTGTACATTAATAAACAAGTGAGTAAGCCAGTTTGGGGTCCAAAAAAAATCTTTTGTGAATTATGAGAGTATTTAGAGAGTGGCAGAAAGCCATTAACACTGGCTAATCACCACGCGTGCCTGCCTGCGTGCGTGCGTGCGTGTGTGTGTGTGTGGATGCCTGTGGGGGAGGTTAATTGCAAGCCGGGAGGCCTTGAATTTCAGAGGTGATGTAGGGATAAGGGAGGGGAGGGGGTCCGCCCGCTCTTGAAGGCAACGGTGGACAGCGGGCCGGCCGGCCGGCCGACCGACATTTTTTTTACAATCGTGATCCGTTGGCAAAGCTCGCAAATGGCGAGTCGCCATTCTCCACAGGTGTTGAGGAAGAATAATGCGAATACCAGCTTTTTTTGCATCATGAGAAAGTGCTTATTGAATATTCTCATCTCTGAACTGGAGGGGGCGGGGGCGGGGGGCAAGGGTTGGCTTTGACAGGGGACCCCAGAAATGCGATTAAGGGGAGTGGGAGAGAGCCACAAGAAGTGCCTTCATCTGACTGCAATCTGCCTCCTGGGCACGGATGGAGGAGATCAATTGATCCTCAACAAAGTCAATGAGGAGCACCAAGACTAGCCACAAAGTGAGGAAAAACTCTTAGGATTCTGTTGAACGATAACAAATAAAATGTCCCCATTTACTTCTTTTTTTTTTTTTGCTCCTATCTAAACCTCTTCAACTTTTTTTCTGGATTGACAACTATCTACCTTGACATTGATTTTATACAGTATGACAGACACATGAAGCAATTCGGTGCCGAGACTTCATTACACGCGCAACCGTGCTGATTTCTGCTCAAACACCATTTGGTGTTTGCTTCTCATTCTTCGTCCATGGAAAGTGAGAGATGAAGAAAAAGTAGAATCGAAGAGTCAGACAGTGCAAATGAGGAGAGATACGTATTTCCCCTCATGCTGAGATGGACAGTGTCCTTTCAAACAACAGCGTGACTCATAATAGCAGTTGCTTGCCACTAAAAGCATGAGTGTCATTAAATCAATAATTCATTTACTTTAATGAGATAAGTACTCGCAAAACTAATTGCACACCGCCCCATTTCGCTCAGCCGGTCACGCTCTTAATGCAAAATATCTCATTGTAGCTGCGGGACAAAGAGAGATGAAAAAGAGATGGAGGGATTTAAGGAGCAACATATAAAGTTTAGAGCAGAATCAAGGAGCAGGAAGAAAAAAAAATGAAGTCGAACTAGGAAAGAAAAAAAAAAGGGAAGGGGAATTTGCCAATGAAGCAATATTATGCAGTGGACTTCCAAAAACTTTTCTGCTTCTTTCCCATAAATTTTACAGAGAGGGTCCAATTTATTTTTTTCCTTGCAAGATTTACAAGTATCTCCACTATAAAATGACAGGTGGTAAAAGTCCCTGTAGTGCTTGCAAATGAGATCCAGCATCTCCCACATCACACATGAGATTGTACATGCCAAAATTTGCTTACTGCCTGAGAGAGTGACAATGAGAAGAATGAAAAAAAGAGACGATTTGAGAATTTCCCTCCTCGGACATTTGCAATCCATTTTATGTATATTGTAACTGCATTGAAACTTGAGGTGCAATAAAGTGTTTCTTTCACCTTTCCCAAGACACGTAACAGAATACAGCCTTTAAAGCGTATAAAAGGGAAAGTGCTAAAGGCTACAAAAGAATACGGGCAAGAACCCATCTGACAAGGAACAACCACATTTTAGGGTGTATCGAGTTTAGAGTTTTATAGATTGGTTTTTTTTTTATGATTGGAGTCACTGAGAAAGTGGACCTGAAAGTATTCCCGTTGATACATTGAGTCCATTTTTTCACGTCATTCCTCGAGTCACACTAGTCAATGTTGTTACAAATAGGATAACAAATGCGAATGACAAATGAGAATTACAAATGCATTTTTTACAGTAATTATGGTCATTCTTGCCAAATTTTAATGTAACAAATGTGGAATTTAAAGAGGGGTGTGTACACTTTTTATATCCACTATATGCACACCAGTTAGCCTTAAAGTATTTTGCGTTCTCATCGGATTTTAATCATCTATAAAACATCTGTTCTCACACTGATACGAGGAAAGGATTAGATCTCGTCCAACTCTTCAAAACACAGTATTACAAGTTTTATCAGACCATTGTATCCTCGCCCTTTGATGACAACGGCAAAGAACTCATTAGCAAAAATGAATAAAAAGTTCAGCTTTTGCCCTCAGCGCACCCAACTCCATTTTTGATTGAAACAGAGTCAAATTAAATTTCCACAAATCAAATATAGATCGAGATTAGGAATATAATGCAGCCCGAGACATTCCATCCTAATTCAAATCAACATGCCTGTTTGAATCTCACTTTTTAAGAGAAACAAATACAAAAATAAATCTCATCATCATTTTACGGGAATGTTTGATGAAAATAAACAACCACTGCGGTGTTTCTTATTAGAATCCAATGTCCGGCATGTTTATCAATAGAAAGTGCATTTCCTCTGGCGGTTTCAACTGGCAAACCACAACCTTGATGGATGGGACCACAAAAGGGACGTAGAGCTGAACATATATTCCAACATTTCCAGCTGCAGTCTTGCATGCGCATGGAGGCAGGCCCTAGTGGCTGTGGGGATGTTTTGAGTGTTAACCTAAAATATTCAACAGGTTTCATCCTTGTGTCTCAAAAGAGACATTTTCCAAAAGTTTTCAAGGAAACACGCGCGCGCACACACACAGACACACACTTTTACTGAGTGAAGCAAGGCTCTGGTCTGACCGAATATATGTTGTTGTTTTTTTTAAAATCTTCCATAATTTACTATTAAAGACGTACACCTGACTTTGTGCTCTGAGATCCATGTTTGGTCTTAGCAAAGCGTGCATTATTTATGTGCAGTATGGTCAACAAAATATTGAACCCACCAAAATGAAGATTATTATTTGGACTCATTCCATTTATTGTGACAATTGTCAGAAAGTGAGACGGGGAGAACGCGCAAAGTATGAAGGTGTCGGGGTCCCTCGATAGAATTGATATATACTATATCCTATTTATTGCAATTCAAAACCCCCCAAATGATGCTTGATTTTATGATGCTGATGTATGACTCGGTTGGATGGCTTCTCTGGCCTTGCTTCCCTCCCTCCCTCCCTCATCCTGTGTGCAGGCAGGGTAAGCACAAGAGAGAAAAATCAATGATTGGTGTCTCAATGAATATGGCCGGCTCGAAATTGATCGGGACTCTAAATTAGGTCAACAGGTTTGTCTATTTAAAGGGCAAGACCCTTTAATCATCGTTTTAGTCGAGATAAACTCTTCAGCATGTAATTTTTTATTTTTTTTTTACAAACGTTTTGATAGCAGCGTCATGATTCGACAAAACAAAAAAAGGTAAACACAACTGAAAATTGTGACTGTAATTTGCGGTTCGCTTAGAACGAAACCCAACAACCAAACGGAATAAAAATATGGTTTACAAGTGACGCAATCTCTACCCATCTGCCCTTTAAATGCATCACTAGATTCAAAGCCCATTTTTATATGATCAAAATGGAGTTTACTTGTTTACAACTTTTTCCCCCTATGTAATACATGTGGGGTTTTTTCTATTCACTGAAAATCACATTGACCAGTTTGGAGGGCCAACCAAAGCAACGTATTGGAAATAGCAACAATGCTTTGGTGTACTTGAGGCTGCTCGTGACCTTTCCCCTTCAATACATTCAAGGCCATTGACTACAGAAACATGGTAAGGCAATAGAGGCCATTAACAGGCTCCGTTTATTTAGCATCTAAAATGGCTTTTTCTCCTGGGAGCATAAAAGGGAAAAAAAAAGCCAATTCAGCACCTTTCCTCTGGTGTCCCCTCGGGTCCCCATGTTTACAGGGTGAGTAAATAGAGGGGTGGGTGTGTGCGTGGGTGTGTGTGTGTGTGTGCAGGGTTGTAGGTTAAGCAGTGCATGGTGAATGTTTGTTGCCGGTTACACACGCTTTGCAGACAATGTCTTTTCAAGTAACAAAAAGCAGCAGAAGCGTGAGATGTACTTATTTGCATTGCATAATAAAGCTTGAAGGGAAAACACATTGACTTTGAACTTTTAGCTGTGAAGACGTAAACTAATAAACGGCAAACTTTGGCTCATAAATCAAAACGAGGCTTGACGTGATTCTCGGTGATATCCCATAATTCAACCTAAAATGAGGGTGGATCTAGTGGTGGTTTGTTGTGTTATGATTTCATGTCTGCTGCACGCACACATACGCACGTGCATTGAAGTTGGGACCGTGACACTTTATACAAGCAAAAAAAACATAACAATGACACACCAGGGGAAGTTTCCGATTATAAAGGGACATATTTTTAATTAGGAAGCTCAGTTAATTCTATTGGAGTGATGCCATCCTGCCAATGGCTGCGTGTTCAATGCCTGGCAGTTATGTCGGCGGGCACATTGAGAAAAGTGTGAGAAATATTTGACGGAAAACAGAAGGGCAGATCTGCCATGTGGGGCACAAACGGCGTGTCGGCTCAAATCCACATCCCGTGGGTTACACATGTTTCTGTATAATCATACATGTTCACGGGGGCACTGAAGCACGACTGCTCGTGCTGGCAATGATTAGATTGAGCGAGCCAGCGAGCGAGCCAGCTCCCAAAGCACGTCCGCGCAGTGGAACATGCAGATGAAGTCAAAACCTAAACGCTGTCAAGAACAGCATCAAAGACAAAAGGAAGGCTAATTAAACAAAGAGGAAGGATCAGAGTGGAATATATCAAATATGAGAAGCTTGGATTTCTTTGCTGCTGTTTAAAATGGAATTCCTTCTAATTCGGCCTTGTTTTTCTTCGCCCCGGACTCAAACACAGAGCTGCCATGCCACGATCCCCCGTGGGACTTGAGTGGGAATCTAATTAACCAAGATCAATATTAGCACCATCTCTAACTCTCGTTCTCTCTCTCGCTCTCTCTCTTGCTCGCTCTTTGTTGCTATTCCCTCCATTTTCCATACCTTCACTGGAACAGCTGTAGGAAATCATTTCTCCAGTCCAGTGATGATGGCATTAAAAAAAAAAAAAAAAAAAAAACACAGTAAGACGAGCAGTGAGTTTGATAACGGGCGGTGGGAAGGAAAACAAAGAAAAATGACCCAAAATCATCCGACGAACCAGAGGAGAGGAGAGGAGAGGAGCACTGCAGACAGAGACAATGATAAGATTTGAAAAGCGTTAAGGGCCCAGTCTGTAAATGTCGCTTTGTATTATTTCCGTGTATGCAGATGCTTTCAATATACAAAGGCAAATGCCGCTAACTGAATCAACAGATTGATGGTGTTTAAGGGTAAACATGGCACTTGGAAAAGCCAGCCAGACAGACAGACAGAAGCTGGGAGAAAGGGAGGGAAGGAAGGGCTGAGTCTTGTGCATAGGCTCCATTGCGCCGCATCTGAATACAAGAATCGCTCTTTGTGAACTATGATAATACATGATATGATGTATGAGATGATATATGAGCGATGAGAGGATGAGATGATATGATACATGAAAAGATATAATGATATAATTCCTTAATCATACTTAACCCCTTTAATTAGAAAGGTTGAAAGTGAAACTAGGCAAAAAGTAAGAGTAGTAACAAGCAGCTGAGAAGAGTTGGGGTGGGCGGGCGGGGGGACGAGCACAGCCAGGGATGAAAGGAAGACACAGTGGGAGAGAATAGGGATGGTGGAGCGCTGGAGATACAGAGGGCAGTGTGGGAGCTCCAGTATATGCAAACCCCAGAGCCCTCCTGCTCTCCTCATTAGCCACAATGGAGCACTGGGAGAGTGATCAAAGGCCGGCTGTGGACAGAGCGGCACACGGCTGTCACACTGTCACCGCTCTGAGAGGACACAGACAGAGCGAGCGAGAGAGCGAGAAAGAAAGAGAGACGAACGTGACGGCTGGGCCGGGCCGGGCCGTGCCGTGCCGTGCGCTGGGCTCCAGTTCCCAAATAGCATGAGGAGAGAGGGAAGGCAATAAGACCATGGAGGAACGGAATGGCTGGGCACAAAAGATATGCAAAGATAAGAAGTCGCTGAGGGGCGGGCGGGCGGAAGGAGTGTGAAATACCACCACCCAAATAGGGATTGGGGAAATCAAGGTGAAGCTCGGAATTTTCTTGCGTGGAAGACAGTGATTGTTATGTATGGAGGTGATTAAAAAAGCAAATGGAGGTCCAAACAGCCTTTTCAAGTCCAGGAGGAGAAACTCACATGAAGTCGTATGTGGAGCACATCTATCATGAACATCCCAATCGTTCTACTCGCTCATTGTCTCTCTAGATTCCCAAGTGCTAATCACCCCATCCAGGGCGCCCAGGTGAACAAAAGCGGATGTGCCTTCTGCAACTCATCAGTCACTTCCCACCGCTCTTTGTCACGCTGCTGCCATCCACGCTGTCCACCTGAGGCTTGGAATTTGATATTCTCCCCGACCGCCCGCCTACCCGCTTTTGGGAATGAACCGAGGGTGGAGTGCTATACTGATTAATTGGGTGAAAATATTCACATATGCCTATTAACTTGTTATATAATCAATATGGGTTGTGTTCCAAATTTGGTTTGGCTGGACGAGAAATTGATTCTCGGGGTTTATCAAATTTGAGGGGGAGGGAGAGCGACAAAGAGACAGAGAGCCAGAGAGAGCGCTATCTTTTTTTCCTCCCTCCTCAGCATTAATTATGACCGTCTCCACTTTGAGGTCAATTATCATAAATCAAAGTTCGAATAATAAAGCCCATCAAAGGCTTGTTCTCTCATTGGCCTTTCCTATCCTATCACACGGCTTCATCATGTTTTATGTTCACTATATCACATTGAGAAGCAGGTTAGGCCATCTGAATTCACTTGGGAATTCCATAGCTCGAATACGTCGATCGAGAATAACAATACGTCCCGATCGGTCCTCATCCATTCACGCTCCCTCGATTGTATCGGTCAATAGACGAGAAGGCCTTTTGCATAACCGCAAAAGAGTGTCGCGTGGACCGCTCGGCGTTGAGCTAATATTCAATATGACCTTTTGGAAAAGCCTGTATTCCAATAAATACTAATTTCCTGTTGATCTAATTAGTGCCTAAAGGAATGTGTCTTCATCAATTATTGAGTGAAAACAGGAGAAAGTGTACGGGCTGCCATTGTCATGGATTTATTATGGTTGAGGGGAGGACCGGGGGGGTATTATTTATTAAGCAGTCCTTTAATTGTGTTCAAACCACCCGCTGACACATGCACGATTGAGAAGTGGCAGATAGTGGAGAGGCCACATTGGCCACAGAATACAAGTGTAACATTTCAAATAAAACTGTAGCGATACAGCAATTCAAATCTTCATTTCTGAGCCATGTGAAATTTATCTGAGCGAAGATAGAAACATTTTGGTAGCACAGGCAGCAAGGTGAACTTCATCTGTCGGCCTTATCTTGCATTTTGCAAAGTTTTCCTTCCTTCCACTAATATTTTCCCCTTTCAATTTTTAATGAAGATAAAAACAAAAGCTTTATCGAGTGGACTGTCGTATTCTTGAGCTAAATCATCGACTAAATATCAGATGACAGTGATGATTATTACCCTTCGCCAATTTTCAGCCTGGACAGATGCCTTTCCTCGTCTACGTATTTTCTTAATATTGTGCCTTCGTCAAGTTTGCGTGATAAGAAAGTTAAGCGAGCGAGTGTAAATTCCAAAGTTTATAGCACCAAATGCTGGCTCATTTCACTAGCAATTGGCAACTCTGCATCTGCAGCAAAATTCCATACCGGTGTCGTATGTAAAGTGCTTCCCATCCAACGAGAATTACTCCTGTCTGTTGGCTATACACACACAAACACACACACACACAAGTATACATCTCGAGTAGATGGCCAAGGGGGAGGGAGGGAGGGAGGGAGCGGAGGAAGAGACAGAGAAAAGCTGACTTAAACATTTTTCTCCATTTCACAAAAGTAGCTGTGCTGCTGTCAACATGATGAATGAGAGTATAAAAAGTGAGAGAGAGACATAAAAAAGAAAGCAGAGAGAGTGAGAGAGCGCACAAGGAGAGGCAGACGGGGAAGAATGCAGGGAAGAATACGTGGTTTAGGGACAGGGGGGGGTCGGGGGGGCGTGAGGTAGCGTTCTCTGACCTGAGGATGTGACAGCAGCTGTTGAACATTTCCAACGATGTACAGTATGTGTGTGTGCGCGTGTGTGTGTCATCGCTTTATAAGAGCATCGGTTGCAAACATGGCCTTTCGCACCGTTAATGATTAGGCAGTCAGCACTTGTACAGATGTTTTGACACCATCATCTTCATGAGCTCCCATTAAACAGACTGTCAAGGAGCCTCAGTAAGACACAGCCTTCACTCATGCACAGCTGAAAGGATTTGAGCTTAGAAGTCTACATGGGTATGAATAGCACGCAAACTTGAGTGCTTTCATGAGTTTTGGATCTATTTGACAGGGTGGATTGACTTTTCAAAGCAATATTTGGGTGCGCAAATTTAGATTGGGGGGTTTCATCCAAAAGTTAGCTTCACAAGATGCCCTAATTGTTAGTTTAGTCGGATGAGAAGGCAAGAGTGCCATATCTGGTACCACCTGCTGGCCAGAATCAGCTTATAGAAGTGAAGAGAAAAAAAACGTCAACAAGCACTTGGACTAAGTGTTTGGGCTTTATTCAGTCTAATGCTTCAAATGCATTGTCGTCTACGGGCGGCAAATGAAAATGAATATTCATTGAGGAATGCCACTCTGGCCCAGCCCAGCGGACCTGCCTGCTGATTGTGATACATGGCAGCTGACAATCAGCTGGCTCCATTGCAGGGGGGCCATAACCTAATGTTTGCACGCCGATGACAGTGTGAGGCAGCGGGCCGGGCACAAACACAGCAGTAATTGGACATTACTCCTGGAGAAAGGGGCTAAAAGCATCTCTGCCACTCGTTGTGCTGACATCCCTCTTTTACTCTCATCACAGCCGTCTCCATTTCCCTTTGCTCTGGCCAGCGCGCCTTTAATTGTAATGGCCTTTTTGGAAGTGTTAAAAGCAGCTCCGAGGCACCGCGCATCACTTTAACAAATAGAAAGAGAAGTGGAAGGCATTTACACTGCAGAGTCAGTCGTCTGGGTTGCTGTGCGTTCACAATAAAAGGCAATCAAATGCACATTGAGCACAGCGCAGCACAGCCAGTGTCTGGTGAACTTTTCCTTCCTTTGCCATTAGGCCTTGGTGTCTATGTACATACCCATAACACTTATGTCGCTGAGATGTGCACGTGTCACCCAAACCATATTCACGCTGATACTACAGCCCCAAATGGTGTTGATTTGCCTTAATAATGGAAAGGTGGCTCTCCGCTCCTTAGTGCTATCATCATTAAGGAAGGCCAAGCTTGCATTTTTAATGAGGAGGAAACAAACACAGCTTTACACTAACGCCGACAAACGACTGAGGTCGAATTTCGACAATTAGAACCAAGCCATCGACGGTGATCAGCGTCACGAGTAGACTTGAGATAAGTTTGTATATGTCACAAAATGGCTCCCTTATCGTTAACGTATATTCTTAGCATCCATCTCGGATTGAACACGCATACATAACAATTGTGAAATATTGTGAAAGATTTCATTGTGAAACTTTTGGAGACTGGACACGCTTTGTGAAGCTTTGCAGCTTGGTTTAAGCAATGGCTGGCAGCTTAATTTCGAAACCTTTCAAACTTTTCATAGGTAAAATAATAGAACAAGATGTATTAGGAGCCACAGTAAACATTAATGAGTTATTGTAAGTCCAAGACAAAAGCCATGGTACGCAAGTTGGAACGCGGTCTGGTGTACAAACAACATGATCAAAAGGGGATTTTGTGTTGTGCTTATGTCTAGCAATTTTTCCCCATGAGCCATATTGATTAGAATCAGCGTTGGTAGTTGCCCGAGAGAAGAATGTTCGAGGCTCATGGTACTCCATCCCTCCCAATAAAATAACCCCCGAAAAAAAAAAAAAATACAATGGTAACACAAACCAGCAAAAGCAACCAAAAACACATGGCAGACTTTGCGCAGGCCACAGCCCGCTTAAAGTACTCACCAAATGACTCTCTAATGCTCATGTTTTTGGATCTCCTCAGAGTCAACACCCTGAGCTTCGGGTTGGTGTCTTGGAAATTGGCTTCTGCTAGCTTTCGTGTCAACCCTGGATCTTGGCACCAGGATCAGGCACTATTACCAGACTTTGCTCACCTTCCGTACTTAGGTTGGGTCTGCGGAGATCACCTTTTTACAATAAGATAAATGCAGAAAACAAATAAATGCAGAAAAAACAATATTCTTTCCCTTCACATTTATGTAATTGGATATAAACCATATGTATTGTCTGAAACGGATACAATAGAGTCGGGAACTTTCCTCTCTGAGGTCTTAAATTGCCTCGTGAAAAAGCTGCAAAACCGTATCACTCACTCACTCACTCACTCACTCACTCACTCACTCACTCACTCACTCACTCACTCACTCACTCACTCACTCACTCACTCACTCACTCACTCACTCACTCACTCACTCACTCAATCTGACAATCAATCAATCAATCAATCAATCAATCAATCAATCAATCACACAGGTGTTAACTAATTTGTAATTATATTGCAAGCAATTCCTAATCCTACTTTACCTTTGTATAAGGCACAGGTGTCAAATTGTGCTTCATATTCATGTCATTACTCGAATTGCAAATTATCTTCCCTCTTAATAATGTTGTAAGTTTAAATATTAGACCAGTTCGTATTTGTCTGATTTGAAAGCGAGTTACTCGTCAGCTTGTTTTGCAACTCCCACAATATGAGGCGCTCACACATCTACTCGGGTATACCAGTCATACCAGCCCTCCAAAAGAAGCCATGACTACACCGCGGCCCGCGAACAAATGAGTTTGACACCCCTGGCACAAGGGATAGCCTTCTCATTGATCAATCGCGTATCTTAAATCATGCTTTTCCTCCTTTGAAGCGACCATATACTTCAAACCCAAACGGCACCATTTTATAGGGAAAAAAATTGTCGAATTTATTCGTTGTCGACATAATACTGGTCGCAAATTTGCATGTAGAGCATTTTTGAGTTGTTGATCATAGACATAAGTTGAGCACTCTTTCTGGTCTGTGTCTAAAGTCTTCAAACAACTTATCTTGTTTTTGTTTAGTTCGGCCAATGTCTGTGTAATTTGCTCTACGTTGGAATTTTATTTTTATCCTGCCCAATAGTTGGTCAATTTGTATTTGTAATGGCACCCTGTTATATTCCAATGGACGGCCCTGGAGATCAAAAGGACTCCAGGTGCCTTTAACGCTTGCCGAATGTTTGGTTAAGGATGCCATGAAAACCTGTTGTACTTCATCACCTCTCAAATTATAGGAAGCAATTAGTTGTTTAATTTGGGGTACAAAGACGGAAAGGATGGTTCGCTTTGCCGTGCCACAACATCTGTCTTTGTAATTTGATCATTTTTCTCATCTTCATTCATCACATTCTTAGCTGCGATTCTTAAGCGAGCTCGCGCTGACACTGTCATCATCTTCCTGTTAGTGCAACAGCAAGTTCTTTTTTATCTTTTCTTCGTCTTCCTTATCTTTCAATTTTGCTCTCATCTGGGAAAATGAGAATGT
This sequence comes from Syngnathus floridae, assembly GCF_059516105.1. NCBI lineage: Eukaryota > Metazoa > Chordata > Actinopteri > Syngnathiformes > Syngnathidae > Syngnathus > Syngnathus floridae. The sequence continues at coordinate 10,336,658 of NC_142430.1, read as the reverse complement.
AATTTTGCTTTTTAATTTTTAATTTTAAGTCTTGCAAAATTGCTATATCCTTACTGCACCGAGATAAACTGTTAAACATATCTTTAAACAAAAACAATCTATGCTCCTGCAGAGACTCTTCAAAATGGGACCCAAATGTCAGATTACAAATCAAACCTCCTCCTTCACTCTCACATTTTTTTGATAGAACAGTCTACTTAGCTAGACACTGTCATATCATACTAAATAATGGCCTGCAAATTAAATATAGTGTTGTTGCTGTGGTCCCTCAAAACATGTGACTAGAATTCGGACAATTACTAACCCCCATCAATTGATAAATTATCTCCTCACTAAAGTCCTAGCCTGTTAACCTATCTGCATCAAGAAGACATTTGCAATGCAGGGGATTAGAGAATAATAATGACACCATTGATTTCTAATCATTAACCTAATTTTATCCAGTTCTACAATGTATGTTTTCTCTTACTCTCACATTTTTATGAGGGTTGGGCACTCTCCTCGTCGGATGAGTTTCTGCCCACAACCGTCATATTATTCTATAATTTCTAATTGTTACATTTAACAATGCAAATCTGATAAACCATTGTCTAGCACACCGTTTTCGTGCACCAATTTAACGCAATTCCAACCTTTATAACGAACTGATACACAAAGACAAACATACACAGAAACAAACACACGGGCCCACAACATAGACATGACAATCTTCCCAGCTGATAACAAGGGTGGGGGGAGCAACTGAAGTGCGGAGAGCCTCGCCACCGCCACGTCGCATAATGCAACCACCTCTGTCCAAAATATGCATTTGTCAAGATATTTTATATTTTCGGTGTCGACCCGTTGCATTTTAATTCATGTCGGGGTAGCGGCTTTTGTTTGCTATTTGATTTTCCCATGGTTTATTTCTCTAAATTTCGGAGTTGGCAATTCGAATGGCACCTACAGTGTCCTAAAGCCAATTTAATTCACAGAACAGTGGTTAAATGTCTCCTTTCCTCTACTCTCACAAAACCACTGTTTACATAAAGGAGAGCTCAAATGAGATCACTCTCAGTCAAACCATACACACACTCACACAATGCGCATTCTTATCGTCTCACAGGCAAGCAGGGGAGCCCGCCCTCCCGTGGATTTTAACAAACTCTTTAACCTTCCTATTGTGCAAGGAAAACTTATCTTTACCTTTTTCTCAAAGTAATATAAAACCTATCTTTTCATGGAGAAAGTAGCCAAACCAGCTAAACAAGGGTTAAGGAAAACCCACCACAGATGGCAGCAGAAAACTAACACATTAGGAAGGTTAGTGAGGAGGCCCCACGACACCTCAGCGGGATTTAACTGCTCCAACTACCTGTACGTCTTTACTTCTTTAGAAAACAGAGGAGTCTGCCCTCCTATGGAATTTAACTGACGTTTACGTCAGGGGACTCCAGCATCCCATACAGAATTTAACTGTTTCTAAATGCACTTGATAGGGTCTAGAATTGTCAAGGTTTCAAGTGACCTCTTGCCACTACACTTTCATTCCTTTCAACAGAATCAAGATTCGTACTCACAGTCTGCTGGGCCTTCTCCTCGGATGATCTCGTCAACCACTCCGGTGTCCAACCGACTGATCGAGACAGCCCCGTGAAAAGGGTTTCTCTATCTATATGCCTTGGCCAAGGACTTGTCCTGCGTCGAAAAGTCGGCCGGAACCCCGAAATAGGTCTATTGAGATCCCGGACGAGCCCCCAAAAATCTGTCAGGTTCAGAATCAGCAAAAGGATCAGCAGACAAAACCAGTGAGGCAGAATGTTGAGTCTTTTCTCGCGAGGAGTGCAATCAGACTTACAGCAGTCCCGAAATACACTAAAAATCTGTTTTACACTCCTCGCTCTTTTTATTTGGAAATGCCCTACCCACAGTGTGAGACGATTAGCCCTTAAGGGGGGGGGAAAGAGATTGTGGCTTCGTCTCGTAAGAAAAGAAACAAAGAGTAACGCACAAAGTGTTGCGTGCAGATATGGCTATATCAGCAAAACAGTTTAAGCGATATTCTGAGAGATAAAAAGAGAAAGTGACGTTCTTTAAGGAAGATCAGAAGGTTCATGACGCATCGTTTGACGTGTTGTTTTCACGATCTGTTCTGGTGGACGCTGAGCTGTCAGCAGCATCTTGTTTGACACAACCGTCATCTCGCCCCTGACCCAGCCGTAATCCTTCTGTTCTGTTGTACAAGATAAGAATAAGCAAGGCAAAGCAGCAAGCATACTGAACAGTAACATTGTGAATAAGTACTCATTAGAGAACGCATGATAACATATATATACAATTTTTCTAACAGTGCGCTTATGCGTTTGTCTCTGATAAAATACAATGCAATTTAGAAAGGTACATTTCATTTTGGCAGATTTGGGGGAGGAAATATTTCTTAAGATACGCAGTGGGTTTTACGTTGAGCAGCAAGACTGTTTATCCCTGTATCTGAATACACATCTTTAGAAAGTACAACAAAAAAAAAAAACACTGGAATATTGCAGTACTTTTTGTAAGGTGACTTTGTGATGGATGGATGGATGGATGGATGGATGGATGGATGGATGGATGGATGGATGGATGGATGGATGGATGGATGGATGGATGGATGGATGGATGGATGGATGGATGGATGGATGGATGGATGGATGGATGGATGGATGGATGGATGGATGGATGAATGGATGCATGGATGGATGCATGGATGGATGGATGGATGGCACATTAACAACATCTTACAACTGTGTTGTTCCTCAAAGGCAATTATTTGAGCTTACCGTTCCGCCAAAAATGTTTTAATCAAGCTAATATGCAGAAAATTAATTTTCACTGAAAACATAATTGGGGGAGTTTTGCTGTAGGGGGAAGATCCTCTGGGATAGAGGCTTGTCGACAAGCGTTACTGTAAATGACTAAGTGGGGATAGTATATGCCACCATTCACACAACAACCACGGCAAAATACCATTAGACATTGTACTTTTCATCACATCGTATCAAGGACATGCATCAGCGCCATAGTCTGAAGCTTGCACTGTCAAAAACTACATTATGGCTCATGCAATATGGATTTTAAGGCTTTCCAGTTCAGTGGCGCAAAATGTAGGCGCATGGAATGGAAATGTATACAAATAGCCACATGGCCTGATTTATAGCCATAGAGTGACCCCTCCGACGGAGAAAATTGCATCTCAAATTCCCAAATCTGCACCACTGTTTTGTGAGAACACATTCAGAGCAAATTTACCGCACGGGTATAAAATAAATTGATGAGAACAATTGAGGGGAAAAAAAGAAAAAGAAATCGCTTCCATTCAATGATGCACATCAGACACATTGTGACACTCTTGCACCGTATCAGCAAAACACATCTCCTCTTCAAAGGAAGCCGCAATTCTCTAACGAAGATCTTTACTTTGAGGAGTGCGCTACTTTTCAATTAGTTCCATGTCAGCGTGATTGGGCGTCAGAGCTTTTGATGGGCCTGGAGGCCTGTTGATGAACACCGATAGAGGCTAAAGAAGGCTGAGCTGTAATTGCTACGATGGATAGGGAACAATGCTGTGTGCGCGCGTGCGTATGTGCATGTGTGATTACTCAAAGTCCTTTTATGAATTCCCGTCACTTCTCATGTTATCAGAGTTTTCCGCTAAAATATTCAAGGCGCTGGAAAATGACTTGGCCTCTTCTGAAAATATGTACAGTAATACTAGAAATCATGGAATCAATGAAGCATCATATAAATAAATATATGATCATTATTTAAATATATATTTACATATATATAATAAAATATATATAAAATATATATATATATAGAATATATATAGAATAAAAAAAATTGGTGGTGTGCCGCAGAGTAATTGCATGCATGCACTGTGTATATTTCCACACATCTAAGCGAGTTGTCATTGATCCGCCCCTCTTCTATTAGATTAGTATCGACGGGCCGAGAGAACAGATGGCCAAATGTAAAATTTCTCAGCAGTCACTTGAACCACATATCTAATTGAAATAATCATCATAAATCTGTAATGATCAAACTGCATGATGTATGCGTGCTAGAAGTGTGTTGCGGGTGAGCCATTTCACATTTCACTCCAAAAAGGCCAGAATGAAAGTGACATTCCATCATTACACAGCAGGAAAGCGAGAGGAAAGAAAAGTCAACGGATAGATGGATAACGAGAGGAGAGAGAGAGCGAGAGAGAGAGAGAGAGAGGATGTCCAACGGCATGGCCCAGGCAGCAGCTGAATTAAAGAGCCTTTTTTTTGTGGCGTTTAATATCCATTCATTGGCTGGACTGCTGACACAGTCAGAGCACTGCGCTCAGGATTTATAGCCACTAAGAGTGGGCATGCCCAGAACCAAAGCGCTGCAGTCAGCACATTTGCACTCGGAAAGACAGCTGGCTGCACACACGGGCGGGCGGGCAGGCACGCACACGGGCAGGCAAGCACGCACGCATAAAAAGCGTCACCTGGGTACCGGAGGTGTTTTAAGATTTGGGAAATTGTATGCAAAAAAACTAAACAAAAAAAACTCCACCAACCTGCCCAAATGGGGGTCTCCATGTACAGCCGACTGTTCGGAATGAAAGGCCCTGTTGACAAGCACAAAAAGAAAGAGCTATTTAAGACAAACTTGGTGCCTCCATTGGCTCAGACAAAGAGCAAGAACAGGATGGGCTACTTCTTGACTCTTGCTGCTGCTGCTGCTGCTGCTGCTGTATTGTAGTAATTAGTTTGGCGTAATGGCAAGGCGAGGCCAATTCGGATTAAAAATGTATATGGCAAGCGCAAGATGGTGGCAATTGTGTGAATGTGAGCATTTCTTAAATGGCCACCATTCATCTAATGTGTTGCTCTTATTGTACGCCATAGGGAGAGAGAGCGAGAGAGAGAGCTCAGAGACACATCGAGAATGAGTGTTTTGTAGAAAACCATTTCCAAGGTTGCTGTGATGCCTTAACCCAACAAAATGCGGAACCCAATACATTTACGGTATGTTTCTGTGCTTTCCGGCTGTGAAAAGCACATTGCTATTCTTCTCTTTCATCTTAACTAGCACCAAATGGTACAAGATTTTAAAAAAACAAGATGAAAAGATATGACTCAAAAAAAAAAGAAACATAAGCATCAAGATAATATTCAAATATGTAAATGAGTCATACAAATCCTAGAAATTCCTAGAAGACAAAAGATAAGAATATTAAATAGTAATGAATTTAAAAAAAACACATCATTAGCTCTCTCCATTTGCAACATATAGTAACATACTTGAACCAATACAGATATATTAAAGGCGTCGCCACACCGGCGGTGCTCACAATGGCCTATAATGAATAGCGGGAGGACCAATAACAAGATTAGAGCCGTGGCTTGGAAATAAAATTAAACCAACAATCATTCTAACTGACCGCATTGAATGATGTCAGACATCAGTGAGTAGAAGCCAGTGATGTCACCGTGTTTCCTTATCTGAGCCGCTGCCAGCTTGTGCGGTCGCTCAAGGAACATGATTGGGTTATGCGTGTGTGTGCGTGCGTGTCTGTGTGTGTGTGTGACTCGTCAAGGGGCCACCCGGCAGGTGACTGGGCCTGATTCCATTAACCATCCGGTAATTTGACCCATGTTTAATCAAATCAACTTTAATACCTCCAATCAAATTACATCAGCCTCCTGTGTCCTATCACACACTGAGACGGAGCTGAAGAGATAGCGGAAGATGAGACCAAATTTGAGGCCAGGTATTGCCTAAGTGCAAAAGGGAGCGTTAGGGGGGCGGGGGGATGAAATAAATTAATAGTCAGCAAATTCCAAATATTTAAGATGAAGAAAGTATGGGAAGTCTCCCCAGTGTGCAGATTACATCCATTCCATTATAACCTTTTTTTTTTTTCCAGTCAATTCCAAACAATTTATCAGTACTACTTGGCAGATGAGTGATTGCTTATGGGAAGGTTGTAAAATTCAAAAGGAGTTAAAAAAAAAAGGCCTAATTATAATTTCTTTCATAATAAATAACGTACAAAATAATTAAAAATAATATGCTAAACAGCTTGTGTGGATTTAAAAAAAAATGCATCAAGACAAAAAAGGTAACAAGCTGCGATAAAAAAAAAAAAAAAAAAAAGAAAAAATCATGTCATTCACTAAATCCCTCCTGGTTTGGAATGAAAGGCAAAAGTCATTTGCTTAAGGGGGAGGAGTGGATGTTATAGTACAACTGGGGCGCTACTTTTCGATTAGTGATTAGGAGGATAAAGAGCAGTGGAAGTTCCTTAAGGGTGGATGCTTGACAATGGCGTAAGGGAACACATGAAGACTGTTTTCCTTTTTTTTGGGATAGTAATGATGAGAGCAGAGCTCAGAGGATGTCAGCTTTTAATGCTGGGATCACAGCTTCCCCGCCAGCAGTAATCTCATAGATTTCATCTAATTTAATTGGAAACTCCTTCACTTCAACTAATGGGCCTTTTTATTTTCAGATCTCGACATGCTGCTGGGTAATGCTGGCCACTGATGAGACTTCCTTGGCTACGCAACACACCCACACACACACATTTAGTCACAAGACACTACTACCCACCATCTTATTTGTTTACTCATAGAGGTTAAATAAATAGTATTTAAAAATAAATACATACGAAAAGATTCAAATTAAAACACATAAAATAATAATAAAGCTAAGTGTTAATGTATACGACAATAAATAAACAAAAGCAGACGTAATTTTTGAATTTTGGTTTAACGGTTGCAGTTCTATGAGTGTTTCATCAATCCATATCACCATGCATTTAGTATATCTGAAGATTTCCAGGAAGTGATTGATCAGGTTGTGGTAGTAATATCATCCAAGAAATGAATGCCTGACTACATTTTTCACTCATGTCTTTTTTGAACAAAATGTGAAGAGAGTAAGTTCCAAAGAAAAAATGTTTGGTCGTTTTTTTGAGCGTCACTCATTTAGGATCTTTCCCTCTAGTTGACTTGAAGTCATTTCACACAAATCTAACTTTCTGGTTGAGTGTGCTTACTTTGTGGAGAGCCACAGTCCACAGAATGGAGGTTTCAGTTCCCACTAGCGTTTATTGTGCCAGGGCCACATAAAAGCTTGATTGTGGCCATATACTCCAGTATGCTTGGCTGTGCGTTATGGCCACTGATCTTTATGTCTCTCTGCACAGGAGGAAGACCATAGCCTCAGCAAAATGTTGGCTACATAGGCATTTGTGCTTGCCTTGTGTGACTTTGCAAGGGTGGGTGTGTGTTTGCCTGAACTCCCATACGCCGCCGCCGCCGCCAGTTCATCTGCATCCATTCTCCCAGGGGATGCATACAATAGGAACACTTAAATGAGGCATGCATAAATGGATGAAGCGCCTCTTGCATCTTATACAAGGCCTTGTGTAGATTTTCCTAGTTGCATGTGTTTTATTCTCCTTTCTCACATGCCTAGCGGTGGCAGTTAGGTAATTGAAAGGGGAGGAAGAGAAGGTAGAGAAGATGGAGAGGGATGAAGAGTGAGGGTGAAGCTCTTGGCATCAGAAACAATTAACCCCGGAAATAATTCAGGGATCAAATGTGCTGTAAACACCGAGAATGGAGAAGAAGAAGAAGAAAAAAAAAAGGGAGGCACGGGAATGGTGCGAGAGGTTGAATGATTGAATGGAACATGAAAATGTAATGAGTCCCACTGTGGCTACATGGAACAAAGACAATGCTGTATTAGTGCGTGGATGTGTGTGTGTGTGTGTGTGTGTGCATGCGTACGGTGGACTTGTATTGAATTTCACTCAACCTCTGTCTTTTTGTAAACATCCGAATGCCTGGAGGTACAATGGGTGAGCGGTAAGCTGCCATCTCTGCTAGGGTGAACTCTATTTCACGGGTTAGTGCTACAGTGAACAATAACAGCATCAAGCCTCTTGGCTTCATAAAACATGCTACAGCTACAGCAGGTTCCATTGCAACTCTTTGTCCATTTTTAGCTCCGGCCGGCAATAACTGTCAACAATGGGAGGGGAGTCTCTTGAAACAACTAAGCTTGACAGAGGAATCATCTCAGTGGAATGAGCCACCCTCGAGTCAAGTAGTTCATACGTGCCGCAAATGATCACAGTAGAGTACAGAGTATCTCATATGCAAATGGAAATATTCATTTCAGACCTTTCCCGTCGATTTCCCACAGTTAAGTATCAATCACCCTTACTTGCTAGCTTTGCTGAAACTATGGCGGAATATCAAGGGGGAGAACAATTGTCATTGCACAGGGACATCACCTCTTTTTGCGTAGTGATTGATTTTAAATCATAAAACTTCCAACTGAAAACATTTCGTATCATACTAACTCATGAGGATTCAATAGCTGGCTTTTGCTGATAAACACTCCCAAAGTGACACCTATTAATCAATTTTACAGTACATGACAAAATAAATTGTTGATACATTTGGTGGAAAAGAAAAAAGTTAGCAGAAGCATAGAAATTCCCCCAAAGAATTCTACTTTCAAAAAGGCCACGTAAACATTCTATACAACCTCGGTCATTGTCAAAACTGCTGATCTCAGAATAATCCAAGCTAGCATTAGCAACTTGTGTCCGTGTTGGAGGGGAACAATGCAAGACTAATGGGCGAGTGAGGGAATTAATGGTTGCGTGCACATATTCGGGAGCGTGTGTGTATGCGTGTGTGTTGTGCAGTCATCATGGTACATTTGAACTCAAGCTAATTATTATACTATAATCAAACAGACCCCTGATGAATGAATGCGCTTTGTAAATACCGTACCTCAAATTTGTGAGCAAAAGGACTGTTGACATGACTTTTGTTGCACTTTCAAAGTCATGATGAAGTCCAAAATACTTTCCAATCATCTGTAAGAATTCATTGAGTCTCAATCAAGCAAGCATTATGTTTGGACTCTAAGCGCCCGCACCGTGTGTGTGGTTTTAGTCCATCACTATACTTGAGTGTGTGTCAAAGAGAGAGGAGGACCCTTTCGCACCCCATTCTGCTGACAATCGCAAAAAGAAACCTAATGCCCCCATACACACACACACCCTCACACACAATACCCCACGTGCACTTACACACTCGTCCTGCTGCCTTTGCTTTATTGATTCTTAAATGACACCGGAGTCACTGTCATGGATCTGCTGCGAGCGACCACTCTGCTGGCCTGTCGCTTTCATTAAATCTACAGTGAAGCCAAACAACACTGAGGATTGAGTGGGCATGCTTACGGGGGGTTGCGGCGTTGTGAGCGTGAACACAGACGAGTCACACAATTCCAATATTTGCCAACTTTTCCATCTTATCCAGACGAATACGAGTCTCGGAAAAGTCCGCAAAATGGTCAGAAATTCCGCCTCCTCTTCCCTTTCTCAACTGTATGACCAAGTCTTCATGAGTCAGACCAGTCGGGAAAGTTGGCTAAAAAGGGGCTTATTTAGCAAGGTGTAAAGTCCACTTTAGCCATAGATAGCATGGCCTTGGTAACTCAAAGGACCTATTCCTGTACTGGAAGACTGCTGCTATACTGATGGAGCTCTCCCCAGAACTCTTGGCCGGCCCAGCAGCCCCGAGGCATTTAATACCGTAGTAGTGGCAGGGAGTAGCGGCTCAGAACGGCCATGCTGGCAGAAACCAATTCCCGCCACAGCAATCTCATTCTTTCAGTCATTCCCCACAGTGCCTGGCAATAGGTGGGGAGCAAAGTTAGGAACCTTTTCTTTTTTTTTTTTTCCCACAACAGTACATAAATTATATAAAATATTATTACATTAAATAGTCTCTTGTCAAATTAACTATAGCTTTACTGACCAGGATTATTTGTCAAAACAAATGTTGACACACAAGCAAATACATCATTCTTAATTTAGAAATGCATTTTCATAATCTATTTAGAAAAAATAATCATTCACAATGCAAAATCGGCATCCGAGAAAAGCAGCATATTGACATTTGTCATGCAGCTTGTATGTCGTAAGTTCCACTCACATGTGAACTATTTTAAATGTATTCAGAATTAGTACTGATAGTTGAGTGTCGCTGCTATATCGAGACTATGGATCAGTAATGGCTACATTTGGACTCTGAATGAAAAAGGTCAGGCTGTGACACTGAGCTACTGAAAACATGGGCATTCTATAGCATTCGACAGATGCCTACACAAACACAGACAAATAAGCGCACACACACACACTTGGCCAGAAAGTACTGTTTGCTCCTAGTAAATAAAACATAAAGCCCATGTTTCCCGGAAGAATCGCATATTACAATTTGCGCACAGGACAGCAAAGTTTGCTGCTATTGTGGAGACGTCTCTATTGGCTATGTCCTCTCCTACTCTTTCAATTTATTTTCATTCAATTCAACACAATGCATGTATAACAACACTGTCATGGAAATAAATAAATAAACAGCCTAGGCTCCAACTGAAGGTTGCTCTGGATGAGGAAATCAATTCCTACTTGGTGTTTATTGTATTCATATTTGTATTTTGAGTGGTGAAATGCTGATTCTCTCCTAACGCTGGCGGTCTGCAGTAGACTGGATGAAGTTCATTTATGATCACCACACACGGTATTGTGGCTTTGGAAAAAGCCTTTTGGAGTGCTTTATGTCACCCCTCGGTGAGCCTGCCATAAGTAGCTGTCGTCATTCATGAAGAGTTACAGCTCGTAACTGATGGAACAGAAACACCGGAGAGAAACAACAAGTGCAAAAAAAGCTGCAGGACAGGCTAGAATTATGAGCAACACAAATTGTCTTTGGAAGACATATTTGGGGAGGGATCAACAAACCGAAACAAACCTGCCAACTCTAATTATGTATTTACTTCATTTAATCTCAAGCGTCAGATAAAGTTACTTTAAAATCAAGCCATCAATAAGTAGAGGTTCTCAACTAATAGGAAAATAGTCATGAGAAGAGAAAGAACCGTGCAAAAGAATCAAATATGGATCAAAAGAGCAAGTGTCTGATGATGAAACGGTATCGGAAATAAACTGAGCAAGAAACAGAGTAAGTTTGGAGGGAGAGCGAGAGAGAGCGAGAGAGAGGGCTGGGCTTCTTAAACTAATGAGATATTGATTCGGGAGATACACACCTCCTCAGGGCTTCCGCCTGACACTCAGATAAATGGGCGGCCATTCATTACCAAGAGAGAGAAAGATATAACACTCATGCATAGAGGTGGGTGGGGGGGGGGTTCATGGATGGCAATAGGAAGAAACGGCTACAAAATCAAATCAAATCATGAAACATTTCCCTTGGAAAATTGAAACATCACAACAACTGTCAAACAATCTATCCTTTGCCCCTTCCTTGCTTTTATAATAGTGTTCTCAATTACTGAGAAAGATTTCCAATGAATGAAGCAAGGTGATATATTTTTTTCTCACTTCCCAAGCTGAGCCCCAAAATAGCCCATTGATTTTGCCCCACCTCCACCCCCTTACTGGAGGATCTGGAGTTGGCCTGTTATTGCCACTCCACATCTTAATGGGTCAGCTATTGAGTGTACACTGATTGTCTTAGCTGGTCGGCAAGGGCCATTGACCCGGGCGGGCTGTCCAACAATGGGCCCTGTGGGATAACAAACCAAGTCCACAGACAACAGCCACGGAGATAAGTGCCCTCTCCAGTGACCAAGTAGGCAATCAAAAGGCTAAATAGATGTTGAGTGGCAAAAGAAGAGTGCCAGACTACGAGTACTGAGGTGGCGGTGGGGGGGGGAAGGTGAGCAAAATCGACAATGCTCAGAAACAACATCGTTTACAAACCTCATGAAGCGATTTCACACATCGTCTTATCAGGCTTTCGTTTATCTGAGCAGTCGTACAATGTTGCAAATGTTTCCTATATCAAATCATTATAAGGAAAAGTCAATAAATTGTGTACCCCGCATGGAGAATTATTGTTTGAATGGGACAGGAAAAAATAAAACCAATTTTACCTTTCTATGGACGACCTGCACCACCAGAACAATAGCATTGTCTTACAGAATGCCATTATGAAATATAACCTCATTCACACAGCCAAGACAATATTGGGTCGTGATAAATTGTTCTCTGGGTAGCTTTACACAAAAGGAAAACATGTATAACCAAGAGTTGGGAACAGGAAGCAGCTCTAGGGTGACCAGATTGTGAGTTTAAACATAAAGGAAAATATGGATTGGTGGCGGCACTGGTGGAGCTAGAGGGAAAGGGGGGGGCAAAAAAATAAGAATCCTAGCACCGCCATTGGGCAGTGGTCATATTATGCTCGCATAAATATACCTTCTGGAAGAGTTTACAAATGCTAGATTTTCAATTCTAGTACTAATGAATGGCATTATTAATGGACGGATAGTTTTTCTACAGATGCTTTCCATGTTTTGTTTTGTCATCCTTCAGATTGTAACAGTTAGTGTCAACTTAGTCCCAGCGCCATCCAAACAATTAAACAATTCTGTCTTTATCTGTTTGAAAAGATTTACTTTCAAGCCAATATCTGGAAGCTCAGCCATGCTTCAAGTCCCTCTCCATTTCACTCAATGGTCAAATCAGGATGACAAACAAAGCTAAGGGACTTGATGGAGACAAATTTCTATTTGCGCTTGCGAGGGGCTCATGTTTCCGTCCATCTTCTCTGCAAAGGCTTAATTCTCCCTTTGTGTCTCTTTTATTGTTTGGAAACTTGAATATCATGCCATATTAATTAGTCTCTGCACTAATTCAAGAGCTGGCAACGTTGTCGCTGGAAATGCAGGACATCTGGGATTTAGTTGACGTGAATGATTTAAGTCTCAAGGCTTGGATGCAAAGCACTGTCACAACATTTGCGCTCTTTTATCCCCCTTGTGCAAAGATATTTGTCTTCACTTGGGAAGATTTATTTGCATTTAAGGCATTTGTAACAGACAATTCATTACTGGGGCTAATCATAAAAAATAATTCGATATTTGTCCTGCAAGAGGAAATTTCCTTTACACTCATGCATTTTCCTTTAAAAATGAACCTAAATTGAATAAGTGGCCATTGTTTATATCTTTGTGGGGTACAACAATGGGCTTTCTATATTGAATTGAAAAACTTTGCATAATCTGAATAATTCCAGAGTCAACAATTTCCATTGCATCCATTACCATAAGTGTAGCACAGCACTCCTGATTTTATTATATACGGTTATTTTTACTTAGCTGCAAGCCAGCATATCCTTTAACGTGTCAGAAAATAGCTGAGTAGCCGAAGCAGGAGACCTAAAGTAAGTTTGGGACCATTATATTAACGGCCAAATACAAGCCTCGTCACATCTGTTTGCGCGTGTACCACAAAATCCTATTTTGGACAAAAATGTAAACGTGATCCTAAAGGCTTTGTGGCGATATTTCATTGATCCTCTTCTCATCTTCACCTAACCTCACCCTCGTTCAGTGCAAGCTCAATTTAATTGCGCGTCATAATAAAATCTCATTTGAATGGGAACAATCCAGTGCTGCCTAATCAAATGAACAAAGTCCTCCTTTGATTTTCAATTATCTCTGCTCCCATCTCCGGCTCGCGTTATTTGATCCCCTCCATTGGCTGCCAGCCATGAGGCAAATGATACTGTACGTACAGATTGACGAATCACATGGACATTTACGCACACTTAAGAAGAAGCGGACCAACTGTAAAAAGGAGACCCATCACCTGACACGCCCTAATTACCAAACAGTGAACACTAAAGCCCAATCAAGGCAATGAAACATTGGACTTGACACCAAATTTGACATTTGCAAGAGGAGTTCAAATAATGACTCATTTTGGATGATAAAACAAAAGTAATGAGTTCATGTCAGTATGGGATTGGCAGTCATAATTGGAGGATTAGCCTGTCAATCTGGGATTGACACCGCCATGATAGGAGGATTAGCCTGTCAATCTGGGAAGGGCGCCGTCACCATCGGAGGATTAACCTGTCAATCTGGGCATGACACCGTCATGATTGGAGGATTACGCCGTCAATCAGTCAAACCTCATATCAGACCACACCGTTCAATTTTGGTCATCAGTCCAAGGCCCAATTGGCTCAGTGAATATATGATATATATATATATATATATACGTGTGGCTCCGGGGTGAGGTGGACATGGAGGAGAGACTCTCTCAGGCTTCCCTCGATACGAGCTGGCCCAACAGCTGAGAAGATTCATGTCTTTTATTAGCCTCTGACAATAACTGTCAGCCAGCATTTCATATTCAAAGTAATGTGTATAATTACAGTTTTATGAGCAGCCTCTGAATACATTTAGACAGTGATTTTATTTCTGAATGTGATGCTTTTCCACAGATTATCAATAGTTAATGTGCTGAGAATGATAGCGGGAGGGAGAAACACCGGAGCATGCGGCCAACTTCCTTTATATCTGCCAATTTTGGACAAGGATGACGGAAATGACCTACTGCAAATCTTATTCATTTATTCATTTATTTAATTTATTTATAGGAGTAACACTAGTAATCATGGTTTATGACACTAGCGTGTATTATTTCTAAATCTGTGATGTCAATAGCAACACCTCAAGTTGATGCTGCATTGGTCAAACTAGAAAATAGAGAAGTTAACGCGAGTGAGTGTATTTTTTATTTATTTTTTGGGTCAGGGCCTAAAAAAGTGTTATTTTTTGACTTTCCAGGATGATTAAATATTTAAGTTATTACCTTGGTAGCCCTGGCTCCCTTGTTTCCCAGCATCAACGTAACATTTTTCTTTAGAGCCCCTCGTGAAGGCCATTATTGCTGCGAAACAACATTATTTCTACACTGCTGGCATGTTGGAATTTGCTTTACTCTTGGAAATGCACACATGCCCACCAGTGGCACGTCTGTGGGACCAAATTAGTCAAACATGAGAAGAGTACCAACAAAAAAAAGAAAACTATTAAACTATGACATCATACAAAGAGAATGTAACATTACAATGAATTGAAGCGTTTGTTTTCTCTACATTTCAATCTTCAGTTCCAATTTAAAACAAAATCATGCATGTTGACGGATGGTGGGGGGGGTTTCCTCAAAGGATGAACATTGTGGGGGAAGCACATGGAAGGATGGAGCCCAGGTTAAAAAGAAAAAAGGTAAAATATTTGAACATTGTCTCCCAAAGTCATTTTGGATAGCTCACCCACAAACTGTGTGTTAAAACGAAATCCTCCATTCAATCATGGCGGCTTCTTTGACTGTGAAGGCCTCAAAGGGAAGGCCACACATGCACCAAACATGCAATCCTTTGATATAATTACAATCCTGACCTTTCGGTTAAATGACTGCTGGCATTAACCGCCACATCTGCTGACACACACAAGGGCCGCACATTGCACAAGTGGCGGGTGCCTTCGAGTGATTAAAGCAGAGCTCAGCAGTAACAAAAGTGCACGTCATACCAAATTAGAACAGGATCACAAAATAAGTGCAACAAATACTTTCAATTGTAGTAAATGCGCCAGGTTGCAGAATCATGTGTTACGATCGGAGGGAGGAGGGAAGGAAGGAAGGAAAAGCAAACGCTTGGGAGGACGTTGACGGTGATGAGAGCCTTGACAACCAGCATAATAAAGCATGCTAAGTGGAAGCCGCTAGATTTACGGGACCTTTACCCCAAAGCCCAATGTGCCATTATTTTCCCTCCCAAAACGTTAATGTCACACAGGGTGCTCATAAATACATCTTTGCCTTAATTTAAGGTTGCACAATGGAGAAACTCAGTCCATTGTTCTTCCCGGAGGCTGGGGGGGAAAAAAAGCGCTGGAATAATGGGAATCTTTATGAACATGTGGGAAAGATGATATGCACAATGACACTCACGTCGGTCGACATGGGCTAACAAATGCCGCCGAGCCAATGGCTTCTTGCTCAGATACGTCATTTCTGTTGCTCGGGCTAACAAGCAGCCTTTGGCAAATAATTACTGCTTTTATATATACTACCTTATATTCTTGTGAATCTCAATGGCCAGATCATTTAAGAGGATACCTTCCTTTGTATCATTTGTGTGCCTTAAACATTCATTTTACATCGGGAAAATATTGCGCATAAAGCCCTTGCTAAGGGCCTGTTCCCACATCTGTATGCAGGCAAACGGCTCTTCGATACAAAAAATAAATATGGCACATTGCAATTACGCAGCATCACATAATGAGAGGTGCAAGGAAAGACGACGGTTAATAAGCAAAAGAGGACCAATCTGCACTTCCCAGGGAACTAATGAAGGCTTTAATTAAGTGTCAAATGGAACCGAGGCCTCGGAGGCAGAGGAGAAAGCAACAAAATATCTCCCACTGGGTATTTCTTCATATTTGTCTGGAGGTTAGAGTAAAAACTGACGTGTGGACCGCTGCGCTGCTGCTGCTGCCGCAAGAAAGCCACCCACACACCCACACGCACACACACACAGTAAGGGTATTAAAAATGTAGCATGTTTTGTAGTGTAGTCTTTGTTTTTTGCACCGGCCTGAGTCAGGAGCAGGCCACACACGGTCGGTCTGTCGTCAGCATTTCTGTGTTATCAGCCAAGCTCCAAAAGGTAGACGGACGCGTGGCGCACAATGATAAGAAACGCAATCAAGACTCTCACCCACAAAGGGATAAGAATCCTTTTAGCACTATAGATTCATCGACAAACTTGCAATATAGACACTCGCATAAAAAGTCACACCTGCGAGGAAACACAGAGCATCCAAGCATAAAGTATAGCCAACATAGTTTGCATGAATCAATTGCATGTTATCAAAGTCTTCAACAGCTGTTTATGGATTGTTGTTTAAAATTAAAAAAAAAAAAAAAAGGAGGGAAGGGTTAAAGCCAGGTGCAGCAGACAGTCGGGGAATTTAAAAAGTTGGACTAATCAGGCAAGATTGGGAATTTTCATTTGAAATGATTCGTTCACTATATTAAGCATTTGTTCTTCTATTGTCCGGTACTGAACTTTTTAAATGACATGGAAATGCAAACACAAGTCAAATATGTGACCTTAGCACACACACAAAAAGATTGTCAAATACATACAATACATAAAGATTCTTGTTAATTAACAGTGATCACTGCTGTTAACGGATTTGATTGCTTTGCTTTGTACCAGTGCAGAACCGTAGCGAATGTTTGTACTGCCATCTCTTGGCAGATCCCAAACATGGCTCTAAAGCAGAAGGGATTGGATTGGGTTAGTAGGGAGGGATGATGATGATATCAACGGCTCCACAACATAGAATAATAATCACAATCAATCATCATCATAATTATGATAGTAATAGCAAAATACCATTAAAAAAAAGGTGTACTGATATCATGTCATTAGGGCTTACAAATGCCAAACTACAATTGCATCAAAGTATGAACTCGTTCAATCCAATTCCAATTGTGTTTGCATGTGAGGCAAGTGTGCAGCAAGTTGAAGCCATTTGCAGTGCGCAGTCCTGACCAGCAGATGGTAGGATCTCTACAGGAATAGCTCCAAACCTGTCCTGGGTTTGCCTCATGATCCAAAAACAGGAACTCTCTTTAGCATTTCATTTACAATGACAAGTGTTGATTACGGAGACCTCCTCCAGATCTCATTGCATTGGCAATTGCTTGTAGAAATATTGTATTCATAAACAGAAATCGGTGCACTCTCCTACTTCTGATTATTTT
The DNA here is from genome assembly GCF_059516105.1 of Syngnathus floridae. Classification (NCBI taxonomy): domain Eukaryota; kingdom Metazoa; phylum Chordata; class Actinopteri; order Syngnathiformes; family Syngnathidae; genus Syngnathus; species Syngnathus floridae. Next base: position 10,318,975 of record NC_142430.1, on the reverse strand, counting down.
TCATTCCAATGACGACATCTTCTGCTCCCATAACTACTTTCTTGTCACCACTTCCATTATTTTGAACAAACTTTAACAGGGCCAAAAGTTTTAGCCTCCACTTCTGAATCACATGCATTCATCTAAGCATTCAAAGGTCATTTCTGGCCAAATTAAAATTTCTAGTCTAGTGAAAACAAACCTGAGTTGGGTTTAATCTGCTCTGGACATACACGCATAAAGCAAGGTGCTGACATTAATGAGCAGTCTCTCTCAACCCTGTCAAAGTCCAGACCAGAAAGGGGCGGCACTTGGGGTGTACTTTCCAAACATCAGAGAGGCGGACAGGTCAGCAAGATATTAAGATGAAGAAAGGATGGGCAAGACTTGATCCAGGAAAAAAAAAAAAATCGAAATAAGACACGGGGAATAATGAAAAGAAGAACAAAGAGAGGTAGGCGGACAGTGAAGGACGGCTTCCATGCTAAGCAGTGTGGATCAGAGCGGCGCCTCCTATTCTCTGAGCAAAACAATCTTAGACAATCAACTGACTTAGTGATGAGCAAGCACAATCTTCAGCTGGAGGACAATGAATAGAGGTAAGACGCTTATTTACGTCCTTTTTGTGGAGGGCCGCGAGCTAATAAACCTTTCCATTCGACTCAGAGGAATCTCTCAACTCATTTGTTTGCATCTTAAAGGGAGGGAAGAAAGAACAATCAAAGTATGAGATCCCTTCAGACTGTCGAGATTTTTGACTCTCTTGCAAGAACTTGCTTGGGACGCCGTAGTTCTGCTTAATCACCCATGTTTTGATTTAAATCACATAATGTAGCAGCATCTACAGAAGCGACATTGCCCAAGGCGGTGGCGCTAAACCCTATAAACAGCTCTTTGCTTTGACGTCACACTGTACCTAACCGCCCAATAAAAAGACGGTCTGATAATGCAGCAGAAAGGGGGCAGCCCATGAATGGCCATTTGAACAAATGGATGTTATTTGGCGACTCCTCGCGGAAGCTCAGATAGTCATCACAATTCTGGGTAGAGATATGGAGAATAAAATTGCCAGTGTAAAGACGAGCGCTGAGGTGTGTAAGAATGCTGAGCATCTTTGTCTATGAGAAAGAAATTGATTTAATAAGCATCATTGTAAGCATTATTATCTAAAGATTTTAACGGTAAGTGTTCATTTATACTACAATAAATAAATAGATACATACATAAATCAATATTTGGGGGGGGTTTGCTTTTCTGATGGCTCCTAAATCGCTTTGACGTAGTTGAACTACTTTGGTCATTTTGTGCTAGGTACAATTGCTACGTTTCAGGTCACTGTGAATTTTTCTAAAACCAGCTTGACTTGTTTAATCTTGTGCATTCACCTTTGCTTGATCAAAACATGAAGTTCATAAGCAAAAGCAACTGTGTCTGCGCCACAGCCTTTCAAATCCAAATGATATGCCTCTCACAGCTAAGGAGGGACCATTTCCTCATCATCTCCGGTGCAAAAAGAAAAAAAAATGTTTACACACAGACAAACACACCTTGAGAGGAAAGGCCACGCGCTGCTTTCAATTTGATTTGTATTTGAAAATACATTTTTCTCCCCCCCCCCTCCTCACACACGGCTTAAATCCCTCCCACGGGCGAGGAGATAGTGCAGGTAAAGCCACTGTGGACAAGCAAATAAGAGCTGAATTGCTAAAACTGCGTCTGCTGCTGTATTCATGAAGTGAGCGGGCGGGAGGGAGGGAGGGAGCATGGGCAAGGGAGGCTTTCGAAGGTCGCCAGTGAAAGTAATTTCAAATCCCTGAAGGTGTCTCTCAATGAATGGCAATAGAAAGCATAATGCTGCTTTTATTCGACACTTTCAGATGTGCAATGACGGCAGGAGGCTGCGGGATGGGGAAGGGGGAGAAAAAAAAAAAAAAACATCTACGAGGGCTGACCGGTAAACAGTCATGCTGAATGAAGCGGGTAACATGGGATCTGCTATTTACAATGGCTAACGTTCCCTTCTGACACCTGAGTAGAGGATTAGTGGAGACCCGTTCTTCCCTTTATATCCCATAGCACATTTTAATCCATAAAACAGAGCAAATAGAACATCCATCCATCCATTCATCTACGGCTTATTCTATTCAAGGTTATGTGTTGCTGAGTGCCTATCCCAGCTGAATTGAAGTATACTCCAATTGTAACTGCACATCCACTACAGTAGGTGGCAGCGACGCGCTCATGGTCAGACTTTAGGCGCAGGAAGTCCATTTTTTGAGAGGCGCTACGTAAGATGTTGCACAAGCGCTCGTGCAGCGATACAGAACAATACGATTTGTTTCACTGAGCTATTCATTTGATTCGAGCACGCATTTAACAGAATAGGCTGGCCAGCCTGATAGAAAAAAGGAAGACAAACACAAATGAAAAATAACCGCTATTAATCATCGTAAGCTGGTAAGTTAATTTCTCCGAGAAAAGCCATATCACTGAACATGAGTAAGGAAATTACCCTTATAGTCGGCAAGTCATCATTGAAAGTTTGTGTGCCTGTGTGTTGCAGTTTTGATTAAATTGAAAAGGCGTGCTGGGATAAATGAAGTGAGGAGTTGGACTGTACAGAGCTGACATGTATTAATGGCCACAATAGCTTCTCGAGACACTGCTAATAACCCATCCAGTGCTAGCAAATAGCGGGCGGGAAGGAGGAATGAATTACGGCGCCGAGTATGCTGACGTTTGCCTCCGATGATGCAAGAGCTGCAGGAAAGAAATGCAACCACCGTATTTTGGGGAGCTTTGGCAGAACATGTTTGGAAGGCTCAAATTGAGGTCAAAAATCAGATGCATGCAAGCACATTCCTGTTGGTAAAAAGACATGCACATCCTCCCTCTAGCGGCTCTAATCCATCTTGGGCTTTTCTGCCGTCGGGGTTTAATGTAAACATTGTGATAACACAATCAGCCGCAGTCCTCTCCATCCTTCTCGCCATCACTCTCTTGGTTTTTCTTCTCCTTGCTACTGGGCCAGATAATGAAATACATAAATGCAACGTGTAGTATTTCTTTTTGGAGACAGTGGGCCGTGTTCCTCCCCTTTCCTATTCTACCTTTGATGTCAGCGCGTGTTTGGCGCCAAAACAAAATGCAGAACAGCCGATGAATAATGGAGCCAAGTGCCAAACAGCCACCTTCTAATCTCAGCAGGCCTGCAGCAGAGTGCTTCAAAGCTTTATGAGCTTGCAACAACACCGCACTGATCATCTGCTGTACGGCAGTGACGGACCGTGTCATGGGGTGAGAGCAAGTCACCCGACTTCACGTTGCCGATCTTTCAGACATGACTTGGTTCGACAACGCCGCATTTAGAATCAAACACAAATGTTCCGGATGCTGAAAAATGCATTTAACCGGATGGCGTTTTCACAACTTTGAAAATCACGTCTCATCATTTCTTCTGAATCGGTTGTCGTTGCTTGTTTGAGGTTTGTTTGTTCGAAAACAATGGCTACACTTGTTTGACATGGACAACAAATGACGACAATCATAAGAAAGCCTCACAAGCAGATGCAAATGAGTATGAATGTCATTATTCATGTCAATTACAATGCGAGGAGGAAGGCAGTTCATTATTCTAACAAAGCTTGTGAAAGGCGGCAAAAATACGAAAGCACAAACAAACAAAAGAAATCAAATTAAAGCTTCAAATAGTGGACTGTAGCCTACCCAATGCGACTTTAGGCGAGAAACAGAGGGCATTCTGGGCACATTGGGAAAGACAAAGCAAGCACCTTTCACAATCACATTTAGAGTCTGGATAATTTACATTTCAATTCACTTTATGTGCTTGAGTTTTGGAATGTGGGAAGAAGCTGCATGGACAAGATCGATTGGAGCACATGGAAGTAGATTATTTGAAGTCATATCACGTTGCTTTTTTGTTTCAGGACACAAACTAGTTGAGAATGGAATCAAGAGCATTTCCGCGGCTTGAAGCCTGGCCTCTTGCTACCCCAACACTACATTCCCTTGTCCCCTAATTAAAACAAATCCCCCCCCAAAAAAGATGAATCAAGTAAAGCCACACCCAAAGCCCCGTACGGCAAAACGGAGATTTGGACCGGACGGCTTTGCTGATTTTGCGAAAGGGAGCTGGCAATTAGAAAGAGGAAAAAAGAAATTGAGGGCAAAAATACAAGCAGAGGAGAGGAGAGGAGAGGAGAGGAGAGGAGGGGGAAAAAAATGAAAACGTGATTTGGAGACCCACGACCGTGTGTGGGAAATATGAATCGTTTCATGGTGAGACTCTAACAGCCTGACCCTTTTATGAAATATGTGATCATTTCCACGACATGGTTTCAAAGCACTTTGTAGCCTCTCGTCTATCTTGAAGCCAAGCGATGTCCTAAATGTGTTTTTTGATGATTGGCTTGGACGGGGTGGGGGGGCGGGGGAGCGAGTCAGCCTTACTTACCCTGTAAGAGTTAAGTGTTTTCAAATGTATCCCGCAGCGTCAACACTGGCACTGCTGGCTTAGCTTCATTACCATAAAGAAATTTAGCGGTGGAGATTCCAACGGCAACAAAATGGTGAATAGATGAGAGCCAAAGTGAGGTGTGAGTGAGACGGATGAAGTAGAAGAGAAGAGAGAAGATGGATGGATGGATGGATGGATGGATGAGAGGGTGAAACAAATGCAATCGTATGGATTGGAACGCTGGAAGCACAAGAGATGTATCAATTGCACACCTGCCTAAAGAAATAGTTGCAATATTGTTTACTACGTGTTTTTGCATTAACAAGCTGCAGTGTTTCTCCCCCAATAGATTTTTGGAGTGGCTTTCAAAGTTTATAAGAAGAATGCTATTTTGTATTTCAAAAGAGAAACAGCTGCAATATTGACAGTCGAAAAATAGGAAATGAATAAATAAAAGTACGATATACGTCGCGTAAAAAGAAAAAAGTTTGGAGAGTGTTGACACATGGAAACCAAGGAAAATGCTTTGTTTCCAAGCAGATAATTGTGAAATTTCACATTCAACACTCCTGCCGAGTTAAAAGCAATGTTGACTATGTTGGCTTTTGTCATATCTATTATTCATGTTTTGCTATTTCAGAGGATTGCTCTGAAAATATAATTAAAGAAAAGACAAAACATTCTCCTAAGACCTTGCCTTTGAAAAATTTGCCTGGAGCAGAATAAACCTGCCACATGCCTTTCATGTTTTCTTTTCGTTGACAAATGTTGCGAGATAACGCACGTGCGCGTGCGCGCGCACACACACACACGCTCACACAATTGCGCGCGCTGACCTTGCCTGAGTGTCGATTCTGACCTACGAAGATGTACAGCCTGGATCATATCACAGGTAGTAAGCACTAACACACAGACTCGGCCATGGACTGATAATGGAATGAATGATTTCTGGGGACACCGGACGGAGTCGGGGAGTGAGTGAGTGACTGCTTAGTTGTAAGAAAACGTGTCAAGTCTACTGTACATTGGTGTGAATGTGATGCATTCTTAAGTGCACTGTGTGTATACTTAAAGCTGCATCATATCATGGCAATATATTCCAAGTGTCTCTCCCCGTGGAGCTTTTACTGAACACAAATAAGCCTTCTTTCCGCTTCCCAAAAGCTCCAGTTAAAAAATCTCCCATTCGTAATCCATCTCTTTCTTTTGATTTGAAATATTTCACAACAGCGAGAATCCCATAGGTACTGTCGGCTCCACCTGCTCGGGTAGCTTTAATAGACACAAACGCCTGACAGATATGTTTGAGGAAGGTACCCTGGGGGAATCTGAGCAGTTATGAGTTATTTATTTGCACTTGTTTTGCTCATTATAGAATCAGAAGAGATTTCAAGTGCAGACAGAGGAGCGGAATAATTCAGCACCATGGATAGCTCCCGCTCCTCGTTCCGGTTACATGGCTTTGGAGGGCTGTCCCTAGGAGAATTTTTTTTGCTTGTTTTTTGGTTTAAATTCAAAAAGGTTTTCAAACCGACAAAGCGTAGACACACCCAGTGTGATACAGAAACGGACTCTTACAAGAAAATGCTCGTAAATGACCTCCAAAAAGCATGTACGAATATGATCTAGTCATTTACATAATGCTCACTCGAATGAGGACAGGACAGCATCTTGTTAAATAAACATGAATGCTACGGAATAAAGTAAATGAGAGTCCATGTTACCGTTTTGCTTGGCGTTACATCAGGCCTTATTATAGACGCAGACAAACACACATTGCACTCAACTCGACTTCTTGCCAGGATATTTGATCACTTTCTGTCTTATTCTGTGCCTGTTTGATTGTCTCTGTCTGTTAGCTCCACTCCTTTTTTCCCGTTTCATGCTGCAACCCTTGCCCGTCATCTTCGTGAAGTACATTTTAGGTACTGGAAAATCTGAAACACAAGCAATCCCGCTATGGCGTGTTTCTTTTGAAATATTTATCCCAGAAGAGGTCTTGGTAAAAATAAAAACTTAATGACGACTTGCAATTCATTTCACAATACTGCCACCTCCATTGCATACATTTGAACTTCTAAAGAGCAGCATTAACATTTGCGCACAACTGCTATTGGCTAATCCTCTGAATTCAGTTTCGTCATGTGACGATTGCGGCTATAGAGTAGATTTTAATATTCCATTACTGAGAGCACACTAAAACTTAAGCCGCACCAAACGACATACATTCGACTCCACAGCACTGAGCACAAAGTTCAAGGACAACACTCGCGTTGTTATTTTAGACAGTAAAAGTCTAAATAATGACAGATGCAGGCCTTTGCCGAGACAATAAACCCGGTTTTACAATTTAGTAATATACAATACACCTTCGAGCTCATCACCGCGCTCGTCTCCGCAGAGCAAATAATGGTAATGAGCAAATTCAAACTGCAGGTGAGTGAACCTCAAAATGTATCACGTTGGAAACAAAAGACCACATGCTGCTCAAAAGCAGTTTTTTTATGATACGCTATGTAAAACACAGCAGAAGACAGACAAATGCCTTGTTTTCGGCGTGCTTCAATTCCCTACACAGCAGCAGCAGCTCAAAGGCCTGAAATTAATAAGGTTTGGATTTTTGGAGTGTTGTGACCTAGGGCTGTGTTCAATACAAGCCCACGGTTCCACTCCCACTAATGAGGGAAAGGCTATTCATTTCAAGGTGAGTCGGAGAATGAAAAGATAAAAAAAAAAATATATATATATATATATATATATATATATATATATATATATATATATATATATATGTATGTATTGCTCTCACAAAATAAATGACTCGGAGAGGTGCCAAAGCAAGATTCATTCTTTGAGAACACACAGTGTTTTTCTTGCTGTGCCCCTCCCTCGCTAAGCACTTACCGTACAGTCGAGAGCTCATTATCATATCACAATGTCATTTATTGGCTCCTCGTGAAACTTTAGAGCAAATTCACTTTGTGTCTGAGCATCCTTATTCTAATATCTTTCATTTTTCATCTTATAATCACATTTAGACTGATTCTAAATTTGACACAATAAGTGCTGATCCCCAAGTGATTTGGTCAAGCCATCCTTTAAAAAGGAGTAAGAAAATGGACAGACTGAAAAAAGAAAGTGTGTACTTACTGCGCTGGACAAGGCTTAACGTGTCTTCATTTAATGGAAACCTATGGAGAAAAACAAAGGCAAAATATGAAGTGCGCTGAACTGTCTTTCACTCCTAATGCAAGAACATTTCAGCTATTCATGTAGTGCTGTGGGTGTGTCCAGCCTAGAGTTTGATACAAATAAAATCAACACAGTAGTTGGGCCTAAGGCCATGGAGTGGAGGATGTGGTGTGGAGGAGTTGGAGGTAGAAAAGGAAAGAGGATGATAAGAGAAAAACAGGATCCACTTTATAGCTCTGACAGAACTGTTTCCAGTTTTTGCCCATCATTTTGCATTCATTGCTTCATCTGAACCACTTAAGTGCAAGCATCTAGTGACAATGAGCCAAGTCAACAACTTCAGCTCCGCTGAAGTCAACATTTTGACATTCGGGTATTTGAAAAGCCAGACGAGGAAGATGGCTGTGATAACCACATTGGATCGTAAATCAGGTAGAACATCCAAGACTGGAAGTCATCAGCAAACAAACAAGCTATGGCGTTGTCTATCCCCCGAGGGTGAAACCCATAGACATCCGCTCATTCACTGTCATGACATGATTTATGGAAATATTACGCCAAGCAAATTAACAAATGGCGCGGGCCCGTTGCTTGCCTGCCTGTGAATAAGACACAGTGGGAATTCATGCAGGGCAGGGCAGGGCAGGGCAGGGCAGGGCAGCCCCCTGACACAACTCCTCTGGATATTCATATTTTCTTTCCCTGCCATTGGTTATTTATTTAGCACAGTTCCGATCCACTTTCCCCGAGCTATTGAGACAATCCATCCTGTCAGATTTATGTGGTTAGCCAGGGATGGAGGGGGGCACCAGAGTTTGACAGTATGCATTTCAGCTGCATGGGAGTGTTTTGGGAGGGTAATGAGGCTCTTGCAAGAATGCTATTAGCGGCTTACTGGGCCATTTGGGACTTTTTGGACTTGGAAAGTCACCCATAGGGGAGGGGAAAGGTATTCAAAGTATGTTGATGACTTTTTCTTTCTCAGCTCAATACTTCATGTGGACAGAAAAATACTTTCAATAGGGTCTATCAAAACGAAAGAGTTTGCCACTGGATGTGACAATCCAATTTTCTCCGATCGATGCGATTGGCATTGAGCAGGGTAAATAAGGATGGATTGTTTGTCCGTTAGCCCACTGCGCTGTGTAACCAGCACCTAAATGTAAAGTGACAGTGCCCCCCCCACCCCCTTTAAGTCAGTTTTTCTTCTTAACCTCCCTCTCTTCAATTAAAGTTTTTTTCTCTGTTGCACTACTACTATTAGGGTGACTGTGATCATTATTAGCATCATTTGGATCATTTGCATGATTAGCATTATCTGCAAAATAGCCCATAAATCAAGAATATTTCCACACCCTTTATAGGGCCTTGTTGAAATCAGTCCGTTTTGAGGTGGTTAGCCCCAACTGCAGTTTGGGCTGGTGCCAGTGTGGCATTGCACAAGTAGGCTTCCTTCACCCTTTTTTAGTCTGGAGTGTAGGCTGGAAGCTTTAGCAATACAGCATTGGAAAAGATTGGTTGTTTTTTACTTTCAGGCTGAAGGATTACACACAGAGGTTCATCTGATATCGGCACAGCTTGAGAGCCGAGCTTAGCTGAGATTAGTATCAACACAGGTGGGAGGCTGTGCACAGAAACACAGATTTGGTTACAAGGTGCAGAGAATAATCAATTCCTTTGCCGCTTCATGTGAATGGCTTGCACAGCTGCACGCACGCACACACACACAATCAGTTATTGCTGAGGTGCTGTTTGCCATCATTCATGTTTTAAAGAATGGCTCCATGCACACACTCATCTGTCCCTGTCTGTGTGTGAGCCGCTTCCATTTTCTTGGCCAGGCACCCAGTCACTTTATTTTGCAGCAGGTAATCACAGAATGACAAGGTGTGGCCTGCTCTGATTTACTGCACCACCATGCCTGGAAGTTAAAAATGGAAAAGTGATAAACAAGACAGAGGGAACGCTCTCCGAGTCCCACCGCACGGAGGGAAGGGAGGAGAGGAGAGGAGAAGAGAGGAGAGGAGAGGAGAGGCCATACAGTTTACTATGTGTCTCAGGACAAGATTGTGCAGGAGAGCAGTGTAAAAATACATGTTTGTCATATATTAGAAGCAGACAGGAAGGGAGATTGTACTTTTTCTCTGCTGCTATTCCAAGCTGTGTGAGACAGTAACATACACACATAGGCGATATCGTTTACAACAGGTGAGATAAAGCGGCGAGCCCAGAAGGGAAACAGCATTTCAGGAAAAGGTTTTCGGTTAAAGGAACACTCGGTGTCAAATAAGCATAGAAGCAAAGCACTTGCTTTAAAGAAGGAGTGGGCCAAAGTGGGTCCTTCCTGAGCTGGGTGCCTTTTGCACACCAAGAGTTTCTCCACCACTGACGTTCTGTCCATGACCATCATCAACAAGTTAAAAATCGGAGACTATTCATTTCCTTGTAAATGTGCAAATTCAGCATCGTTTTATTTGTATGTATGAGTATGTGACCCGCATTGCCTTTTGAGCTTGAGCTCAAGACAGTCCAAAGGATAAGCACTACCTCCCTCTTTCTCTTCACTTTCCAGAGCGCTTGTGCTATCTCCACTGGACCAACTGGAGGGTTTGACTGCACAAACAATAGAATCCCTCCTACTAACGTTCTCATTGTAGTGTACTTGTGGCTGCCCACAGCTGCCAGCCTGCCTCCGCCACGTCCCACTCCTACTGTATGGTTACAGCTATAGAAATAGCAAGGGCTTTTTTTTTCCCTTGTCTTTTTTCTTTATTGTTACCAGTGCTAATCCCCAAATCAACAAGGCGTTGAAGAAAGGGGTGTTTGGGTTTTTTTTCCTCACACTTGCGGGGACAAAAATAAATCAATAGCAGGGCGTGTAGGTGGCCATACTTAGCGCCGCTATCGGTCGGTCAAGTCACTTTCTATTTGCAATTGGAGATAACTTGAAAAGAGGGATAAAGAGGTAAATAACCATGTGAGGAAGATAAAGGATGGATGGATGGATGCACGGACGGACGGATAGACGGGAGGATTAAGATGATAATTCTAGAGTGTAATAATGGTAATTGAATTTCGATTAATTGCACAGCCTTAATGCAAACCATTAGCAAAGCGTTATATAAACTGCCGTGAGCACATCGCCATGTGACAGAAATAAATCAATTTAGGGATGATGGATGACAAAATGGAAGAAGTCATTATTACTTTGTCATGTTGATAGGTTGACAGTAAAGACTTGAAGCCGTTAAAGCACCAACCTTAGAGGATGAGCGAATTGTAACATCTACAAAACCGCAATCTGAACAGACAGTAGTTGTGTGTGTTGTTGTTTTTTTTGGTGACATCTAGGTGAGATCAAACAATTGCTCTGCACAAATTGGAGCGGGGTTTTGTCAACTAGAGGTTGGAAGTTCAGGTCTGCTCACTGAGTGATTGGGCAGATTATTGGAGTAGTTTTGGTAGGCTGACTGCTTTTTGAAGAAAAGCCATCCAGCTCTGCTATTGACTTGTCATGGTGATTGATTGGCTGTGAGAGCAAGCCCTAATGGCTTCATCAGCCCCAGGCCACGTACACATAGGATGAGAACAGCACGAGCTGACTCGCAGTGTCATTGTAGCCCGGAAAAAAGTTCACCTCCAGTCTGGAATCCGGCGCCCCTAAATCACTCTCCGAAAGACACACTAATTAAAAAGAGTTGATTTGATTGCCGCTTCCTCCTGTATAAGTGATTTCAACGGACTTCTTTCCGTGCCTCCCTATTAGCGCTGGAATTGTTTCTTTTTCGCTTGGGTTACTTTGCCTCATTCTTTTTCTTCTTAACTCAAGCTTGCTCCTCAGCAAGTGATTCTTTCAAGTCCCTAACAAGCCCTTGGAATGTCTTCATTGTCAACTGTTCCCAATAAAAACAACACGTCTTCTCTTACCCTTTTTCAATCACTCCTTGACACGTCAATTTATAACAAAACAAAATCAAACAATATAGTATATTGTTTCATATTGTTATTTAAGTAGCACAAAAAGACTAAATAATCCACTACAGGCCAATTATGGAGGAAAACAAGGATTATGGTGGAAAATGTTCCCAGGCAAAGAGAGCCAGGTTTGATCTATTTGAAGAACAAACAAGAAAAGCTGTGAAAAAGACACAAGATCAAAATTAGAACGGACGTCAGATTGTAAAAACAAAAAGCAACTGGAAATGTACAATTCAATTCCATCCCTGTGCTATTCATACAAAGTGGCCTCTGCAAATGTAAACTGACCTCAAAGCGCAACGGAGGGTGTTAAAAATACCCTTTGCAGACAAATGGGATTTCAAGAGCAAAGAGATAATTGTCTCAACTCCAATCTCGTTATCGGGGAACACGCAATTAGAGAAATGAAGCCATCCATTAATTAATCTTAAATGCAAGCCTCCGAGCGTCTGGTGCCTCACAGCTGTCTCTGTGACAGATTGCGATTCAATTACGCAACCTTATTGGAACACCGAGAACTCAAGCTCTTCATTCTGTGATCCCCCCCCAATTAGAAGAAGTTCACTTTTGCCCAGCACTGTTCGACACGAGGCTTAAATAAACTCCTCGTTGCAGAGCATTCATCAAATAATGACTCCAATTCCTTTCGGAAGACTTGCCTACTCCAATTGGAAATTTTCCTTTCGGAATAAATTAACTTCATGTTGACGCATGTGACCGGAAAAGGCAAAATTTGAGAGAGAAAAGAAAAGTCATTAGTCAATATCTTTGAACTGCACTAGCAGAAAGTAATGACATCATCAGATTCAAAATGCAGCAATAATCAGGACCACTAAAGTTAAACCAGCATGGGGGGGAAAAAAAACCAATGAAAGTTTCACAGGTACAAATGAGCAAAAGAAAATAACATTTCATTCATCCCCCCTGAAGCAAAATATCAATTTGAACACATCATGAAAAAATATGCAATAAGCACATGTTAAGACAGTGATATTAAAGAAAAAGCCTCTTGCTCAAGGGCACCGCAACAGCGATGAGCTCGCAAATGAGCCCGAATTTCCATTATTTGCTCCGTTGCTGTTCATCAATCATGCAGAATGGCAAAACATTTGAAAAGAAGTCGAGACTATGATCAATAAATAACCAAAGCAGGGGGGAGGAAAAAAAAAGACAGCAAAGAGTATTGACCCGAATGAGCTATGTATTTGCACTCTTCTGGAATGACTGCAGACTTTCCCATTTTGAAGGCTGGAGTATGCAAGATGGAAAAGTCAGCTCTTCAATCACTCCCCAGCGATCACCCTAACTGGTCATAAATCAGACCTGTGGGCCCCATTTCAAACTAATTAGAGCCTGATTATGTTCTATCATAAAACATAACTGCAGCCACCATTAATTAGGCTCTGATGGCCCTCTACGGAGCCCGAGGAGCCGCACATGTGTGTGAGCGTGTGTGTGTGTGTGTGTATAGCCACGATGTGGCAAAAAGAGGGCAAGAAAGTGACATGGAAAACTCTCTGATCCTACGAGATGATGCCACACAATCCTTGTTATCTTCACCTTCAACTGTGTTGTTGCTCAAGGGAATAAAAGACTGTGGGTGTGAGGCTTTAGGAGGGGAGGGGGGCGGATTTCGAGGGTGGTAATGCCTCAGAGATCAGGGTTAAGAGATTTAGCCTGCCTGACACACCTCACACCTGAGGCATGTTCTTTTTTTTTTCTTCTGCTGAGAAAAATCCTGAATATTTCAGGCCTCATGTGCTGGTCTGATGCAAGACCAACACATTCACTGCAGAAGCTTTACACTCTCGGGTTGACATCAAAAATCCAATTGATGAATCCTTGGCAACCAGAACAAATAGAAGACAAGGACCTGGTTAACATCCATTTTCTCAAACGGCTTGAACAAAGACATCCTAATGTCACATGGCTTTTCTCAAACGAATGCTACCTCGACAACAGAACATGAGGTGATGCCATGGAGAATGACAGTCAAGCTGATGCACTGTCATCCCTAAGAGCTCCTGTGACATCTTCTATCCAAAGCATCGGCACATGATTTATGTCAGAGACCTTAAGTTCACTTGGAGACAACATGCAAATAAATAGCAAAAGCAATGACACTGTCGGAAGGATGTGACAAGCTGAAGCGCCTTTGCCAAGTGGCAATTAGGATCCATGTCCTCTATGGGAGATCACGACTAATCAGGTCAAGACGCTTTACAAGCGTGGCCGGCCATGGCTCACAAGCTTTACACTTGTTGGCAAGTGACATTTGTAAGCTGCGATGGAAGACAAATATTAGTCGATGGAATTATTATTTGTTTGGATGAGACACGAGCTGTGTTTAATAGATCAGAGCAACGTCAATCATCCACTGGCCCTGTGCCATTGGAACATTCAAACAATCAGCCGTTTCATTTGATTTCTGGTCATTCCTTTTCATACATGTGATGACGACTAGTGCGTGCCGCTTCCACCTAAGGAACATTACCAGACTGTTAGCGATGATTATGAATTTGAGCAGGAATGAAGGTTTTCGAAATGTGGCAATTATAGAAATCATAAACAATAGGTAGTGTTGTGTACCGGATGTGTATTAATGCTGGTTTTTCTAAATATATGTATCATTTTTTAATTTATACTTTTTTATCATTTAAAAAAACAAATAAAAAATCAGCACAAACCTAATGGAAAGTCGTTCATTTGAATCGCTTTGCTTCTTCGCTAATAAAATGATCAAAATGAACAGATCACACTGATAAAATGTCTTCATTGTATATTTGCTTTTTTACTCAAGATCTCAAAATAACTACATGATTAAAAAGATATGATGATCAGGTATTTCTTTACAGTGTAAAGGAGGGATGGATGAAAAAGTGCTTGCATCCCAGCGGATGTTGTGGCTTCTCCTGGCCCTCCCTTGGGCTCACGTGCTGATTAATTAACAGGAATGAATGGTTTGATCTGCTCCCAGTTCATAAAAGATTGCCAGCTGGGCCGCCAATCTACTCCATCTCTTATCAAATTGTGTGAAAATGTCAAGATGGCTGAAGCCAAATTAGCTTAAACAAACACTTCACACTCCTTTCCTGTCAGCTTGCCAGCGAATCGACCGGCTGCCAGCAGACGCGCAACTGTACGCCCATCGACGTCCACGCACGCAGATAGCGGCGCTCAAGTGCTAATTACTACGCCAACGCCCTGCTATTAATTGATTGATTTCACATTTTATCTTTGCGCTGGAAAATGTAGGATGAGTCTGTGGAACCTGCGCGGCTGCTTCTGAATGAGGTCCATTGGGCATGAACAGACACACCCATTCCAAATTGCCTGACAGCTGCAAGGGTGCAATGAAACTCTGGAGTCTTCTAAATGAGGCTGCTGGCTGGCTGGCTGGCTGGCTGGCTGCTGGCTGACTGGCTGCTCGAAAAGAAAGCCTGAGCTGAATGAACTCGCTTGTTGGACCCAAAACAAGAGACAAGGAAATAATCTGTGTCCCAGCTCTCCAGCGAGACACTCAGTGAGCCCCTCCGTGCTGGCTTGCCCTCTCAAAGTCAATCAGCTCTGTGACTGAAACCCAGTGAAGGGGAAAGCATGGTGGATTAAAGAGAGGTGGAATTGGGAAAAGTATGGAGAAATTAAAAAGACGGCTCTCTCGCTCCGTCCAAACCGTGTCAAGGTGACACGTTTAATTGCGAGATGTGATGGCGGAACGAACTTCCCTTCTGTCCCCTTTGGATATGTTTGATGAAATAATTGCTCATCTTTACATGAGTCTTTTCAAACATACAGTGGGGAAAAAAAAAAATCAGATGAACAAATAATGTCATGTCTTTTTTATCATTGAAATCATTACAAATTAAATTACATTTTTATGTTCTTTAAGGATCAATCATTGTATGGAAGGGGGGGACCCCAAAAATAAATCTAATCTGTGGCCACAAAAACAAATGGCTTGACTCCTTTGTGCACACGTGGTCGTTGATGCAGTTCAAAGTCTGAGGATAAAAGATGCTCGGTCCATTCGTCGGTGTGTGTCAAGGCCTCTTGAGTAGCGAAAATATATGTGCATGAAAACATATTGTGAATGGCTTTAGAGCGTTTTGCCATATCTGCTTTGCCAAGCGTACTTTTCTATCCTTTTGTCCTTGTCTTTTAAAAAACCACTGTGCAAACAAATGCACAAGGACCAACACCGTATTGTAGAGGAAACAAGTCAAGTGAAGAAGGAAGGAAAAGCCACACATTCCTCCAAGTGCATTCATTGGGATTCGACCTCAAGCGGCAACTGAGATGTGACGCCGGCCAACTTATACAAAACCAGAATCTTGATACAACTACAAGTGTATTTGTTCAAATTCTGCTTAGGAACAAGTGACCAAGCAGGTCAAGAAAAGTTGTTTCTATTTGGCATGTATGTTCATTCTATTCCTGTAGGCGGCACACGGATACTTGAAAGATGATTGTGATTAGAAATGGACATGAGCTACACACAAGAGCGGGTTGCATTTCAAAGCCAAGACCAGTTGACAACACACCATTGGCTTTCAAATAGAAAATATTCTCCTTTATCGCCGCACCAATTAAAATGAATTTGCCTCTGGAGCTCATTCTGTGCCCGTGGCAAAGATACATACAAATGAAAAGTCATCTTTTTCACCTTTAGCTTGTTGGAGCATATCAAAGAAAATAAATGAGTTGACTGCAGCGTGTCGTATGAGACTGCCAAGAGCAAAGATGTGACGGCTACTGAGGCCACTTTTCGCAGACAATGAATAATCCTATAGTTATGTCTTTTATCAGACGTCATTTTATCTTGGGGTCTTAATATGTCCATTTTTGAAATGAGCACAAAAAAGAAAATCGGGATCTAAGACACACATGAATAGAAAAGGTCCTTTTTTTCCCCCCATTCATCTCTGATTCTTTTTCATGATACCGTATAATTGGTGCATATTAGATCTTGGCGCACATTCTCTGGGTTGAAGAAACTGAAAGTATTTTTTGCTTATTTTTGTCCTATGTGATTCTTTCTCGCCCATAATTTTCTCATTCAATGACATCATCCAGTTGTTAAAATAATTTCATTTGGTGGACATCAAACAAGTGGACAAAAATCACTTGAACAGGGCTTTCAAACTCAAGGGCAGGGGGCCAGATACGGCCCGCCACATCATTTGGTGTGGCCCGCAAGGGGGACAGAAACAAGACATATTTCTTCCTTTCAATTCTGGTCATTAATGAATTAATGGTGAAACTATAGCATCATCTGTCAGTGAAATTATACGAGTTGAAAATGTGGTAAAAAAAAAAAAAAGAAGACTACTAAATCAAGCAGTGTGAGTCATTCAGGCTGACAGCTCTTCAACTTGACTCTGGCTAAGTAGAAATGCTGATTGAAAGTTGCAAAGTTAGCCCAAGGACAGAGCTCTGTACATTTTAATTATAAAAGCATTTTGAAAGACGAGACACAAAGAGAGAAACAAAGCAGCAACAGCTTCAGAGAATAATTTGTAACCACTCACCGGACACTCCATGATGTGCTACACCGACCGGCACAATCTAATGAGATCCGATACATGAGCGGAATCAAGAATTCCGCCTTGACAAAAGCGGCTATGACTGACATTGTCAGGGCACTCTTCTTTGAACTCGCTTATCGCTGTCGGTGAAATTTGCACTGGCTGCTACTTTACCTGAACTTTACCTGAGCTCTTAAGAATCAAGTTGGATTGGGTGAAAACGTTTCCAGTTCGGGTTGTTAACTCATTCAGTGCCATTGGCAATTATAGACCGTATTAAGTGGCTTGGCAGCGAATGAGTTCCCATTGAATCTTGGGCTTCGGAACGGTGTGTGTCTTCTGCTCAAGCCATCTTTTTTCAAAGACCTCCGTTGGCTTTATCTTCATCACCTCCTTCTTCCATTTCTAATTGCACGTCTTTGTAGAGCACATCACTGTCTGCTCCCGCTACCTTTCATCAACGCTCTGCTCTGCTCTGCTCGGCTCGGCTCAGTTCTGTCAGGTGAACTTCTGAAGGGACGCATGTCAAAGAGGGCTTAACCTGACACCATTCATCACGCAGTCATTAAACATTGGCGCTATAATGACACACACTTGTACACTTTGACAACAAACTACAAAGCGTCTTTTTATGTAGTATTTATAAATATACTGTCGCAAGTATAGGAAGGAATTACTCTTATTTTGACATGCTGGAGTAGGTTAGACAGAGTGTAAAGTCAAGCGACTGTGCAAAAGTCAGAATTTTGATAGAATGCGCGGGGAAACAATGAGAATTTTTACCCTAGCATCCACCTTTTTCCAAAAGTAAATTCTTTACCATTAAACTACAAGAAGGCTTGGAGGTGGGAGGAAGCAGGGAGCAGATACAACAATGAAACAATCTAAAAGAGTGATTGTGGTCTTGTCCTTTTAAAAAACAAGTTCATCACCTAATAAATCTGCTGGAAACTAATAAAACTGTCATCAGTATGATTTTCCTGGAGAAGAAGGAATCCGGGGGAAACGGGGAAACAAAATATGACCCCATCAACCTTATCTGGCTGCTTTGTTTTGTTCCAGCTAAGGTCACAATGAACCAAGCTCATTTGCTATTTTTTTTTCCCCAAGAATCATTTTTTTTATCATGATATTAATCTGACTGTAAATAAAAAAACAAGGGGGGGGGGGCTTCACGACTGCGCATGAAGTCATTTACAATCTGAATGTTGTCCTCCAAACAAAATGTGTTTTGATGAAGAAATGTGTGTTTGGAGGCCAGAACCGGCAGGGATGGCCATACATTGTCACCTTTTCACCTAACACCCTTGCTTTCATTTAATCTCTATTCTGCACGCCGGGAACTTGCTATTCCACCGCTGCTTGGCTTTTCTCCCTCCCGCTGGGCTGCAAAGTGATGTGCCATCTATTGCTGCCAAATGTGTTTATATCAGTGAAATGAGACTTCCATTTATGAATGTACCCAGGGCAGAAGGAGGTCGAGCGTCAGGGAAAATGGAGACTTTTTGGGTGGGATAAGATCGGGCCGATTGCGGGGGTGTGTGTGTGTGTGTGTGGTCTCCCATTGGAGAAAGCCCCGGGACTAATACGAGTCAGTAACGTGCAGTCGCGGCAAGTCAGCCGTGATTCTGTTTGCTAAGCTCTAAACTTGGATGGGATGGAAATGGATGTGTGATAATAAAACACAACATTGTTTGATGCAACATTTGTATCCCAGATTGAACTTTTGAGCTTGTCGTTTTCAGCTTGCCGCTGCGCCCGTGAGCGGGATCTGCCGGCCGCTCTGCTGCTTTGCATGGTCACACAAAAGAGCACCTGGTCGGGCATATAATCATCACAAACCGCCTTTAGTGCCTGGAACTTCCCCCGGAGGCCAAAAGTAGCTCCTAACAACTTGGTGCAGCTGGCCTTCATCACCAAATGCTAATCACAAACACAATTGAACGTGGCATTTTCGATCCTGAACTGCGTCTATCATTTTTCTGAGCGCATTTCCAGCCCTGTTCAAAGGGCTATGTTGCTAATCAGGTCAAATAGGCAAGATGCAGAGTATTGCTTTAATAAGATGCTTTGAAATACTCAAATATGCCATTTTGATTGAATTCACTCACACGCTCTTCGGTTTAGTTGGACAACTCAATTTCTGTCTTTATTTTCCTTTGTTACCTCTTTTATTTGAAAGAGGGCAGCCTAAAAAGCAGTCATTATCTGACACAAACTGGCAGCTAAATAGGGAAATAAGGGGGGGAGGCAAAAGGCACTCCCCCCAATCTAAAAATGAGCTGGGAAAGGGAAGAAAGGCAAATAATGAAACATAATCCCCTTGTGCCCAGTAAAAAGGAAATGATCTATCTCCTTTATCTAAGTATGCTATTTATAGCTCCGTGTACTTTCTGTTTTGGTTCTATGCATACGTAGTTTGGACTGGAGAAGATTGGAGGATGGAGAAAGGTTGGAGGGTCACAAGATGCTTGAGTGGCGAGAAAGGGAGTCTATGTGGCTGGGAGATGGAGGAGAGGTGGATTGGAAGATTGGAAGGGTTCTTCCCAAAGGGAGCTTCCCAAGCCAATTTGGAACGGCACGCCGGCTGTCTCCGTCTTTCTCGCTCGCTCGCTCGCACACAAACTCAAAAGCACAGTTTGTCCATCCCGGCCTGTCAGGCACGGCTTGTTGGAATATAGGACGGATTTCAGCGGGAGAAACAGCTTGAGAGCTCAGCATACAGATGTACGCATCTGCCATTGTTGACGTCTGAGGCATCATTCTTATTATTACAGTCAAATCGTAAGCTTCTCTGTCTTAACTGTTTTGAAACGGCTCACCTAACATTACATCAGCAGCAAATTGGGAACAAAGTGACTCATGGGTTTTTTGTTTTTGGAATTCCGACAATGCCAGACTAAGCGACGCACGCACGCGAGTACGCACACACTGGTAATAATATTTGGCTATGTGGGTTTGACTGCCTTTGATGTGAGCTTCCAGTCCCTGCATGGTGCCTGGTCCGCCTGCAGCTCGCCAGCTTCAAAAGCTGAGCTGACCTCATTTCCGAGTCCTCCTGCTGAGTCTTACATAGCGCAGATGGTCAGACACAGGGAGCTGATCATCACGTTTGCAACAACACATTTGGTTTTAGTCACCTTTGCTCTCTGCCGGCCTGTTACGTTGCCGGTGTCAGTCGGTGCGAATGGAACGTTCACGCAGGTCACGGGCCCGTCTTTGGCATGAGTACCGCACGTTGCCGATTAACCCTTTGGAGCTCTACGGGATGCGGTTCCCTTCATGTCTTTCGAAAAGGGTTTTCCCCAGCAATGTCATTCAGAAGCCTTTTTAAATGGAATATTTTTCTAAATATTCACACAAATAAATAGAAAAAAGCTGGTTGCATAGTTCAATCAACTACTGTTGTTACAGGCTTGGAAAATATTTGCCGTGATATTTTACTAGAAAAAAAGAAGCAATGTTTTAATTGGCGGTTTTTACAACATGGGCAAAAGGAATAATTTCACACCGCTGCTCAGTCAGCGGTTTGGAGGCCGCGCCACTTGATACACACACACACACACACACAAGACACTCAATGGCGTGCGCATCCCTGCGGAAAGGCAGCCGGGCAGCGGCTCCGAGCGTGCCAATGCAACTGAAAGGCTGACATACTGACCATATCAAGCCTATCCTCTGAGACATTATCTCTTTCCATTTTTCACAAGCTGTGCGGCAAGCCTCAGTGCACAAACGATGGAGAGCGAGAGATACCAAGGGACGGCAACCACGGAAACATGTATCCCGCTTTACAATCAACGCAAGCATTGTCAATTCATATACACATCATATTAGGGAGGTGAGAATTGGTCCGCAAAGGAGGCTAAGGTTACAAAACATTTCCTTGTTTAGCATTACTGCACTTGTGAAAACACGGTGAATGGCAAGCGGCTCCAGCCTGCCTGGGGGCAATTTCAACTGTTTTCATCAAGATACTTGACGCTGCCGTCACACTTCAGCGCTACGCTGGACTTTCACAAATCCATCATACGCCATGTCTAGGAAGTTGTCGTCTTGCATTGCATTCTCCTACCAAAAACAAGAACTTTCGCGAGAAATGATCCCAAAGTACAGGCAAAATACTGCCCCTTGCACATGAAATGCCAAAATGGACATTTTCAGCAACATTTGACGTCATCAAACAAGCAAACTGCTGTCACATGTACTAAAAGTACAAAATCAATGAGGACCAAATTGGGCGGAAAGCCCGAGTGTCTGCTTTGAATGTGCACGTGCGAGTGCACATACACGTAGACGTGTTTACGGCTCCGATCTGACTCTGGCAGAGCGCTATGAATGTTAAGCGGAACCACGAGGGTTGGCGCCATCCAGGGCTAGTGATTAATGTTGACACAGTAAGAAGAGGCCACCCTGTTGATATCAATTATTGCTCTCCGCTTAACGAGGCCAGCCAGCCAGCGCTGCAGATACTACGCCGGTGTGACCGGGCAGGGCTAGGGTCGTACACAGACACAAACACACAAGTGCATTAGAGCATTGATGCCCTCAAGAGGAACTCATCGAGCCTGTGTGATTTATACTCTGGCCTGAATTACTCAGACTTTATACGGTGCACTTACTATGCCTCCGTAAGATTTTTTCAAAATACAAATATGGGAGGGATATGGTTTGCTTTTAGGATCTGCAAACTGTATCAACCTCATCATGGCCCTAGATGATTGGATTGAATGACTAGTTTTCGATGAATCAAAATCGATTCGTTGTCGATGAATCGATTCAATGATGACATATGCGAGTCCACCGCGTCTCTTAAAGACGTCACAGAGTACATTGATTTGTAATTGATTGAAGACCCAGGGATGCTTTACAACTTGTAATTGACCAATACAGTCATCATGTTTTATGATATCCAAAATGACAATTTTAGAATTGATACGACTCTGGGGGAATAGCTGACACATAGTCCGCCGGATCTTTCATTGCCAAGTAGCGTTACTGTTTGTCTCTTTTTTGCCCCTCACTGTCTGTCTTCAGCCCCTTTTTATCACCTTAGACAGAGAGAATTGTTCGATTAATTACTGTCTGCTGGATGGTGTCACCGCAGAGTCTCGGAACCCCGGGAGAGAAGGCAGCTGCTGCTGCTGCTGCTGCTGCTGCTGCTGCTGCTGCTGCTGCTGCTGTCACAATTACAATGCTCTACAACAGCTCCAGCTTTTCTCTTTCCCTTACTCCTTCAAGCTACCCTCTCATTATCACAAAAGCCCATCTTGTCTTTGAAGAGGGCCCGGTGAGAAAGGCACATCGTGATGCAACTCTCGTCACTACCTGCCAGTTTGACAGAGCCTAATTCCAAATCAGCACAGGGACGGATGGATAGATGGATGGATGGATGGATGGATGGATGGATGCCAAGGGCTTTTATGACCAAACCGTTGGCCACTTCAAAGGGGCATTCACTTCACTCTCAAAACGGAGATACGTATATGGACGTATTAAAAGTCGGGCAAATCTGACTGGAAGTTCAATTACCTGTGGGGAAGATGATTGTGGAGATGAGAGCAGCTTGAGTCGTCTGCTGGCTTGCAGTCATGAAAGATGGCCCTTTTGTCCTTCTCTGGGTGCCTGTCAAAACAAAAAGGACAATGTAAACAATTGGGAGCATTTTGCACAATTCACATCACATCACCGTATTGCTCTCGTGAGTCCGAGAACAGAAAAAGTGACCGAGATGCACTAAACTAACCTTTGTTTCCACAATGCTTTTAAAAATGTGACTGTTACTTGTGCCTTGTTTGCTCATTCAAATGAGCCAAGAGCACATAGTGAGGAAAACAGAATTTGTAGCAACCAACATTGAAAACAATCATTTGAAAATGTTTTCATATGATTAAAAAAAAAGAAAAACACGAGAAAGAAAACTAATCTAAATAATTCTTTTTTTTTCTCCTCCCCCAAAGTCCAGTCTGGGTCCCATCTCCACCTTGTCTGGGGTCTGATTGTATCGATTGGCCGTTTGGAGGCAGAAAGTCCAAAGAGACAGGCATAATTACAAGAAGATAAGGCAATCCACTGCAATTAACTGTCCGTCTCTTGGCAGTCTTGGCTGGGGACCATCTCTCATCCTAAGCAAGAAATAAATTAGCCCAGCCCGCCTGGTGCCACCGCTGCACTGAAACATAGGAACAATTAAATCAAGGAATTCATCCAAATTCCTGCAGAGCCGAAAAACTAAGAGGACATATTTGAACCAATGTGCCACGAGAAGACCAAATGTACTCGAAAATGCCGTCGGTGTGCTCCTCTTCCATGGAAAAGAGCACGTTAACACTGTTGTCAGGACATTTTGTAAGGTGAGCGGGTCATTGGCAAAGGTCCCTTGAGGAGATGTTTTTCATTAGGATAAATGAATCTTGTCATGGGCTATCGTGTGTGGCCTTCACCGAGAAGGACGGGAGTTTCCTTTAAATGTCATTTGCCCTTTTATGTTGCAGCAATCCTTTTATCCTGCAAAGAGCATATACGTATGATTTGCACAGCTAATGACTCTGAAGAAGTGTTTGTAAGAAAAGCTGGATATAGGACTGCGTGAATAGCACCATCGCTTTTAGATCCAAAATGTAAAAAAATAAATAAAAAATGGGCGCTATTTTGAGCACACTCTTTCTGATTGACTTCTAAGGGTTGGAACAAACTTTTTAAAGGGGAGCGAGGGGGGGTGAATAAGCAAACAGCCACTCTGCAGGTAATTAGCTCGTGGATGAAGAGAAAGCTGCCGACTTGAATTTGGCTTCTATTTCAACTAGGCTTGTGTTGGATGTGAGAGCCCGTCGCCAGCCAGAAGGGAAACAAGCCATTACATTGAAATGCATTCCATTTTGAACAAAATTCCCCAAGCTCCCTTTTTGTGGTGCCATAGAAATTAGGGCTATTCCCAATTTGTTTGCTATTTTTATCTGCGACTGGTGCTTGACAAATAGACTGATCGTCTCTACACAAATATGCAGTATTTAGAACCGAGTGTCAATTTGTAAAATAGTGAAAACAGAGCAAGACATGCTTTATGAAAATAAAACATTCTAATGGTAAGCTAGAATGTCAGAAATTGGCACTTTGTCAATAATGCTGCCTGGGAAAAAAAGAACATGCCATCTGGATTTCAGGTGAATTACAGTCCTTCCTTATCGTATAAATGTCCTAACGCTGCAAAATGAACGTCTGTTACATTGCGCTTGGCTGTTTGTTTGTTTTTTTCGGATTTTTGATTGATTGTTTTTTCATGGGTTTTCACAGCCCTATATAAAGGCAAGTTGGAATTTATAGTTTGCGCAAGTGAGAGCGTGAGAACTCGGAAATACTTTAAAAAGAACAATATTAGTGCTAATACTGCCAGGCACAAATACGGGATGTCTCCGTCAGTGGCTTAGCGACAGAAGGAAAGATGTGGCAAGTGAGAGGAGAGAAGTGCGGGATGAACTGGAAGAGGAGGGGTAGCTGTCAGATGGTTATGCATGGCTGCACTTAAGTCGCATTGACGCAAGGCCGAGCTGGGCTGTTCCCAGACGCTAACCTCGACACACACACACACACACACAAGGTCCAGCCTGGCTGCTGCTGCAGACTTTTATTTCCCCCCCCCCCCTCCATTCACAATAGGCAATTATTTATCTCCAGCGGTGAGTGACAGGAGTGGTCAACTACAACTGACCTCTAACCTAACAATCACCCCCAGGATGCCAGAACATATGTACACACTCCTCGCCCACTTGACACATGCAGCTGAACTTGAACATGAACTCTCAGTGTGTAACTGCTGTCAGTTTGGGAGACGGGCATCAAAAGCGGAAAGCTACATTCGCAGCCGCATATTACGAGAGGGGAAAGTTGGAGGATTGCGGTGCGTGTCAAAGATTGAGGAAGAAAGGAGTCCTGCTGCGTGCCATCTCTCCTTTTACCTGCAGAGTAATGGAGAAGGGCTCCATGGTGAGATTGATAACCCAGAGGTCACAACAGAGCCAGAGTCATTTTGTTGACCCAGTGAGAGGTGGACCACAGGGGGGGCCGACCACTCCAAAATAAAGAGGGGAGAATTAAGCTTTTGGCTCACTGGCCTAATGGATTTTACAGCGGATGGGAAGGTTTTGCTACGTAATTCATCTGCTGAAACTTTTGGATAACAGACTAAAGCGCACAGATACAAAGACGGTATTTGTGGGATATCCCTGATACTGTACATAAAGCATCTTTTGTCTATTTCCTTTTTTCATAGCATCCATCAATCAAGCCATGATCTAGCCGTGTTCTTTATGTGTCCGGGTTTTACGAGCCTATCCCGGCTGACTGAGCAAGAGAGAGAAAGAAAGAGAGAGGTCTGGTCGCATGGACAGTAAATCAAAAAGTACAATATTTTACACACTCTCTCTCTCTCTATGGTCTTTGAATAATCCAACATAGTTTTTCATCTTTTTGTTTTGCGCCGCAACATGAATTGGGTTTTTTATTTAGGCTGAGGGCTTTGATCAAACAAGAACGCTGAGTGAAGTCAAACTTTCAAGGCAACAATATCTACAAACTGCCTTTGTCTCGATAAGGAACCTTTCTGCAAAACCATGTTAAATTAATCCCACAGTACGTTTGTGAGTTTGTCCAACCATCAAACACAATATATGCATGACTAATCCAAAAACAATACTACAGAAAGTAAAACATTCTCTTCAAAATGCAAATGCTATCAATCACCTTAAATGGATAAGTGTAATTTTTGGGTGGACAAGCTTGAGCATCTCAAGTGGGCTTCTGTGCTGTTTTGATGCTGCTGCAGCAGCCGAGGATGCTTTTTAAGGAGGGGTTTAATTTCACACTACATTAAGTCTTTTACAAAACAGACATTTGGGCAAATAGTTTGTGGAATGGCCCCCCTTTTCTCCCACTACACCTCTCTTAGTCACCATGCAACAAAGATAACAAAACCCACAGGGGATGAAAAATCTCTTTGTTGTATTTGATTTCTTTTTTTCCAATTCTGTTGCAGACAAATTTGGTTGAGTTTGCTTGTTTAACAAACACTGACAATTTATGGGTGGTATCGATTCTAGCGTAGCTTCTTTAGTTCTGATAGCATGTTGTTCAAGTTGTCATCTTCAGCTGCAGTTTGAAGGCGCTCCAAATCTTCAATCCACCACCAAACATAACAAGTTGGTGCCTGACTGCAATTAGCGCAGCACAACAGATGCCACCAACAATGACGCTGATACGTACATACTGGGCTGATGGAGTCTATCACATCAACTTTATGTTCATCTAATTTCACGCTGACTTAGTCTGAAATCTTGTCACTTAATGACATTAATTCATGCTTTAGGACAATCTTTGACCTGACCGAGGAAATACCATGTCAACCCAGAGGCCAATGACACAAGTCTTATCCTTCACGCCGCACTGGAAATTCCCTTTCATGGCAACCTTTACAAAGCATGTTTTTCGGCTCTTAGCACCATCTGGCGCATCAGGTTTTCACTGACATCCACATTTTTGAAGGACCTAGATCATAGGTGTCAAACTCAAGGCCCGGGGGCCAGATCCGGCCCACCACCTTATTTTACGTGGCCCGCAAAGGCAAATCATGTGGGTCGACTCCATGTTTTTTATTAAAATATCAAAACTCTAAATGGCCTTCCTTTTAATAACAGTGAGCTCTTGCAATTTGACACAATCCCACTTTTCAAATAAATGATTCTGTTGTGTGTATGTATGAGGCACCATCCGTTTGTATTCAAGTCTTACGCCGTGGCCCACAACAACAAATGAGTTTGACACCCCTGACCTCGACCTTGCAGACACCGCTATAATCGCCAAATGTTGCACTTTTAGTGTTTTTCTTTGTGTTTGTACGTTTTTCCCCTTTCCACCTGTACTGGAATTTTATCTACCCTTGGCTCCAAAAAAAGGCACTAAAGAAAGAAATGGTGATCCCCCCCTTCCTTTTTTTCTTTGTTACCCGTTGTCCTCGCCACACCAATGAATTAAACATTAGAACGGCGGCCGCCACTATTACCGACCTGCTGATGGGACAGCGCTCTGACTTTGGATATGCAGAAAGGTTTCGGAGGTGAGGTGAGGAGATTAGACGCAAAAGAGGGGGAAATGAAAGTGAAAGCAAGAGTCTTCGACCTCTATTTGCTGTCCTCTGCGTGCCCCCCTCCGAGCGAGCGAGCGAGTCCTCTCTGTGTCCCGTCACATCGTTCTTTCCGTCTGATAAGTCTCGTCAGCCAACTTTGTTCCCCTTCACCTTTTCCCCCCACATCTTCAAAACCCCGCCGATTGGTTTTCTAGGGTGCCTCATGTTGTTACGCTTTCCCGATGCATACGCTTTTGTTTTGCCCGCTTCAATTCTCTTTCTCCCTCTCCAAGTCCTTCCCTGCTTTTTAAGTACAAAGCCTCGGTTTTGGCACACACTGGTCGGTCGCTGTAAAAAACATCTCCCTAAACTTGCCTGAACTACATGTTTTGATTTATACCCTAAAAGAATTTCTTTCTCACATAGCGTGTTTCTTCTTTTGGTTCATTACCCCGAATGCAAATTTTCTAGACCCAAGGCATTGTTTTACACTTCAGCCCTCTTCATATTTATTGAACATTGAATACTAAGTATGTTCCAAAGTGCCTCTAAAAATGGAGTGACACACTTGCAGTGTATTATGAAGAGACGGATATTGGACTGAAGCTTCCGTCGTTGCTCAGCTATGGTTATACGTACGGTGGAATTAGAACACGCTCCATTGATCGACCTCTAACTTGTTAAAATGTACAAGATTTCCCAGAGGAAACCAAAAAAAAAAAAAAAAAAAGGAATACGCCTTAAAAAAAAATGTCAAGAAAAAGAAGATGGCGTGAAGGGCGCGCAGAGAGAATTACAACATGTTTGGAAGGGTAGTCAACCATATTCGATGATTGTTGCGCAATCTTTTGGGCACAAATGAAGTCATGGCAGACTCACCGAGTTGAAGTGGATGACACAAACAGCCATTAACAACAGAAAATTGCCAAAGCACTCAATAAATCTTTCCAAGTGTAGGTAAAATGTGTGTATCCTCTGATGCCAGATGTTTGGCTTTAGCTGCCTGCAAGTCCCAAGTCTATCTGAAATGTAGATAAAGCAACGGCATCCACCTATCAGCAGTAGCCTGCAGGCCAGTCCTGAGATAATTGAAGTTATTAGCTTGCTGCCTCTTAGCTGGCACTGAGCTCAAGGGTGCTCAGTCAGGTTTCACCTTGCTACAAACGACACACATATGCACAAGGTTAGCCTGTCATGGTGAAGGCCGGCCCGGCCCGGTCGGCCGCTGCAAAATATGCTCCTGAAGAAACAATGGGATGTGGCGCTAAATACCTTGGGGGCTTTATTCTGCTGCTGCATATAAGGAAAGACTTGCTTGTTTTAACAGTAATCCAGCTACCTTTTTGCCCAGGTATTGCATATCCTAACATTTTGATTGAGTCATAAGAACTTCAGTTTTATTTTTGCAACTTTTGCTCATTTTTAGATTTTTGCAGACGTACCGTTTCAGTATCGGTATTCAGGAATAGTGATAAAGTAAAAATGTTGGTATCGGTATTTGCGATGCGAGTACTGGCCGCCGTTTTACGATCAGGAAATAGAAATTAAAACGATTGAAAATTGTCAATCGTCTCATTCAATTTTAAGGAAAACATCTTTGTCTCAACAGTGCTTGCTACCAATATCGGTGACCGCTCAAGAACCGAGCACTCGGACGGTTCTGGATCCGAAAAGGAGTTGTATCAAACATCCTTAAAATGTTTGCCGAGTGTTACTTTAAAGTGTCCCTCTGTTGATGTAACGTGATTTTGCAGAAACATCCCTCATTGTCGGCAATAAGCACAACAAACACCCAGTTAGGTGGTGCAATGCACTCAGAGACTTCCCATGTGTTTGTTTTCATAGTTCCATTATTTAGTGCTAAATGTGCTCATTAAAAGTCAAGATGATGCCAAGGCAGCGGCAGTCCCTTGATCCATTGGCGAGCCAGCCGCAGGGGGAGATGCTAAACTAGTTCAAAATGACAATGCAAGAATGCAGACAGCCACCAATGTCTGTCTCTCTCAAACAGCATTATTTTCTCTTTCTCGCTTTTCTACTTGCGGGGAGAAGTGAGCCTTGGAAACACTGCTGCCAAGACATCCAGCACTTTATGTTAATAGTCAATGGCGCCGTACTGTAACTTTCTCAATAGCGCCGTGCAAAAGAGCACACGTTTTAACAAGTGTCTTCTGCGGACATGCCTGGACAGAATTCCATGCAATTTAAATCCGCTCATTATTTTTCAAAGTGGAAAGCAAAGGGTAACCACGGATGGCCTTTGCCTGCTAGGCAAACTTGTTAGAATGTAACCTTCTCTATTAGGGCACAGGCAATCTTCTTGTACAGGATCTCTACAAAAAGGTAGTTGAGGTTTTTCGGCAGACTAATACGGAAAGCGTCAACAGGTTTAGTGATACTTGTCTCTAATAAGTTGTCTTTTGGCAGAGGTTACCCAATCGGGGATCAGAGTTGAGCTGCGGTATCTCAGCATCTAGCCTTGCCTCCTCCTCCTTTTCGAGATGGCCATACTGTTGCAGCTGTTTGCAATTGTTTCCATGACCCGAATTCGATGTTTAACAACCTGACACAAATAACCTGTTACAAACCGCATGTACACTGCATGTTGTACTGGATGACAGGCTGCTCCGATGACCTGCAGTGGTCATTAGCGTGTAGCCAGATGGCAACCGGTTACGCTATTGCATTCCAACATGTGGGGCATGAAGGGAAAAAAAAAAATCAAAAAATGATTTGCCTCCCGCATGTCGTGTAAGAAACGCAGCTGGAGCTTATAGATAGAGTCAAATCACTTTTAAATAATGTGCTTAAGCTCCTAGCAGGACAGCCGCACAAAGAAGGGCATCTAATGAAGTGCTTTTCTTGGATTTGGTGGCCTTCTCCTGCACTCTCACTCGCAGCGACACCAAAGGGAGTTAAGAAGGTTAGAAATGAATCGCTGTCGCATTTGCAGTTTCCGTTTACCTCCTTTACTTGTACAGCCAGCCCATAAAAGAGGCAAACGTGATCATCTCAGTGTTGTTTTGGGATCCCTCATTTCATCTACTATCCGACGATAAGCTTCATTTGCTCGACTTGTAGCGTCTCAGCTACTCGGGGTAAAATCCCAGGCTTTGCCGTCCCTCCTCCCATCAGCAGGCATCGCTTGGATATAAACAATGCTGGCTGGCATCGAGAGCGGAAAAACATGATCCAAATCAGACCTCTTGCTCTCTGACCGGTGTTACAGAGCCAACAAGACAAGTGGATTCATGTTAAACTTGAATCCTAACCCAAATGGAAGGGTAACCAACCTTGCGTACCAAAGAAAAATCCAAGCTGGGCTATCAAACACTAGAGACGGGGAAAATTCCCTCAAAAGCAGTGAAACGTGACACTCCAGAGGGTAGATAGAGTAGGACTGAAGATAAAGCATCAGGGGAGACTTTCAAATTGTTAATGTAGTTCAACAAAGTGTGGAGACAACCCAGTAGGCGGTTGTTAGGAGAAAAAAAAAAATGAAAACCGCATTTGCCCAACAACCAAAACAATGTTGCAACGAGGCTTTTTCCTCCCAAATGTTGTTGTCGGTGATTTTTGACTTCCACTTTGTTCTTCATTTCATGGTGGAACTAACCGGTATCAAAGGCATTTTGTCATGTAGAATACCCAAACGGCAAATTTCCACTGTGTGGATATTAATACGGTAGCGTGAGCCCCGAGGCTTCAGGCAGCGTGTCGGGGACCTGTAGCTGCTCTAAACGCTCTAAATAGATTTCACAGCTCCGCATGGAGATATGAAGGATGCCTAGTGAGGAGTCATGGGGGGGCACAGCCAGAAAATCACAACTTTGATTGCAAGAAATCCAAGCAGCAAACATATGTACGCTCTGAGCCCAGAGGATGACGCTTGAATATTCTTCACAAGGCTCAGCTACTTGTCTGACTTGAAAGTTTTCTTTTCTTGTAACTAGACTTGAACTTTGCCAGTCACAATGATTACCAAATAGCCTTAAAGTTCCTCCAAATGGATTGAAAGTTAATTATTATCATTGCTTTATAAATGACTTCTGGTTAGCCATTTGAAAATCTACGCAACCGTTTTCGTTTGAAAGTAGATTGCCCGCTTCAAACGGAACCCCGACGTCTATAGCCGACGATGGCGGTGAAGGAAAGAAAGCAACATTCCCTTAAGGATGTGGAGGATTTCCTGAATTTAGTGTTAATTCAAGTCGATCCTGTCATCCACCTGAAATTGATTGGGTCTTTATAGCTCATCTAGCTCGGCTGACCTTAGTTCAGCTTTAATTTCATGTCATGCTCTCTTGCCAGCCAGGATATTAAAAGCTAGCGCTCCTGCTGTAGCAGCATGTAATGGAGGACATTAAAACACCTGCAATTACCATCAACTGTCAATGAGATGACTTGCTCACTTCACAAGAGCCATCCAAATACCAAAAGGGATATAAAGTAGGGTGAAGAAGAAGAAGTGCTGGGCGGCAACAATGGCTCAACACTCGGCCCCTTAAAATGAGCGGCAACTACGGACGTACCTTTTGAGTTTCACTCAAGCTACGGAACTAAGCAAACAAGCAAGAAATATTTGACAGCCAAGAATCAAGGTGAAAATCAGGTCTCGAGGTGCTGTGGATTGAGTCAGGTGGGCCGACCTGAGGCTGAGGTCAAGCTGCCTCGTGGAGGAGAGGCAGGGAGCCAATGAAGGTCAAGGGCTCCCAGATGGGAACTTTTGCATTATGCACACGGCTGCATATTTTATGCATATTTGCTGGGCTACACAATCGTGTTTTCCCTATTCTCCCCATATCGTTTTATCGGTTTCACTTTGTCCGAGATTTCCTGGACGTATGTATTTCCTTGTCACGCTTCCATTTTTTGGCCTACTTCAATCATGGATGTGTAACAATAACATCAGACAACTCCATGCTCTTAAAGGTGCATTATTTATAATGCTTTATTAATTTGCATATTCAAAGGGCTGCAAAAATAAACCGCAACATTTGCATGTTGATGAACTGCAGGTTCCTTTGCCTGTCGGATCTCATTTACTATCTGAAGTTATGGATGAATTGGAAATGTTTGTTTTGCTAGCCGTTCACCTTAAAATGTGTCCAAATTTGACCTTCTTTTGTGACACTTTCTTCACTCCCTCTTTTTCTGTTTAGCAGTGGCAGTGGAGCAGCTATAAATAACGTCTTGTTTTTATATTACAAATAATACTAAGAAAAAAGTGTCACACCAAGATACCCGGTACATGTGCGGATGGCTATGGATTAGTCCAAGACAAGCCATATTGCTTTTGCATTTGCTTTAAGGCATCTTTGCTTTCTTAATCCCCCAAACTAATCTAACAGGATTTAAGACATGAAAAACAAATGTGCGCATAGTTTGTAGAAAGCCTACGATCATCGCTCTCTTTTAGCAGAGCAGGTGATGCAAAATGACCGCAATTAATTGAACACACCGAAATTAAAGTTATTTCATTTATGAAATTATTGCTGATGGATTTTGCTTCAAGTTACGCAAAAAACAAAACTACAATCCATCATACTGTACTAACACTGAATGGAGCGGTTTGATTGTACTTTTTAGACATTGGAGTAATTCTTAAATCCCGGTCCAAGTTGAACATTTTCCATTTCTAGTGTAGCTAAGCAACGTGACTCTGACCTTGAAGTGAACCTTTTGCTGAAATAATCTTGTTGCAGGCAGGATGTGTGCAAGTGTGCTTCAAGAACAAAATCATATGTATATTTTTCTATTTCTGAAGCACGCTTGTGGGCTGACAGAGCTCGTATTGCGTCTGCTCCATCTCTTGTTAATAGCAACCTTGACCTGACAGGGTCAAACTCTTTCACAAATAGAAAAATGTTTTAAGGGGATATTTGTCATCAGCACCTTTCATACAAAATGTTGACTAATTTCACTGAGAGGAAATTCACTTTTTTTGACTCAAACAAGTTCCTGGCTTTTACCATCAACCGGTGGTCACTAAAAGCAAATTTATAATAGATGAACGGAAAGCATTTGCATGCACAGTGACACGATAAGACATTTGTGTGACCGACCCCGCTACAATAGACGGCGCTATGACTCATCTTTGTACACTAGCCTTGGGCATTTTCAGGTAGAATGAACTCAAGTCTGGTCGATGAATCAATGAGTGGATTCAACCCAAACACGGCGAAGCAACATTTAGCTGTTATGCTGCTGCACAAAATAGAAATCAAGTCGGCCCAAGTGTTAATGCTTTTAAATCCCAGTTACAAATATTTTTTTCATTGACAGTACGATTAGAATAAAGTATGGGACATTTTCCCCTGGGTTTCCTTCTCCAGACTTTTGGCGGAGAAGATGGTAATATGTCTTAATTGGAAAACGGGTATGGAGCTCAACAACGCACGACAAATCCTTTGGCTTGACTGCTCGTGACAGGAACTCACTCGATAATGAGACGGGAAATGCTGTCTGATTCAATATAGTCGAGAGAGAAAAAACATTCCAAATGAATTTCTGCCGTCTTGGAACCGAGATTATTTGAACTCGAGTTTCCATTGTGGACGCTCCACCAAGAATGAACAGGAATAAACAAAGAAATGTCCGAGTCGGCGACCTGACCTCGACCAATTAGTCGAAAATTTAGCAGAGGACATGGATTGAAATGGTCAAACTGAACGGACGCTTTGAATGGCGCTTGATAGTAGCTACTCCTGGTGTCTTTCTTCCCTGCAGCCCTGTCAACTCCTCCCCTCCCTCTGTCTCACAATAAAAAGGGTCAGCTGTCCTTTCCCATGGCTGTCAACGTCCAGACCCTTTACAAGAAGATGAAGACCCCTCCCCTCCTCTTCACACACAGCCTTGCTTGGCTGTCAGGTGCACCAGGGATGATTGGAGGTAAGCTGATAGATGGGGATGGGAGGGAGGGAGGGAGGAAGGAAGGAAAAAGAAAAGGAGAAGAAGGGAAGCTTGGATGAGTTGCTTCATCTCTATGGATTTAAGGGGCCTTGTTGTAACCTGTCACCAAAGCATACTAGCAGCTGGACCAAAGGGCCGTGACTGACGGCCATAGAGGAGTGACGCATCCATCCCACTGGCAAAGAGAGGAGTCAGTCAAATTAAAACATTGGATGGTGCCGTTTCCTTTCTAAATCCTTCTCTTCATCTGTGTGCAGATGAATAGGAAGTTTTTAAAGCCAAGAAAATGAAAACGCGACATGATATTCCTTCAATTAATAGCTGTTTTATTTCATTTGGACATTAGATATCTATATTTTTCCAAATAGTCATATGCCGCAAAATGGATCCCCGAGTGTTTCTTGTACTGGATTGCAGTCTCACGTTGTTTGCAACAAGCTCTATTAAGCCTTTCAATGTACACTTTCTTTCTTGAACTGTCTGGATTCGCCTTTGTGAAAGATGCCACCCACACCATCTCCTCTGTGATTCCTGGTGCCAACCCCCTTTTCGCCAGTTAATACCACTTCAGCCTTTTTTTTTTTCCCTTCCCTCACCCTCGTCCTCGTCCTCGTCCTCCCACCCTGGGGACTTGCATTCAATTGTGCTATCTTCCCGAAGCAGACCTGTCAAACGCCCCGTCATCGAGCCAGCCAAATCGGGCTGGAACTGTGGGTGAGGGGTATTAAGGTTTGTGGATGAAAGAGGAGTTAGGAAAAGATAGGGATGGAAGGAGAAGGACTAAGAGGAGGACAAGTTGTTGCATAGTGGGGCCAAAAGCAGTCAGTGCCCCCCCCCCGCAAAAAGCCAGTCTCAACAGTCAATAAAAAGAGAGATAACTTCAACTGGATGGTGGGTGTGTTGGGCCATTGATGTGTGGTCTGCAGCACAAACAGATTTATGGGACTATGTCGCGCCTGCAGTCTGTTGACATAAATAAGGCTGAGAGGAAAAAGCCTGCCATTGAACATGGACATAATTTAGCTTCCTTTGTCAATACATGCTTGGAGTTTGGTGGTGAAGAGCCAGCCCACTGCGCTTGGAGGAGACTTCATCAATCTTTTTGGACTTTGGAACATTTTTGTCATGACGTGAACTTCAACAGCCAACTAACTGCATGCCAACATGCTTCGACAGATTCTCGAAAGCAGACAAAGCAAGCTATACCGGAGAGCTGCTTAAAAAAAAAAAATCATTTGAAGAACACCTGTTTCTGAACGTGCCAAACGTTTGCCACAGAATCAGTCACATTAGCAGCTTGCATATCCCCTAAAGCCCTTGTTCACATGCAAATCCTCCTTTTCCTGAAAGAGTGCATTAGTGTGTGTTCATCCCCAACGTACACCATACAATTGAGTCACTTTTTTTCATACATGTCTCAGAGTTCTTCATCCATCTGGCGTTGTTGGGGAGTGGAGGGATTAAGTTTCAGGCATAAAGAAAAAAAATGACTTTGCCACTGCAGAATGTCATGCTTACGTACAACTTTGACACCTTCGGTTTACAGCAACAATCATCATATAAAGATCATACAATATTGTGCAAAATCCCTCCAAAAACAATCAGATGGAAGGGTGCTCCACACTTCATCCCAGGTTTTGGCAACAAAAAAAAAAGTTTCAAGTGTTGTAAAGGATTTTCAATGACTACTTTCTCCCAATACTATAAATCTAGTGGAGCAGAGGTAAATCCTGAACATGAGCCAGACTCAGGCAGGATAGTCTGTTTTCCTGGAAAGTAGCTGCGTGAGTTCTCAAAGCCATCCATTTCAAATATATATATAGATGTAATTATTCTCATTAGAGTCACAGTCTCCCATGATTAACAAAAAAAAATCCCGCATTACCGTCTAGGCCTCATCTCCGTAGCATGTGGTATTCAAATGTGCAAGGACCCAGCAGTGATTCAATGCCAGACGATGCCTTCACCCTGAAAAGTTAGACTCCCTCTTAAATCAAAAAGATAAGCATCTCCCCTACATGTGGCCTCAGGAATCAATTGTGCCACTTGCTGCACCTCTTTTCATGTAAGTGGCATCCACTATATCTTAGCTGGAAGAGGAAATCCCAACAAAAGAACCCAGTGCTGCAAAAATACAATTTCAGTGCTTCCTCGGGGAAGCCCCCCCTCCCCACACACACACACACACACTTCCCCTCCTTGACACACTCGCATTTGCGGAACTAAAAACACTTGGTGTTTTCATGTATTGTCTGGAGTGGCGCTCTGTTTAATATTTTGAAAACATCTGCATTTAGATGACATTTCAAGCAGGAGCTTTTCGACTTGATTGTCGAGGCGGTATAATATGCCTAACGGTGCAATTTTCTTTTCACTCTGGGGAATTGAATATTTCCACGTCGAAAGAAATTCCACGATAACGGTAAAAGTCATTTCGCACAATAAGTGAGTTCAACACTGATTCCATTTTTCTTTCTCTATGATCCATGCAAAATAGAAACAACTACTTTGCAGAGTTATCAAATTATAAACAATGACAGTCAACAGATGCAAAAGAAAACTGACACAAACTAAGAAACAACTTCCAGTTTCCCATTGAGCACCACAAAGAAACTCCAGCCAACTCCAGTCAAGTGATGCCTTCCTATGCAATTGCCATTCTTAAAGCAGCAAGTGTGGATGGATGGATGGATCGAGAGATGGATGGATGGATGGACGGATGGATGGATGGACTTCATATAGTTAGTGAATGGAGAATAACGCACAGCCGAGTACTTACAATAGTCAGGAGTGGCGCTTTCTCTCAGTCCGCTCAGTCCCGCCTGGTTTACGTTCACTCTCCCTTTCTATCTGTCTCGGGGTTGGCTACCAACACACGCGTGAGCGAGTGAGCGAGTGAGCGGGCGAGCGAGCGCGCCGCCGAAAATGCACGCCGTATGCAATGTAACGCGCTCTGTCGAACAACTGCTGTGAGCAACGCTGAGATGGAGAGAGTGAGCGAGAGGGATGGATATACAGTAGCCAGAGGAGGAGGAGGAGGGGGGGGGGGGGGATATTAGCGGGAGGAGAAGGATGCTGAGCAATGTGTGGATGGGAGGGAGGCAGGCATGAGTGTGGGCTGAGTGAACAAACTACAGTTGGGATGAAGGAGGAGATTCAAACTATACAGAGTGTCAGCAATAGGGAAGAGTGCGCGTCCATTTCTGGAGCTCCAGATACATTTAGACGGACGTACATCATTGTGCCAATTAGAGGAAGAAATCAAAAGGTACCCATTGTACTGCGTAACTTTCAGCAGTGCTTATGTAATAGTAAAAGCTGACAGCAATGCTTGCTTCATGTTCACTCAGGCTTTTGCAATGCAGCAAAGCAAAGCAAAGGGAGAAATACAGAGGCTCAATTGGCAAGGTTGAACTCTTCAAATAAATAACGGAGCTGGAAATCATGGGGTGCAGTATTTGCGCTTATCTGTTTGACATTACAGAGTTGGCATGAGAAAATATGACGGACATGATTAAAGACATTCGCCGCAGTGCGCTACGCATTTTGCAGCTTTGGAATTTCTGAATTTGTTCGTCTTAATATAAAAATCTATTCGCAAATGGAATGACGAAGGCCGCGCTTGCATTGCACTGGGGCTATTATGAAAACTATTTCCAAAAACTTCCCCCCCCCCCCCAAAAAAAAGAGAACAAGCGACAAATAAACGATACAAATAATAAATTGACTTACATGTCTCAGTCTGGCTTTGTTCCTCTTTATCTGTTTTACTGGCTCAGCCAGCCCCCACAGAAGGGTCTTGGGATTTTGTGGGTGGCATCTGTAAATAGATAATCATCTCCCTTGGTAAGGTAGGCATACAAAGACGCATTTCCACACGTACACATTTACATGGCCTCACACAAAGTACGTACGCATTCTTCAAACGGGCTCGCTCCCTTCCTTCCTCCCTTCCTTCCTCCCTTCCTTCCTTCCTTTCCTGGATGAATAAATAGGAGACTAGCATTTTGATAAGTTGCTAAGAGGGCTGCAGTGAAACTTGCAGCACACCCAGCTAAATAATGAAGCCCCATTTATTATTAGTGAAAATGCTGAGAGCTGTTTAAAGTGCTTTGGCGATACCTTCATCCCTCTTTCTGTCACACTCTTGTTTTAATTCTCTCTGCCCTATTTATTACTTCACAGTGTATTTTGCTTCTTGTTCCTCCATCTTTTACTGATGACTTTAATCTTACGGAGGCTCGCCGCATTGTGCAAAACGGGACGAGTCCTTATTTGAATTTGAAACGCATCAACGGTGAGAAGCAGAAATTTGAAATGAGCCCAGTTTTGGATTTGAGGCCACGATTCAGATGAAAATTTCACACTACATTCAGACTAAAGGTTCATTTCTGAATTGTAAATTAGCCTGCTAACGTGTATTTATTATTCTGAATCGTAAAAGCTCTGCTGTTAGCCAAGAGATGATTCTCCAGTCAGTCCTTCACACACACACACACACACGGAGAAAATTCTATTTACTCCCTGGAGAGACAGCTCGTAAAAGTAGCTCATTTCGGGGCAAGTCGATGGTGGTGGCGACTGAAACTCATTTGTTGTACTGGAAAAACCATGGTGCTATTCACTCAAAGCCACTAAAAACAAGTCAAAGGGCCATCCGTCATCCTCTAGCTGCTAGAAGTGTGCCTAGACAAAAAATAGGACTTGCATTGTTCTGTGTATCCACTCGCTTTCATGTGATTCCATTTGAAAGTCATTTAGAATGACTCGATTTGAATCAAGTATTGGTAATTAGCTCTCATCTCCCAGGTAGTGGGAGTGACAAGGACGGAATCTCTATTGCATTGTTGATCCCCTTGGGGCTTAATGTTTTGATATTATTCTTTTTTTTAGGACCCCAAACGCTACCTTCACATTGCATTTCTACAAACTGGCATTGCATCAATAGCTCCCAGATGAAAGCGCCGGGGAATGAGTGCGCTTGATCAAATAAATGCAATTTTCTGTTATGCTGCTGGGAGAAGTTTGTTGTTTAAAAGTTGGAGAGATGCCAGCTGGTAAATGAAAGTGAGTGTTTCCAATAGTAGTGATGCTTTGCTTGATAGGTAGGTCATATTCTCTAAGTGAATATCCTGTCAAGCTCTTTGCCACACCATCCTTTTTAATTGGCAATAACTCACTTTTTTTTTTTTCCCACTCTCAATAGCGAAGCGGCAGAATATTGGAAAAAAATACAAGATGGGAAACTTAGCGACGCTCACAAACCACACTACAGCAGCCCAGCTGGTTCCAATGTTGAGATGAACTATCAGGTAAAGGGCAACACACCAAAGAAAACTTGGAAATAAACAAGCAATAAATAATGAATGGCGTCATCCATATTCAATTAGCTTTTGTTCACTTTGTGTGTTTATTCAAGAACAAACTTCACCCTGATCAAATGGACCTGCCAGTAAATGTCATGAAAATCATTTTGCTCTTTCTGAGTCGTCACCCCCCCCTCCTCCTCCACTGGTCTGAAAAGAAAGTCGGAGCAGTACTCCAAGAAGGGAATCACTTCACAAACTTGTATTGATCTGCGATCCTACACAGTGTTTGGAGAGAAAAGATAGAGTGGAGAGCTAATGAGTGTTTAAAAAGGATGGAGAGAGAGAGGGAGGGAGGGAGTGAGAGTCATGCAGACGCCAATGAGATGATGAACAAAGATGACTCAACTGAATTTCAGTGGAACTAAGTGAATTCCCACTCAATAAGTTGATTCCATCTGCTCGTATTTATATTAGAAAAAGCAATTCGTCGCTCTAACACATATCAAAGATCTGTTTGATTGCTGACATGGGGGGAAAAAAAAACAAAAAAACTTTTTATCATCTATACACTCATAAGGCAACTCTGCTTTCTCCCAGGGATCAACAGTGATTACAAGTCCAGCGGTGCAAGGCGAAGCAGTAAGATGGCCACCGAAAAAGATCGATTTCTCCTTTAACCAACTTAATTTAATGCGGGCTATTTAAACTGGCAGGGCAGGGAGAAATTAGATTGTATTTGCTGGCTATAGATTTTTTGCCTTGCCAGAGGAGGCAGAGCAAAAGGGGGTGGGGGGGGGGGGGTTACAAGGCCTTACACCCATTTAGACTCTCCACACACGTAGCCGAGTAATCAGAAAGCATTATCTCCTATTGATTATTCAATATTTTCCCAGATCATGTTGTTTTCATCTCTACGAAAAGTCTTAACCGGTTATTGATACTCACTAACTGAGGTGATGACGGCTGAAGGAACGCTCTCGGCATAGCGTCCGTCGCGCTTCTCAATGTCAGGTGATGATGACAGGAAATTGATCATCTCCTTTATCTGAGGTGAACGTGTTCCTGGAGAAAGCGGGCAGAACAATACAGATTTTCTTCACCTATTCCACGTTTGGGTGAAAATCCACCAAAAGTTGATTGATTTCATGTAGTGCACCTCAATTGGTATGAGCGGTCCAGTGTTTCAAATGTGGAAGACAGTCCATGTCGGAAGCCTTCAACCATGCTCCGACGACTTGGTGTCATTTGGGAGGAGAATTAAAGGCACAGTTGAGAGGTCGTGCTGGAGCTCTCCTCCTCCTCCTCCTCCTCCCACTGGAGCTGGAGCTGCAGGTCAAAGGAAAGAGAGAGCGAGATTGAATTGATCCCAGGTGGTCTGATCACTACTTCCATTCGGCTGTCTGTCACAACAGGATGCCACCGTTGCAGTCCAGTAGAACACACCAGCAGCATCCGCACACAAAAAAGTCAACAATATCTATAGCAGAAAGACAAAAATAGTCATGCTGAGTGGCACCATGCAGAGCTGATACCATCTGGTGGAAAAGGACCATCAGGTGAATTTCATTGTCATGAATATTTTCACGGTACAAGCGCAAGTCATTGCCGGCGTGCTTATTGAATAGGTCAATCATGCTGATCATGCA
Organism: Syngnathus floridae; assembly: GCF_059516105.1. NCBI lineage: Eukaryota > Metazoa > Chordata > Actinopteri > Syngnathiformes > Syngnathidae > Syngnathus > Syngnathus floridae. The sequence goes on along the minus strand of NC_142430.1, from coordinate 10,277,840 downwards.
AAAAAAAAAAAAAAAACACCACGCCATGCAGGTACGTCGGTCCGACCGCATCCAGCGATTGTATCCAAAGTCAGCAAAAGTTTGTGTGAACATTTTTTTTCAAACGCTCAAAGCCCGCGCCATCAATCAGGAGAGCGGCAAGAGTGAGAGACAAACAGAGAGATCTATGGCAGCAGATGCTCCGAGTGCTCGGCGCTAATCTCGCTTTCCTTCCCAAAACGCCGACAACCCTTCAAGGTGAGTCATATTTCAGCTATACCTTGGTCATTTAACAAGAGGAGCGATCCTTCACCTACGCTGTAAATGCTCGAGTGTCCATTACAAAGATGAGGTGCTAAGGTGTCTGACCCCTGTTATCTAATGAGCTGTGTCGCCATTAAATATGTCCCTTCTGCCCTGCTCTGGCCTCAAATAAAAATCCGGATTCACACAGCATGCAAGTTGTGGGTGGGATATGTGTGTGTGTGGGGGGGTTTACACAAATCTGGCCAGATCACAACATGTACAAGTAATATTCAACATTCAGGTTCCACCTTTCATCAGTACACTCCTAGCGCCCAATCCATTTACCCATCGCACTGGAATCCGAAGCACTGAGTCAGAAAATTAGGACTGCGCTCAAATATGACCCTTTTCACAATGGTAGATTGAGATTCAAGCCATGCTTGTGGTTCATCGTGTGAAACATACAGTCTCAAAGGGATCCCATGCAGAAATGAAAGGCAAAAATTCATCTCCTTTCATTCAGAACTAATTGCACTGTTTGCTAATGCTGATTAATAGAATGGCAAGAGCAAGTTAAAAAGGGAGAAATGGAAATCGCTAGAACAAAGAAAGTGCAGCAAAAGTTTGACAAAATAGATTTCTGGGAGAGGTCGCCTCGCTTCTGGAACACTGGTCCGTCCATACACACATATTGTGAGCAGTAATCAAGAAGAATGATATCGCCACCAGCTTCCACAAATCCGGCGAGTCTATGACATTTCTATGTCCAGAGTCGAGGGCTTGGAAAGAAAAATGACTCTGTAGTTTTTTCTCTCGACTGCAGTTGTTTACGCGTTAGATTGGCTTTAATAAACGACGAGACAAACAGATTCTGAAGTGTAGGTTGTTGCAGCCTTGCATAAAACTCTATTCCTTCTGATACTTTTTGTCTGATGAAATCAGATCATCAGTTTCCAAGAGCATCCCAATTTGCCATGCTGTGCCAGCTCCAAAATAAATGTCTGACACAATTTCCATCAACTTGTGACCCGAATCAATTAACATTCAGGCCAAGATTAATTTTCAGCGCGAGGCTTCCATGATAAATTGAGGCAGGTAGGATCACAGCCAAGCCATACTGTCAATCATATGCTAAAATATGTGCTGAGGTAGAGCACTGGTTATTTTTTTCCCCCTTGGGTCTTGTCCTAGGGGAGAGATCAGAGACGGAGAGAATTACACATGTCAGCACCCTATCAACTGCCAGGAAGAGGTGAACCTGATTATATCTTATAGGGCACTCCAGGTCGGGACAGAGTTCACCATTGCATCTGGACCTTATACTCAAGTGTTTAGCCCAGCAATGTGGACTGCTGGCATGGCATACAGATAGTCAGCTTGAAGAAAGACTTTTACATTCTTGCTGCCATAGACAAGCTTACATACCCATCCTACGGTGTCCCTCCAGGCCCTATCCCAGGTCCCCATTTGATATTCTGTCTGGGCTTGGTTATGCTTGATTGGTTGAACACAGAACCAGGCTGCCTCCACCATCCAGACCTAGAGAAAAACAAGAAAATGGATGGATGAGTGTAGGTGGATGAACAAATGAATCTTCTTCTTTACTCAGTCAAAACTGCATTTGATTGATGGCGCACGGCACTAGTCATTCTATATCTAATGATGGCTTGCGATGTCAAAAGCTCAGCACGCATAAACTGCTGGTATCTGTGAATACATCTTGATTCTATTCAATTCTGTACCATCTCCTGAGCGAGCCACCAGCATAGCATGTACTGTATTTACCAGTTCCATTTCTTTTGGTTTAACCCAACAGGAGGGGCTTAAATAAAAGATGAGACTTTTCAAACCGAAAAGCAAATATATGCTTCAACGTGCTTTAAGCGCGAAAATACGTTTAGCGCAGGATTTGGGGGAAGGGGATTAGTAAGAGAGACAAGAGTATCATGTGTGAAATCTCACTAGCGCTTTGATTATTCCCACAGAGAGAGGAGCAGACATCAAATCGATCTTTTCATTTCTTTTCCTTGTATGAAAATTAGAAATAAGGTTCAACTTCAAATCTCAGGTTTCATTTCTCCTTCAGGCACCTTGAAAATAATCCCATCTCAGATCCGGTAGTCATAGCTACAGAAATTGTGCATCCGGGAGGGCCCGCTCACTTTTCAGAATATTACGTTGCAAGTTAACATCAAATTTACAACGGTGACAGCCCGGTAGGAATGAATTCACTTTTCTATGGGGGGGAGAGAAAAAAAAAAAAGAGAGAAAATGAAGATAAGTTGGCTGCATCACGTAACAGCTTCCTTCTCGTTCTTCCAAGCTTTGGATTTTCCCACAGCCTTTTGGAGAGCTGTGTTGTGAGTGAGGTTGTAAAGCCCCGCTGATCAAGCTTGCCAATAGTTTGTAATCAATCCATGTCATCCAGCCTATTATTCGTTCAAGCACCATCGCCAGGAGGATTTTATTGCATTGTTCTCTCAAACTCGAGCAGTCTTCATAGGATTGAAGCTTGCAGCACCTGGCGCTCAGCCTTTGACACGCATACTCTAGTCAAATGTTTACCTCACAGTCTCTCTGCTGCGTCAAATCTTTCTCTCTCAACAAGTTTAGTGCTTACTAGTCAGAAATACGTTTCCCACATGAGGGAGGAGTTGTTTTATAACATTAAAAGTCAGACTTACCTTGTAGGATTGTTTTGCAACCAATGCACTGAGGGGGGAAAAAAAAAAGAAAGAAAAAGCCAACCCTCACACAGGTGTGGACCGAGCTGCAAATTGCCTCTTTGCTTCCATTGGCCCCAAAACTCAAGGAAGGCTTTTTCATTGGTTCTTCAAATGACTTGATGGGCACAAAGTCTCCCAGTGATGAGCGAGCAGGACTAAAATGGCAACTAACTTGGTACATCTCTGCAGTGTTTATCAAGCAAGTTGATCAACCATCCGTGGACAACATTTTAAAATCAACTCCCCGAAGCCTGAAATTTGAACACTGCGATTTTTGCTTTGCATTTTTTAGTGGAAAGTAGGTCGTGATGGAATCCAAATACTACATGTTAACAAATGCAGAATGTGACAGAATAAACCTCTTAACTACTCGCAGCATGTCTTGCACCAGTCATTATTTTGGTGATTGATTTTCCATATCACCCTATCCCTACTAATGGATTGTTTTCCATTCAAGCTTTTTGCCTTTGGTTTGAGCCCATGTGACAGCTCATTTTATACAGACCGGCAAATACACGCACCATTTTTTCCCCCTCGCACTAATGAGCAGCAGCTCATCAGATCTCCACCATGTTCTGTCTTCATATTTCAGGTAATTAGCCCTCTCTTTCCCAGAACCATGAGACAGAGAGTTGCTTACAGTAGAGCGGGATCATTATTATGCCGTGAAAAATTATATTACAAAATCAAATCATTCCAGAAAGGATCATTACGGTGCATTTAACAGAAGTATCCTTCTATAGATTTGTTTTGAAACGTTTTAAATGCAAGAAAAACCAAATGTGGAGAAGAATGTTGTCTGTAATAATTCCATGTCCAATATCCGTAATGAGTGTGTGGCTATGTTTGTGCATGTCGATGAGTTTTCCCAGTGCCGGAGGAGGAAGAGGCTGCGGTTGGCTGACCTGCTCGCCGACCGCTCTGTGCAAAAGAACAACTTTTTAAATTACCCATACATCACTGTCACGGCAGCACAGACGAGGGTGACAGTGCTGTGATCACAAGCGTGCACGCACACACAAAGCTCTCCTCACTTAACAAACTCCATGGCAGGTTTGTGTGAGTGAGCGAGCAGGCGAGCAGGCGAGCGCTTCGAGGAGTGACACAAATGTAAACAATTAAAATTTGAAGACTCTTTTGAAGCTGCAGTGTGACTATAGCATCATCGCCTTCACCAGCTGCCATGACTTTTTCCTTTCCTGCCATTTATTTCCTCATCTCCTCCGTCCCCGTTTCTCCTCATCTAACAAGATGAATCTTAATTGCTGGTAATTAAACTGCTCATGGATTACAAAGTGGGAGAAGTACCAGGAGCATATGTTTGTGTTAAAACCCTGAGCCGTCAAGGGTGATGATTCTCAGCACGCCACTTCATTACTTCTCTGGTTTGTCTGCTCAGTCAAATTACAATCTGTGGATTTTTGAGCAAGCGTGTCAAACACACATTGTTGCAGATACGCTACCACATACTGTCCATAACGAGCAGCGCGTGCATTTTACCAGAGCGGCTTGTCTGCTTCGGTGTTTGCCATGTGATAACAAGAAATGTGCAGCAGAGGAAGTATGATGGAATGAGGCTTACACACATACATTCAACTGGGCTAGGCTCCACCGAATCCTAACGAGGACAAGCGCTATTGAAAATTGATAGGTGGGATTCACCTTGTCGTGAAATCCAACTCAAGAGCTTTTTTTTGTTTTTGTTTTTTTGTACATTTCACAAATGTCTTTCTAATATTTTATTTTACCAGGAGCAAATTCCCTCTAAATTGATCATCACTGTTTGCAAATCCAAATCAATGTAAATCATCGAGGCCAATGGAGTATTGGTACAACCTGCTGGTAATGCAGAGTAGTGTCATTCTAATTCTTTCACTGCAATTGCTACAAACAGGTTACAGGCCATTTCAAATGTGCAAGTCCATCAAAAGTTGATCAATAGGTAGATGGAATGGTGTACCTCACTGGCAGTGCTTGAAATTCTCATTCTTCACCAGATGACTGATAATAATTCCACGACACGCTTGCTTCACTCCCAGGTGGGCGGCAGCAGCCATGTTTGTGCATGTGCTCTTGCCAAAATGTACCGGATGACAGCCACGTACTGCACTTCTTAGATCTGCATTATTTAGAACCAGCAATTCATTTCATTAACATATTCAAAAATGGCAAAGATGGCAGCAACGCATTTTTATCATAGGTGTACTGTACTCACAATATTTGAACAAATTTAAATAGGACAGATCATTTTAAATGGACGTTTTAATTGCTTGTATGCAAATAACTCATCCAGAAGTCTTCAGCAATCCTGAATTGACCCTAAAAGATAGGATGACATAGATGATCCTCTTTATATTGGAACACGTGGAATTTAAAAAAAGAAAAATTAAAAACAATAAAAAAGGGCGATAGTCCCTGAAGATAATGCTTCAGGTTAGGAGAGGATTTGATGGTGCCTATGATAACCCATGATTTCACTCTTCAGCCACCTACCGAGATTGTGGACCTTTAAAACATAGGGTTGTATTTGAATATCTCTCTTTATGAGTTGATAAGATAAGATTTTCAAAGTGTCGTATATGCGGATGAAATCTGATGTTATCTGCAGATTAAGTCTGATGTTATCTTGAAGACGTTTGTGTGAGCTTGCATTTAAGCGACTTAAAGCAAGGGCTGGATCGGTGTTCAGCCACTTTTCAGGAAACAATGTGCAGGCCTAACATCATCATGCATTTGCTGTGCACGGTGGTCTTCGGACTGATCGCCGGCACCCCTTCTGGCGCAGCCCCGCGAGGAGTTTTTCTAAATGGGCTGCAGTCTCCCCTCAGTGGATCAAGCAGGAACAAGCTACTACTCATCTCTTTCGATGGCTTCCGCTGGGATTACGACCGAGACGTGGACACTCCTAATCTGGATCAAATGGCCAAGGATGGCGTAAAAGCAGAGTATGTCACACCACCGTTTCTCACCATCACCAGCCCCACACACTTCACCCTGCTTACAGGTATGGATGTAGAAAATACCTTTTTGGATATTGATTGAAATGGGCAGTGTTTCATAAAAACACATTTGACCTTTCTCCATTTGTTTCACAGTTATCCATTTTTGTTTCTTTTTTTCTTGACAGGTCGTTATATCGAAAATCACGGAGTGATCCACAACATGTGGTTCAACACGAGCACTCAGGAGAAGAAGCAGTACTACATGACACAGTTTGTTGATTCCTATTGGGACAATGGTAGCTTGCCCATCTGGATAACAGCACAGAGACAGGTGCATTGTGTGCCGTTTAACTTCCGGAGAGGAGGCGTGTTTGCGTTCACTGGCGGGGCTAGAGGGGGCTCTGCACGGCCACTGTAGGAATGAATATATGTTGATTCTTTGTCAGCGTTTTCTGAGGAATGTTTTTGCTTTGAAATAACAAAAGAAAAATGAGATAAATGTAATGCTTTACTTTATTTTTTAATCCTCATCCAGGGACTAAAAGCCGGCTCATTCCATTTTCCCGGCACAGCCGCAACGTACAAAGGGGAAGTTGTGAAGGTGAAAGAGGTGGAACCTCGTTTCTACGACTATTCAAACGAGACCGAATGGAGGCATAACATCGACAAGGTGATTGGAGAGTGGTTCCACCAACAGGATCTGGACTTTGTCTCTTTGTATTTTGGGGAACCAGACAAGGTTGGCCACAAATACGGACCAAATTCCCCAGAACGGAAGGAAATGGTCCAACAAGTGGATCGCACTGTGGGCTACATCCGGGACAAGATCCAGCAGCACGGTTTAACGGAGCGACTCAACATCATCATTACTGCCGATCACGGGATGACCACAGTCTTCCGGGGTGAGCAAGTTCAGGAGATCATCCTGTCCAAGATCCCGGGCTTTAGCTTCAGAGATATCAAATTCCATCTTGTGGATTATGGCCCTGCTGGAATGTTGCTTCCGAAAGAAGGGAAGCTGGAGAAGGTTTACCAGGCTCTAAAGGGAGGTCACCCTCGTCTTCACGTCTATAAGAAAGAGGAAATGCCAGAAAGGTTGCATTACAGTAATCACCCTCGACTACTTCCCATCATCCTTTTTGCCGATCCTGGATATGTAATCAATGGGGTGAGAAACATTTCTCAAGTTGCCATCCTTGTCTGCATTTGTATTTGGATAGCTTGAAAATGGATCGATAACACATCGATGATCAAATGAACGGCTTTGTAACAATTGAGTCATCGTTAAGCGCCATCCGTCGTCAAATGGTGTTGGTGTCTTCAACTTTCTATTTTTGTTTTCCCAAATCTAGCTTTTTCCTGTGCAGTTTCACAAAGGAGAGCACGGCTTTGACAATCAAGTTCTGGACATGAAGCCTTTCTTTAGGGCCGTGGGGCCTGATTTCAAGGACAACCTGGTGGTTGGACCCTTTGAGACGGTCAATGTGTACCCACTCATGTGTCATCTGCTGGGAATAAAGCCAGAGGTCAATGATGGGCATCTAATGAATACCAAGCACATGCTGAAAAAGATACAAGAGCACAACAGTAAGTGAGCAAAGACTACACTCTTCACACCACAAGAAATAGGAAGTGATAGGATCCGCTTGAGAAATCAAATGGGCTGTGTTCACGCCCACAACGGCGCAGAAACATAACATTTCAAAACGCACGCGTCTGTGAGCATACCATAGCGTAGTCTAAAGCGACCTGGCACAGGTGAGTAACGACTGCTTTTTATGCCATCATTATTTTTGTATATCGACATTCTTTTTATTGGACATGCTAATTTCCAACGTGGGAATCCCCAAAAGCACACATTGACCAAATAAAATAAAAAGGAGATATGTTAATGTCCCACCATATTTCATGCATTCTTTCATTTGATTTCAATCTGTTTCGTAATGCTGCTGGAATAATGGATGTTTCAACTAAATGGAAGTCGAAAAATATTTGTGGGAGGCGTAAAATATGATTGTGAATGCTTGTATCTCCCACATTGACACAATTATAGTGACACGGACGCTGAAATGTTGTCAGCTCAACTCTTATCAAGCAGCCTGTGTGTTGAGATAAGAGGCTTTCTGTGTGCTAATCGGGAACTTTCAAGTGATTCATAAGCTTCTAAAATGTTCTGCCTGCAGGTCCAAAACGCACTACTTGGTCACAAATCGTCATTGGCTTATCAGCGGTCACTGGCTTTCTGGCATTGGTGTTTGTCGCGGTTACCTCCCACACCTTGTATAAAAGGAACTCGGCAAGAAAGAGGTGAGTGACGTAAACTCTAATGATATGAAAACCAACTTTTTTTTCTTTCATATTTTTTGTCAAATTGACACCGGCCTTCTTTCAGTTCCAAACAGAGGATGGCTGCTGATGAGGAGGAAGACAGCAAGCAAACGAGTTTTTGATGAAGCACATGTACACCTGTGTTTTCCTTGATTTTACTTTTGTACTTTTTTTGCATCGCATGAACTGCACAGATTTGTTTTTTTGCATGCGTCCAAGATGTGTTTCCTGCACATGAATGTCACGGCGGGATTATAGTTCTTGGATTTGGCAGTTGGCAAGATTTACCACTTAGCTATAATGTCTTACCTCGATAAAGCTTATCAAGCACATAAAAAAAAATCAGGCCTCCTATCGCTTCATTAAGATCACAAAGTCCATTCTTTATTGAGTCCACGTGTGAAAGGTGTTTATATTTTAGTGACCATTTTGCTGTTATATCTTTTCTTTTGTGTTCCTAATCGCTCATTAAAGTAAACATGCAAAATTATAGTTGATCTGAATATTTGTTTCTTTTTGTGTGTGTTCTGACATTTTTGGTAGAAATGTCCACATATATTTATATTATGAAATGTGAATTATTGTATCTGATTAGCTTTGGGGAACTCTGGTGCTTGTATTTGGTATTGCACTTTAGTCAATTGTCCAGTTGTTGCACATCTGTACATTTGAAAAAAGTAGCTCTATTCTTAAGAAGAAAATACAAAAATGGTGTCTCTTATTTCATAACCGTACCTCATTAGCACATCCATCACAGGCTAAAGGTCCATCGCTATCTCCAATTATCAGTCAGTCACATAGTGAAGTCATATAATAAACCTGTCTGGTCTTAGTCCAAACTACTTTTCTCAAACGGAATGATAAGTGCTGTACACTTGATGCGGCAGACTAAATATTTAGCAAGCCGACATTTGTAGGATGAAAATGTCAAATGTCGTCATATTGTCAGTCTGCCTTGTCTTCTGCTGTATTTTTTGCCCACCTTCCACTTCAGCCCCAGTGCGGGACTCTTTTTCGGGTGGGAAGAAGCTGCTACTCATCTCCTTCGATGGCTTCCGCTGGGATTATGACCGAGACGTTGAAACTCCTAAACTGGACCAAATGGCCAAAGATGGCGTCAAGGCGCTTTATGTCACGCCACCTTTCCTTACTATCACGAGCCCTGCTCACTTCTCGCTTCTTACAGGTAGTCATTCTTTTTACTTCAACAGTGTTTCTTTAGGTTCATTCTTTTCATGATGCAGTAAGGTCATGGAAAGAAAAGGCAGAAATGAGCACAAACAAAATGATTCGCTATATAATGGGTTATCAAATTAATTGACAGTTATTTCAATAATCGAGTGCTCTTTATGAGATTTCTTTTTTACCTTATGAAAATAAATCAATCAATAAAATACTCCTATGTCAACTTCTTCACAGTCAATTCTTTTTTGTAGTCAGTCATTCAAAACTTCCTTGTGAGCTTGAACACAGAAAATGGTCCATTATTATGAGGACGCTTGTTATTTGGTTTGTCTTTAACCTACTCAGGAAATGACGTGGAGAATCACGGAGTCATCCACAACATTTGGTTCAACACGAGCACTCAGGAGAAGAAGCAGTACCACGCAGCTCAGTTTGTTGATTCTTACTGGGACAATGGCAGCTTACCCATCTGGATAACAGCACAGAGACAGGTTTAATCTGATATTTTCTTTGCATGTCTGGAGATTTGCATGTTTCTCATACTAATCCCACCCTGTGTTTTATTTTGGGGGGGGGATACAATGAAAGTACTTTTGGGTGAATTCCAGCTCTGCCAGCTTTCCTGTTGTTCTTGCAAATGAGCTGTTTGAATATTCTGATGCAGTCTCCACATGACTTTTTTTTTCTTCATTAAGTCTTCCGCAAATACTGATTAATTCACTTCTGCTTTTCCAAGGTTGTTTCTTGTGTCACTCAAGTATTTTTGATGTCAAATGTTCTTGTTCTTTTTTGAGCCCGTCCCTGCGTTGTATTTGTTGCAGGGACTAAAAACGGGCTCTCTGCATTTCCCCGGCACGGCCGCAACCTACAAAGGAGAACGTGTCAACGTGAGGCAAATCGAGCCCGCCATCTACGACCACGGAAACGAAACCGAATGGAGGCTAAATATCGACAAAGTGATTGGAGACTGGTTCCGCCGGCGAGATCTGGACTTTGTCTCCTTGTATTTTGGGGAGCCAGATTTGGTTGGACACAAATTCGGACCAGAGTCACCGGAACTTCGAGAGATGGTGCAGCAAGTGGATCGTACCGTGGGCTACATCCGGGACAAGATCCACCAGCACGGTCTAACGGAGCGACTCAACGTTATCATCACGGCTGACCACGGCATGGCCAACATCCTGCCAGATAAACAAATCCAGAGGATCGTCTTGTCGAAGATCCCGGGCTTTAGCTTCAAGGATATCCAATTCCAACTCCTGGATTATGGCCCTGCGGGTATGCTGCTTCCCAAAAAAGGTAAATTAGAGACAGTCTATCAGGCTCTGAAAGGAGGCCACCCTCATCTTCATGTATATAAAAAGGAAGACGTGCCGGCTAGACTGCGTTACGGCTCACATCCGCGACTCCTTCCCATCTTCCTCATGTCTGACCCCGGATATGTCATAAGTGGGGTAAGGAACAACACATCTACTACAGGTTTTTCTTTTTTTTTTCAACTAAATGTCCATCCTGATCATGTTTGTGATTCAACTTTTCATTTTTGTGTCCCTCCAGTATTTACCAGTGCAGTTCAACAAAGGAGATCATGGTTTTGATAATGAAGCCATGGATATGAAAGCCTTTTTCAGGGCCGTGGGGCCTGATTTTCAAAAAAACCTGGTTGTCCGTCCCTTTGACCTGGTTAACGTGTACCCACTCATGTGCCATCTGCTCGGAATTCAACCGGAGCGCAACGATGGACACTTGGACAAAACCAAACATATGTTGATCCACAATGACAACACAGGAAGTGGTAGGTTATTAATAATAGACATAATAATACTGATGTCTTTCTGCTGTTGATGTTAAGCTTTTCTGTCCTTATAGCTGACACTCAAACGGAGGTGCTGATTGGCTTGGCATCGGCGATTGGGCTACTCGCCCTTGTGTTTATCGTCATGATTTCCTACAACATGTGCAAAAGGACAAAAGCCTGAAATGTTCTGGACGTACTATGTCACTTTTAGACATAGTACAATAGGAACGTGTATGGCACTTACATGTGAAATATCAAATAAAGGGTCATGATTCAATGTCAAGCCGGTTCCTCTTATGGTGGAGCTAGATTTTTTTTATTTTTTCCCCCTCAAGAGGCCCAATGATATTGCTGCGAGGTCTGCAAGATAACATTTTATACTGAGGTTACCAACCACCTCTTATGGTCAAGAAATGTCCATAAAATGATTGCCACATTTAGAAAGTCTGAGCAAAAGTGTGTATTACTAGAAGTCCTGTTTTGCATCATAAAACACACCAGTCAGTCCTCTTACTGGCATTGCTAACAACGTGAAAGGATTTTTTTGTTTTTTTTCAAGACACCAGATGGATTCAAATACATATACCACCCCAGTGGTCATTTTAGAAGGCCTCTCGTCTCCACAGTGACCAAAAACAGAAGAAAAAAAAGACGCCCTCACACAGCTGGTTCCTGGCAACCAAGAGGGAGGGGTGGAAGGGAAAGAAAAAAAAACTGTGAATGAACACTCAGAGTTACACACAGGACAGAGCCAGGCTGAGGGGGAGTAAGAGCAGCAGTGAAAGCCGCACTTTGGGGAGACGTGGAGGAGTTAAAAGGGGGAGAGGCTTGAGAGAAACAAGAGAAGAGAAGAGAAGAGGCACAAAAAGTACAAGGAACTTGAACACAACTCTGGACCAAATGTTCTTGCAGGAAACACTACCCACGGAAAAGCACTCTTGCAGACATCTAGCAAGTAGTCTTGATTTAAATTTGAGCTCATTTGATCAACGACTGGAGGAAAAAAAGAGGCGCTGAAGAAGAGGTCTGCAAAACATTTGAGGATCAAATTTGACTGAAACTAGCTGAAGTAAGTATGCAATTCCTAACTTGCTGTTTACCAAATGCACCGCATCTACGGTTCTATCATCTTATCAGAAGTCAAATTGGCTTCGTGTACATGTTGGTGTTGGTGTAAACGTTTTTTTCTTCATTAGCATTAAATGGTACACATATCATATTCAGCATCACAGAGGTCAAACAGTCTTCTCGCTAAATTTAGCAGGTGGTTCAGAGCTGGAAAGACAGCCAAGGCTCCAAACCACAGTAAATCCATTTCTGTATCAATAAATATTGCTCCATCCGGTTTGATTGAGGCAAAGGAGTAGGTCATACTGAAAAGTGGCAAAGTTGTACATTTATGTCATATACATATACTGTCAAAATTAAACTGTGTAGTTTCATTTAAAAATAGACATTTTTAAGATGAAATAATATCTTCAATATTGAATACTAAAGGGTTTTAAGCGTGAAAAGACAGTACAGTTATATTTTGGGGAATAAAGTTGTATATTTTTAATATCAAAAGCCAAACATATTTTGAGATTGTAGCAGATTTAGCAATGCACAGGACCTCCTCCACTTTTACTTACTTACAAATGTCTAAACGACTTTATGTGTTTAATCTGATCATTTTCTGTAATGGGGGGGCAGGAGTATGTTTGATTGACACGTATGGCAGCCAATGGGATTCCGCCTTTGTAAACTCGGCCAGAGTGTTTTCGTCATGAAAATGATGCCATAAAGCGCACGTAAGTGGTGGATGACAAGCATTAGTAACACACGCCAATGTCCCAAACGTCACTCGAGCTTAGTTCCACGTGAAGCAGAAAGTAAAATTAGCACGTTAACTACTGCACAGTGCATGCAACATGTCTGTTTGACATTCCCGTTGTGTTTTGCAAACATGCAGAAGCGGGTGCAGAGCACATGAAGTACTTGCGAGGATGCCAGACTAGCACAGTGAGGATGTTCAATGTCATTTTTGCTCTTTGATTTATCTGAAAAGTTACTCATTTGTTTAGCTTGATTTGGGATGTAGCCAAAGTTGGTGCAGATTTTTATTTCTATTATCATTGTCATTATGATTGAACTTGAACGTTCTGTCACCTAAAATGATATGCAAAATAGAACTTGCTATGTGGTAGAAGAGCTGCATTTTAGCAACACACACACACACACAGCCGCTCCAGTGATAATGATAGGCATTTATCTTGCCATACCAGGCTTGAAATAGGACATCCTGTTTATAGCTACAAATGCACAGCCACCGTTAGGGTTAGTTTTCTTTTCTGTGGTTCATCATACAGTCTTGATAAAGAGGTTTAGGTGGCAAATCTGAATAAGTGAGCAGTCTATATCAAAAGGGCAAAAGGAAAATGTTCTTTTCATGCTTGGAAGATCATTTCAGAGGAGGATATAATTATACGTAGTTAGACCGTGAGTGGTTAAGGGTGGAGTCGTCTATGAAAATAAAATGTTGCTTTTAGAGCCGCTGTCTCATACTGTTTCTTTTCCATTTCACTTTAGCCAGCAAAGTGCGATCAAAAGAGCATTTTGAGCATATCTCCTCTGTGGGTACAAGGATGGCTCTGGAGGATGGAGACATAATGAAGGTGCTTGAGAAGCTTCAGCATCTGTCAGAAGCCACTTCACTTGAAATTGGAGGCTTCTGCGTGATCCTCCTCTTTGTCAGTAAGTCAAGTTTAAGGGTGACTGCATGTATTGTATGACTTTTGGGTGTCCTTAATATTGTGGCTTTTCTCTTTTCCCAGTCACGTTCGTTAGCTTGATGATGGTCCCTTGCCTTCAGTGCTGCTGTTGTGCCGAGTCAAATTATCAAACCTCCAGGGTGGAACCGCACCAGGCCATTTGAAGATCAAAAAAAGGACAAATCGTTTCCCAAATTAACAACATGGAGCAAGGATTTTATATTCTTTCTTCTATTTTTGGAGGTCTTTCGAGAATACCATCAGATATGCGTCATCAGAAATGATCAAGACTCAAATTCCGTCCGAATATCCTTTATGTTATTCTGTGTTTTGTTGTATTATACTACAGTATTAAAGTGTACATGATGTCTCAATGCGAGAAATGTCCTAACTGCTATACTTATTCTTGCGCTATATTTTATAAGAGCATGTCAGAGAGCGCATGTTTTTTCCCGCTAATTTTCTATGAATAAACTCTGATGAAAAGTATTGTACTATTTGCTATGTATATATTTATATAGATATATTCTATTGTCAATATGGATTCACTAAACACAGCCAAGTCATAGGCGGGGTTTATTATCAACTTCCTCTTTTGTCTTAACCGGTCAATATTTTGGGTAAACATTAACCTTTGTTGCGTATGTTGGAAACGCTTGCGGCCTACTTGTTGCTTGTTAGGAAAGCGTACCATTTTGTGGCTATTTCCATGGTTTTAGAGCAGGCTTGGACTGCTCCAGCTGCTGGATGACGAGGGTCTCGCTCTAAACTCCCTATTGACATAAGCGATGGTCACACTTTGTTCAAACTCACTGAGCTGTGAGAGAACCATTTAGTCGGACATGGCTGTGGAGAGGTGAGTTTTTGAACTGGAATGTGCTTGTTGACATCAGCGGGTTGAAATGTATAACGACTAGCAACGCAATACATGTCATCATTTGCTAGTATTTGGAACTCAGGCTCTGCCTTTACAGTACGCCGGTATGCGCTTCTCTCAAAAGCCCCCGATTCTTTCTCAACTGAGGCTTTCTCACTTTGTGCAGCGTACCAGGACAGCATCAACCGGACGACTGGATAGAATGGTTCCTCTTGCGTTTGAATCAAGAGCCATGGGCGCTGGGAGGTTTCGTGGTCATGGTGGTGTTTGTGCTGGGAGCGCTATCTCTGATCATCTTTGCTCTGTTGTATGGATGCTGCTGCAGCCCAGCCACAGGAGAGGAGACTCAGTGGAAGAAGAACTGGCAGCATCAGCAGCAGCAGCAGAGAAAGCTCAAATGTGACGTGATCTAGACTTATCAGAGACATCTGGAGGAATATTGTGGAATTTGAATTAAGGCTTTTTTTCCATGGCAACTTTGCAAAAAAAATGATGTCATTTGAACATTTCCACGGAATAAATTTGACTTCTGTTTATCATTGTCTTAATTTTACAACGGTTCAACCTTTTTCCCATTGAAATGTAATCTGCGAGGTCCGTTGATTCACTTGGCTATGCATATTGTGTCTAATTATAATGACAAAACAGTCAATTGGCGTTGAAATTGAGTAGTCCCCGTTAAACTACATTTCCCAGTGTTTATTAGCTCTTACGTCATAGCCTGGTGATGACGTTCATTTTCTGCGCCCGGAGGTGCCGCTCTATTCACGAAACTATGGCGAATGCTAAGAAGAGTGCTCTCCTTTCCTCTTTGGCGGACTATGGGGACGATTCGGAACCCGACGACTCTGATCCTGAACCAGAAGAGACAGGTAGGTAGACACAAATGTGATTGGGTAAAATAAAGGGCTACAACATTGTATTCTGTCGTTAGATCATATACTTCAGCTTCATGTGGTCGCTAAATTAGCCACTTGCTAACCGCCAATGCATTTCAGAAGATATTGTTGTGTTCGGAATCATACACCCTACTCCATTATTACAATGTAGAGATGTTTAAAATTTGGATCGTATCGTTCACGTATTAATTAGTCATGTAAAATGAACGAAGCCCACTTGGGCGCACTGTTGACGTCATTAGGTTGCGTAAATATAACGTAGTGCAAATTTGTGACGTAGCGAAACAACGTCAAATCTGGAATAAATATTGAACAAATCAATTGTATCGTTTTAAACTGACTATCAGAAATAAATTCGAAACAAAACACAATGAAGAACTATCTATATGATGTTCCCCCTTTTCGTTTTTGTAACAGTGCAATGCATAATGACATGCATACGTTGCTTTTCAATTGATGCTGCTTATGTGAGTGTTGAACAGGTCTGTTTGGTGTCCAACTGAAAAGCTTCCTTCCTCTTCTAACTGGTTACAGGTCTGTTTGGTGTCCAACTGAAAAGCTTCCTCTTCTAACTGGTTGTTGTTGTCCTTCTTGCGTTTGTTCCTGTTCATCAGAAGAGGAGGAGCACACGGGAGCAGGAGGGCTTGTGTTTGGCTACAGCGATGAGGACCTCATTCGAACTGAGGATGCTGTCCAAAAGGAATCTGAAAATGAAGACAGCAGAGAGAGTAACTCGGTAAATATTGGACTTCTGAAATCGCTGTCTGGTTCGTCAAATAGATCCTGTTGCCCATTTTATGAGTCAATGCTCTGCTCAAACTGCAACATATTTCCCCCCCAAACCTTTGTGGCTTCCCCCGCCTCGCTCTATTGTCAGTTGTCACTCCCTGATGGAAGTTTCATCTATCTCTCTCTCTCCCCCCCCTTGAAAGGCTGGTCGCATCTGCGCAACCTTTTTGTTTTGTTTTGTATTTTTAGGCGTATGGTTGCGAAACCACGGCACCTTGGCGCCATAACTGGTCTCAATCTAGAATAATTAGGTCATCGCTCTGTTACCCTCCTGCCCTCTCCTTCACCGTCAGATCATTAAGGAGTTGACCCCCTTGCATTTTTGTTTTTATAGGGAATGACCAATGACGAGTCTGAGGAGAGAAGGGACGCAGATGAAGTTGAGGTATTTGAGCACAGGACTGAATTAAATCGATAAGGTCATGCCTGCTTGAATCATTACTAATATCTATCTAACCCAAAAGTGATAAGGGGCTTGAGTGGGCACTCACACGTAATATATATTTGCACACTAGGTGGTGCTGTTGGCCTTCCTAAGCTTTATAGCTTCGACTAGTGGTCTCCACTTAGATTGATGCTGCACTTCAAAATCTACAGAAGGACGCGTGTTTATGATGCTAAACCCATTATTTCACGTTTGCAAATAGAAGACAATGTAATGTATTGTAACTTCTTTGGCCTCAATATGAGAAAAGACAGCGATTATTACAATCGTGAAATTCCATGTGCCATGATGAGATTTCTCAGTATGACGTGCACCGACATGTAGGTCAGCATTCCCTCGGAAGGGAAGTCAAAATATCAGTTAGAATAATTGTAGGTTAGCATCCAAGCGCGGTTTCCACTTGTATTATTCCTTGATTACTTGATGTTCTTAGCTGTGGCTTACTTTAGGTAGGAAGGAAGGTCAGGAAGGATAATCAGTGTTGATTTCATCAGAAGCGGACCATTGTTTAAGCACAGCTCATGACGTCACACTTTAAGGCCTTTGTGCTCTACTTTGCTAAATTCTGCAGCGATTAACGACGCACGGCCGATGCGAATTGCGGTATTAACAGTATTCCACCTTGAAACCATTTGAAATGGTATCTGTGTTTATTGATCAACCTTTTCATCTCGGACTTTCTTTTTAAATGGGAAAACAATTATTCATGGTTTGTTGCAGTTTTGCTGAATTTAAATGACCGTGTTTTTGTTTTCCATGCTGTTTCATACTTCAGAAGTAACAGTCATGTGCAGGTGAAGTCTTTATCTTGCCACCTCGTCGATGCTCTTGTTCCAGGAAACAATGGGGTCAACATTTCTGTATTTAAAGTGCAGAAGCCATCCATCCATCCATCCATCCATTTATTTTCCCCCCTGTTAGGGCTGCAGGTGATCTGGAGCCTCTCCCAGCTAACTTTGGGCTAAAGGCCCAGGTACACTCTGGAATGGTTGCCAGCCAATTGCAGTAATGGATTTTAATTAGAGAACCATAAATTAGGTTTATGATCATAAACCAGAAATGTTATTATAACCACAAATTACTTGTGTCATGACTTTGCAATTCTGCAGAGCACACTGCAAGAACCTAATTGTTGAGGGTGTCTGGGGAAAAAAAGCTGCTTTTGGAGCTCCTACTGGGCAAGTCACTTTCAATCTCAGCACTTTTAAAATTGCTATCACCGGTCACCAATCTGATCATCCCATTTACCAATAATTGTGTATTTGTAGATTTAGAAGGAAAAAAAATAACAACAAATTGACTGGTCAAGTTTTGAAAGAGGCTCCGTTAGGCGCCATGAAGTTGATCATCGCCACACGTTTGCTGAGCTTGCACGTTTGTGTTTGCCACCCTCGTGTCAGGCCATGCGAGTTGGCCACAGCGGGAACAATACTTTGATGTACCCGTGTAGTTGCTAAGTGATAACGTGATGCCCGTGAATAACAGCACTGTTTCTTTGTGCTCAACCTGTTATGCAGTCAATGTTGGCACAATATGCAGCATACTTTAGAGGTTGGGAAAGGCTCCACCTTTTTCCAAACTTAATATTTCATCCATCAATTTCCTGAACTGCTTTTTCATTTAAAAAACAAAAACAAAAGTGTCTGCTTCTATGATATGTTCAATATGGAGATAACCCTTGAAGGCTTTCGCAGGTTCCGTTGTTCTGCCCAACCGCCACGTTAGAAGCTCCATTGCAGAGCTCATGAAGTGAAATGTGTTTGTCTTCCTTTGCTTTTCCCCCACAGGTACCAGAAGTGGAAACTAAAGATCCGAATGAGCTTGTTGGTAAGTGTAAACACGCACGGAAAGGTTTATGTCGCACATTTTGTTTTTGGCTGGAACAAATGAAAAAATGGTGCACTGTAGAAACTGTTCTCAAAATGGAGGAACAGAACTACGCAATCCAATTGTAAACCACATCTAAAAGCAAAATTCAAAACCAAATGAAAAAACCACCCTAATCGTTTCAGTGACATTTGGGTGCTGTCAACGTGTGAAACACTAACTGGACTCGTATTGAGTTGTGAAAGGCTCTTTGTCCGCCGTTTGAAAGATGGGTCATGAAGGTCTAACACAGGAGTTGGCAACGCTTAGTGAGTAATCGCTGACCCATGCAGGTGTGTGTGTGTGTGTGTGATATCAGGCAGGAAATGAGTGATACAAGGAGTGGTATTTTATTCACCCTGCGTGGAGCACACAACGTTCCCACTCAGCTATTTGTTGATTCTGGCCTGGTGCTTAAGGCTATCATTATCTACACCTTTCTTTTAACTGGAGACCTAAAGACTCAAGCGCTGACTAATCCCCCCAAAAAAACGCTGACGCAAAAGCCTCATTTGACTGATCAACAAGAGGAAATGCAGCATGTTTTTGTTTTCAAGCTGACTCTGTGGCTGTTCCGTGGGGGTCTGAGCGTGACTCATAACTGGACACTTGGCATTCCGGCAGCGGCGCTCAGCTCGGCTCCTCTGACAGTAAATGTCACAGTGCGCTCGCCCGCCCGCCTCCTGTCAGCAGGCTGAAGACAGCTCTTTGTCTAGTCGCTGAAGGGACGTGCATTGTGGCGCTGTCCAAAGAGACCCGCAGGGCACAGATTTTGACTTTCTGTTTTCCAGCAAAACAGATGGCCGTTGTCAAACGGCTGCTGCTTTTTCAAGCTGTTTTCTAGCCATTTGAATTGGGTGGCTATTTCTTACACACGGACTTGTGGTCGATCCTCACTTTTGAAATTTCTTGGAATACTTTCAAATGAAGTAACACCACAATGCCCAAACCTTGTCCTAGCTACAATATTACATTGTGGATGACAGCGTGTGCAAGATGACATATCTTCACCCAATTGCCAAGTGGGCGAGTTTACCTCCGCATCGGTGCGTCGTTGCGCCGCCTCTGACACGCGGCCAGACAGCGGTGGCAAGTCTGTACTGATCCGAGGGAGTCTGGAGTCACGCTTGAGCAGTAGACCACGCTAACCGGGATAGGGGCCTGGAAAGTATGCAAAGGCCGTCGTCCCTCCTGTATGTTGAAGAACAAAGTTCAACTTTGACACAGTGCAACATCTAATAAATCGGACCATTGATAGTTAAACAGGCATGCTGCTTTATTTGCTCCATCGCGGAGTGTGGTTCTAAAAAATACAACTGGTTCATGAAGCAAATTTGAAACTTCATTTTCCCATCACAAAATGGTCCAATTCATCTTTTTAAAATGTGATCCGAGAATCTTTACAAAGAGGTTTTATGTTATCAATTCGGAGATTTGGTTTTTCTCCTATGTAGTAGCAAATTACAAAATAATTCAAACAGAATCCGTCGCGCTCCATTTATGGTAACGTTCCCAAGCATGCAGTCAGCTACCTGAGTAAATGATCCTCAGACATCCAATCAAGTTGTAACTTGTCTTGCATGAATTGCTTTTGCATTCGTACACCGTTTGCAAAAGACACTCACAATGTGACAGGCACCTGAATAAGCCCAAAAAAACATGTGTAGGGTTTTGAGATCGTGTGACAGTGGAATGTCTGGCTTCAGAAGAACACGATGCGAAAAGCAAAACGTGATGGCTCCTAAGGGAATGATGGAGGTAGCAAAGGAGTCCACTTTTAACTCCATCATGTCAAACAAAACAGACTCAATTAAATGAAGATCACCAGCATTTACTTCTTGTAGCATTTCTTTTTTTTAGAATTGGGCTCATGTTATTTTTCTGACTTCTCCACAGCTCTGTTCTCAGAGAAGGTGCGAAACATGTCACCTGACGAGATCCGAATTCCACCCGAGCCCCCGGGACGCTGCTCCATCCAACTACAGGTAGATCGCATTGCTTCCCTGCCATCTTTATTCAAACATGACCCAACGTATGTTGAACCAATACCCAAGTAGGTCTGAGATCATCATCATCATCAGCCTGCTGGAATAGTTTCATGCGCACACCTCACAGGTTGCAAGTCATAAAAGTGTCCAATTCAAAGCTGAATACTTGGCTTTGGCTGCTTCAGCAGCAGTCAACACATGCCTCTTGTGCAATAGTTTGGTGTTGAAAACAAAAACAAAGCTCTTAAGAATTGATGGAAATGACTTGAAATTCGACTTGACTTTGGTTTGATCTCATTGGGTTTATATCCCTGAAAGGCACGGACGGGGAGAGCAGATGTCAAGAATTCCTAAAAGGCCAGTAGCTAAATGACAAGCAAGACTTGAGAGAAAATTGACAATGGCTTGAAAAGCTCAAAGGGTTTTCTGCATTCTTCACCTTTGATTTATAGCTCTGTAGGTCTTCCACTGTTCCTCACTCACAGACTAGCGTTGATGTACAAATTGTAATACGCCCTATTGGTCAGACTTGCCATTGAACTCGTCATTGGTGTGTTGGCAGAGTCAGCTAAACCCTTCACATCTGAATTTGCCTCTGGGCTGAAATTCTGGTGTCTCCATAAATTCAAAGATTTGTTTCATAAGGCACAGAGGCATGTCGGGACACAAAAGGCAAAGTTAGTAAGCGAACAGCTCAACCCGCAAGCAAGGCTTGCTTGCACTCCCTCGGCTCACCGGTCGCGCCTGGGTAGCCGTGGCCTCGGGCTACGCATACCTAAATAGGAAAATTGTTCTCTCAGTGAAATTGTTTTATTCTTTTGCTATTTCGCAATTGCAAGACTCTATCCGCTGTAAGCACTTCCCAGATATCTTTTCCATTCAGTCCTGTGAAATTGCAAGGGAAATCATTCTTGGTTGCTTGGTTGGATTTCAGATATCTACTGGTTGAGATAAGAGAAGAGAGTGACTCATAATTCCTGGGAAATGCCTGCCTCACCCTCGACGGACTGTGCAACAATTATAGTCATAACCCTTCAAAAAATTTTGGGCTTGATGGTTCTCAAATTTCATGCTGAGGTTCTTATCTGGAAGCACATGATTTCCTGGCTGCTTGACACAGACAGATCATTTCGGCAACATTTTATTTTTTGCTGTAAAGATAATTGGAAAAGCTTTGGACTTGTTTTCACTTGCCTTGTCCTCCCCCCCCCCCCCTCAATAGAGAATGCCAAAAGACCTCCAATGAATGAGGGAAACGATTGCCACCACAAAACTGGCCTTATAGTAAAAAAAAAAAACTATGAATAAACATAAATACGCAAAGCACCATTTTCATTGAAACATTTTATTACCCAAAAGTAATTTTGTACCAAAGAAATATATTTTTTGTTTGCCGTAACAGGAGAAGATCCACAAGCTCTACGAAAGAAAGCTCCTTGGAGATTTTGACACCAACAGCCACATTCAGAAGAAAAAAGAATTCAGGAACCCAAGGTATGTATCATTTTCACCACTTTAAATGAAATGAATTGTCTTATAGGTTTCAATTTTTATTTGAATTCTGTCTAGTATCTACGAGAAGCTCATTCAATTCTGCAGTATAGACGAACTGGGCACCAACTACCCAAAAGATATGTTTGATCCCCACGGCTGGTCAGAGGAGTCCTACTACGAAGCTCTCGGTACGTTTGTCCTCTTTCGGGATCTCGCCGTGATGACCGATGCATACTAATGCGTTCGACTGGTTTTTAGCTAAAGCGCAGAAAGTGGAGATGGACAAGCTGGAAAAAGCCAAAAAGGAGCGGACCAAGGTGAGCCTTAAAAACAGGCCAACACACTTGCCATACGCCATCAAGATCGAACCCTTAATAAAGTATGCACAGGGAGAGCCTTCATTGACACATAATGCTGTCATCAGTACCATTCCAGCAGCTGCAGATTAGTCAGGAAGGCGGACTAGAAAGAACATGTAGTGCCTGCCTTGCTGGAGCTCCGCTCTTCTGTTGTCTGTGTTATGTGGTATGCATGTTTCAATCAAAAAAGTGTGAAGAACAAAATTGGAATGTGAAAGTTGGTTACATACATCTCGTACCCTTAAGCAAGATCTTTTGAAATTGCGTGGAGTCAGGAGCTGGACATTCCGATGCTTCAAATCAAACATCAGCCATATCATTCGAAATGTGCTAATCGCGCATTTGCGTTTGTACAGATCGAGTTTGTCACGGGTACAAAGAAAGGCGCCAACCCATCCAACACGTCAGCGTCAACCACAAACAGCAGTAGCAGCACCACCTCCACATCCACAGGTGAACACATTTCATTTTGCAAACACGCTGGCGGTAGAAAAGAAAGGCAAAGAAAACACTGCAACTGACTTGTCCCAACAGATGCTCAGAAGCGGAAGAGCAAGTGGGACTCGGCCATCCCAGTCACGTTGGCCCAGCCCACGCTCATCACCACCACGTCCACCTTGCCGGCCGTGGTGTCCGTGACCACCACAGCCAGCGGCACCAAGACCACCGTCATATCTGCGGTGGGCACCATAGTTAAGAAAGCCAAACAGTGAAGCGCCTTTACAGGTGATGGCAAGTGGCCTGGTCCCAATGGGGTGCGCACACACACACACACACACACACACACACACACGGACTGTTAAACAGACTTCTTTCTCCGGGATTGAAAAGTGCGCTTTTTCATGGGAACTATGGGAACTCAGCATAACTCTTCATTCTTTTGCTGCAAGTCATCATTTTGGTTTTTAGCATGATGGCAGCAGCCAGTGAGATGAAAAAAGTGGATTAAGAAGCTTAAGTGTAAATGTGAAATTAGGCATCATGTTCCGATGCGGCGTACCCCTTAAAGCTAAAAGGCATCAAGAGGACATGTTTTTTTTTTCTTTTTTCTACTGTTGTAAATACTGGATGTGTTTCTGATAAATAAATGGATCAGATATTTTCAGCGGAATTCCTCTTGTGATTGTCATATATATTATGACATTATATTGAAAATAGAAGAACCTCAGAAAGTTACATATGTTCCAGGTGGAGTGTACAGCCTCTGACCCCTCGATGATCGTCTTCATCGAGGTCCATGCGCAGAAGGGGCCACTCGGGTGTGAGTCACCTTAAATATCATTCTATTCTCTATGAGCAATACATCTTTTTCATGATATAATATACCACTTAGTGGTAACCCATTACTTTTTCTCCTTGCATCCCAGTGGATGTTGCCAGTTTTATAGTAGCATTCAAATGAATGCAACTAAAGTCACCTCTGGTTGTTTGTGTAATGTTCTTTTATGAGCGTGAACGGTTATATAACTGAAATTATTAAACTGATAAGATTCAGATGTCATGCTAGTGGTTACTGGTTAGCGCCCAGGACACATGCAGGTCGGAAGCTTAGTCACATGGGCAAAACAGACGGCAGCACGTGCTGGGGAAGTACGGTCAATCCGACACTTGTGCTAATTAGATGCAACTTTGATTCGGGGCCACGACCTCACCCCTGCTTTACCGCAACCATTACAAATACAAATGTTATGTTTAATGTATTCAAAGGAAATTCCCAGCACTCTTTTTTTTTTTCTTCCTCTTCTCAAAAAACACTAAAAATGCCACTGACTGGTTGCCATGGTCCTCTGCAGCAAATGTAATCATTTTGGGGTGGACGAGTTAAGGGGTGTATTCCTTTCTGAATGAACTCAGTGGTCCAAAAGCAGGCACCGTTTTTTTTTTGTCATGTAAATTGGCGAGGAGGTCTCCGACCGGGCTCACACTGTGTGTGCAAGCAAAGAGATAACTGTCTCTTAATTTTAGTTCAGTAGTTTTCCACTAGCAGCCCCCTTGGAACTTCATGCTTTCACTTCACCAGGACAACATCTTGTTCACTGTAAGTAACCTTTAAAAGCACATTCTTCATGCTTTCATATGATGCATTGTTATAACTCTGGATCATGAGTACGGTGGTTGGTGATAGTGCACTTGAATAGTTTGCATCCATCCAGCCAAACTTTGAACAATGATTCTCCAAAGAATCTAGTAATTGCAGACTAGTTTAGGGTGTACCTTGTCATTGACTCTTTTACATCCAGTACGTTTTTCTTCTTTTTAGTTTATCCTTCAATGCTGTTTACACCAGCATCGCAACTAAAGTGTCAGGAAGGAAGATGAGTAGCTTCGTGTAGAGTGTCGCCCTCCCCACACTTGGCTTTTGTAGTAAACCCGATCTGGTTGCCAGGCAGGAATTTGTATGCCACTATTCACACTGGCCATTGTGGTATGTACAGTGGGAGAACAAAAGGCTCCTCTCTTACGTCGGCTGGGTTAACCCACTGCTTCCCACCGAAAAAGAAATAAACAACCTTTTCCAAATGAAATTTGAACTTTCCTATAGATTGTTCATTTCCCTTTAAATCTGTTGTTTCCAAAAGGCGGGAATGTCTAATTAGTTGACACGATGCAATCAACTTCCCGTCAGGTGATTCACATGAAATAATGAGTCAATTCAATAAATATGTCATTTTGCAATCACCAACTTGTTCATGCACTAATGACTTATTTCCGCATTTGAACTCGAAATTGCCAAACAACCTATATTGGAATGCACCACCCGTTGTTGCTCTGCAGCTCGGTGAGCCTTGGTGGATTTTTATAGGATGTAAATAGACGTATGTGTAGCTCAACTTACTGGTTCTTGTTTTTTTTCTTAGCAGACTAATGGGATGCAACGGCCACGGCTGGTTTCACACTAGCGGTTGTTTATTGCCAGAAGGAGACGGCCAATGATTCACATCACTATCACTTCATTCTCTAGATAACTCCAAGATTCGTTTCAAGTTGCCGTCCTCTGATTGGTCAGTCAAAGACAAACTCTTGAGGGATTGAATGTCACGTTCTACGCTTTGTTTTGGGCACGTGCAGCAAGTTGTGTTGATATCAAATATTGAACCAAGAGGAATGGCCATCAGAGATGAGGACACTTTTTTTTTTTTTTTGCATCAACACAACATTTGCACAATGTTTTTGGTAGCCTCAAGGCAGAGTTTTGCTCCATGTGCCACTCCCAAGAGTTTGGGTTCGGGCCATGGAAGGAGGGGCCTGGCCCGGCCCCCACGCTCAAGCCCACACAGGTAACGGCTGTCGGAGTGGAATGTGGCAGAGGTGTGGAACTTTTAACTGCTAACAGGGTGTGGAGGAGGTAGAGGTTCAGGAAGGGAGTTAACCCTCCGTGTCGTTGCTACTCACCTGGATAGGGAGCGTGTGCAGGCGCTGACGTTTAAGGAGGGATCAAGTCACTGCATACAAAGTCTCAGTCAGTTACTCGGAATCTATCACACACACACACGCACGCACGCACGTTTGAGCCCCTAAGTTTATGGGCAATTCAGTCAATATTTGACCGGAGCACACTGTACAGGAGGGAAGAAGCAGACCTTTGTTTTTTTGATACTAGGAGTTGCGGATTTGACTTTTCACTGCAGGTGGACAGACTTTTTTTCTTCAAAACTGTTGGATCACAGATGCCGAACCGGATTTAGCGCAAGTCCCACTACCATCATTAATTGTTGTTGGACTTTTGAACTCAGACTGGTGTGGGATCAGGAACAGGTTGGTTTGCTTTCAAATCTATTTCTCATAAATGATCGTGAAGTTAACATTGTTTTCACTGCAATCCACCTGCTGATTGTACTCCTTGTTCGTATTTAGGAGGGCAATGTGACTGGTGGTTTAGTGTGTTATGCAACTTTAAGACGTCCGCATGATTCCTCATCCATTCGACTATTGAATATTATTTGTCATTTCTCTCATGTCACGTGTTCTGAAATGTTGTAAATGAATTTGCCAGTATCATCCCCAATCACTTTTTTAACTGGGCTAGCAGTGAATGAGTTAACAAATCTACTGTACTGGATTCAAAACATGATGCCGAAGTAAAACATTTAATTCAGTGATTCTTTTGTGTACCACTAGAGGGCGACCTCGTAGCACTTTTTGGTATTAATAACGTTGCAATGACAACTGTCGCAAAGTCAGTTTCTGTCCCCAGTGCTATCATTAGAAGAACAAGAGACAAACTTGTTAAAAGAAATAATGACGCAAACATATCAGCAAACAAAGCTAATTATTAAATTCCAAAATGCCTTTTTCAAAGCAAACTCTGTAAAGGTATGTATGTTCAGGTTGCCACCTCAATGACAAGCCATTCGACAAACTGATTCACAGGAAACAAAGATGAAATCATGCCTCATGTTTATGTCAATCCCATATTCCTGCATGCGGTGTCGGATTACTAATCTTTTGTTTTCAGGTGTTTTCAGATGCTTTGACTGGTTGTCAATGTCAGGCGGCCAAGCGAACTAGACACAAACACCTTTGACGTGTCATGGCGGGGGCAGGCCCCTCCCATGTCTCGCACTTGATAGGCTTGTTTTTGTCTGGACAAAGTTACTTTACTGTACCCTTTACTAAAATGGCTGCATGAACAACCTCTAATTTTGAATTGCTCCAAGTTTATTGCCAATGGACTGAACACCTGAATTTGGAAAAAAAAAAAACTTTTTCAGCACCGTTCTGTGATTGATGGTTATGTTTTGTCGTAAAGAAACTGATTTGTCTTCCCAAACCATCCTTGTGGTCAGCTCACACTCACAAGGAGGTGTTAAGGTGTCTTTCCCATGTGTTTTTTTTTATTTAACTAGGACTGGTCATTCTCTCACCTTGAAGAGAAATTCTTTCTTGGAATTGTAAATCATCCCAGAACAAATAGCCTTTCTTTTATGTCGTCATTTTCATTCTTGCCATTTGCGGTGTCTGCCCACAAAAGTTATTAAAGATAATTAACCAAAGCGAATATTGAAAAAAATATTTGCTGACCGTTTGAATAAAAATCAAAGGGATTTAAAAGAAAAAATCTGCTCATTTTGACATATTTTTTAATATTGCACTCAATAAATACTCCATACAAATTTTTTTAAACGAACACTCTCTTCCTTCCGTTGCTTATTATGACCAAATCTGCTTACCACTGCGATGAATGAGATCTTGCGTCAATGCGCATATCTGGTTCTATTGACTTTAGCTTGGCCTCGACCCAGGGAACGTCCAGGTGGTTCAAGTGATACCTTTCTCTGATTTTTTTCCAGCCTTGTCGTTTGTGTACTTGTAGTAAAACTACTTTGTGTTTCAGGTGCAGGAAGGCGATGGGGAGATGGACGTTACATCTCTCGGTGGGCCTTGGGCTTTTGCTCATTCTCGTGAGCTACACTCACGCTGAAGGTACTTGACCGACCCACGTGTGTTTGGTTTGTTGTGGTTACACACTTGCTGTGTTTTATCCTCACTTTGTGTTTTGTCCATCTCCCCCTTCTGAATTCCCATTTGTCCTCCACAGCCAACTATTGCTATGCCACCAGGTCCAAAACCTGCTCGGAATGTTTGCAGGCAGGAAAAGGGTGCGCCTACTGTCCTGATGAGGTCAGAAGCTAAAATGGGAACATCAAAGAACGTATTGTTCCAAATCAAATATTGAAAAGCCAAAAATCTTCTGAGGGATGTGCTCTTCTAAAGAGCCCTCATGAAAATTTGATGCAACATCTGTGTGGGGAATTTCTTTTTTTGAAATAAGTCCAAAATTGTTCAAGCTGATGTTTTTCTTCTTCAGACCTTTAATGGACCTCGCTGCGACCTGTACGCAAACATTCTGGCTCACGGCTGCAGCGCTGCGGCCGTGATCACGGCCAAAAGCCGCATGAGGATTGAAAGAGTAAGTCCTCTCACATCACACAGAAATGGCGGAAGTTTTAAGCTCTGACTACTTGTTGGTTTTCCTCGCGCAGGAAGAACAGATCAACGTCCGAATGGCCCAGTCGCAGGTGTCCCCGCAGCAGATGAGTATGTCTCTGCTACCAGGGGAAGAGAAGATGGTGGACATGGAAGTCTTTGCTCCAACCAAAGGCCCCCTGGATCTTTATATTCTTATGGACTTCTCCAACTCCATGGAAGACGATTTGGATAACTTGAAGAGGATGGGTCAAGAGCTGGGTGAGCGGCTGGGCTGGGCTGGGCTGGGCTGGGCTGGGCTGGGCTGAGCTGGGCAGGGCTGGGCTGGGCTGGGCTGGGCAGGGCTGGGCTGGGCTGGGCTGGGCTGGGCTGGGCTGGGCTGGGCTGGGCTGGGCTGGGCTGGGCTGGGCTGTGCTGGGCTGGGCTCTACGGCTTTGCTACTTTTGGTCCTGTTTGTGACATATTATTATTGTGTGTTTTCCTACAGCGTCACTGGTGAAGAAGCTATCAGATGACTACACCATCGGATTTGGAAAGTTTGTGGACAAAGTTATTGAGCCCCAAACGGACATGAGACCCGCTAAGTAGGAAACAATTTGGTAGCAACGATTTGAATATAGACAGTATTAGTCAAAGTGTTTTTTGTCCCCGCTCCTCCCATCAGACTTGCCCAACCATGGCCCAACAGTGACCCTCCCTTCTCTTTTGAAAACGTCATCAAGCTGACCAACGACTTGAACTTCTTCACCAGCGAGCTTCAAAAGGAAAGAATCTCCGGCAACCTGGACGCTCCTGAGGGAGGTTTTGATGCCATACTGCAAGCTGCAGTCTGCACGGTAAGAACACATCCCATTTTTTATTTCCGAATCCGAAAGTCAACGACAGCTTGACAACGAGTTGATTTTCCCTTCCGTCCCAGGATAATATCGGTTGGCGTGAACAGAGCACGCATCTGTTGGTTTTCTCCACCGAGTCCGCCTTCCACTACGAGGCGGACGGCGCCAACGTGCTGTCGGGCATCCTGCCGCGCAACGACGAGAAATGTCACCTGGACGGCGAAGGCAAATACACAGAAGCTACCAAGCAGGATTACCCCTCCATACCCACGCTGGTCCGTCTGCTCGGCAAACATAACATTATTCCCGTATTTGCCGTCACCAACCACTCCTACACTTACTACAAGGTTGGTGATTGTTTTTCTTCACCTATTTCTGATCGAAGCAAATTCTTTTGTTCAGACCAAGATGTCTTCTATGAAACAATCTGCTTTGTTCAGAAACTCCAAACATATTTTCCCATTGCTGAGGTGGGCCTGCTGCAAGAGGACTCATCCAACATCTTGCAAGTCATGGAGATGGCTTTTGAGGTAGAAAGCGGGAAACATCTCTGACTTCACGACGGACAAAACCAATCGCTCGCTCTGCTCTGTCTGTATGCTTTCAGAGTATCCGTTCCAAGATGAGCATTCGTGCAGAAGACAGACCCAAAGCCTTTGAAGCTGAGTTCCTGTCCACCAGTGGAAAGGTTGCCAAATACGGAGACTTTGATTTTAAGCCTGGAGCCATTGTAAGTGGATAAACAAACTCGTCGCAGCCTCTTAGTAACTTGCTCCCGGACAAAATGATTGGAACAGGACCGATTGGTGTTCCTCAGGGCAAATTCAAGATGCGACTCAAAGCCCATAGAACGCTGGACGATTCTCCGGTCTGTAAAATGGATGCGGATGAAAAGTCGGGCCTCATGAGAGTTAAACCTACCACCTTTAACGCCGCCATGAATGTTCAAGCCACCGTGCTCTGTCCAACTTGTGACTGTGAGAAGGTAGGGACGCATCGTTAGCCTCCAATAGTTCTCAGACGATGGGACTCCCAATTCTTCTTGCGCCTTTGTCCTCCAGACTGCCATCGCGAACGCGCCCAGATGCCATGGCAACGGAGACCTCGTGTGTGGGAAGTGTCAATGCCACGACGGCTGGTGAGGAAAAAAATATCTGTATGCCATCAATGTTCTCGCTTCACCCCGACTTATATTTTTTGGACTTCATTGTGTCTTCAGGTTGAGTACATTCTGCAACTGTTCAGCTAGCGCTTCCGCCCTGGACACCCGTCTGTGTATCGGTCCGGGATCGACGGAACCGTGTTCGGGTCGCGGGGACTGCCGGGAGTGCGGAAGATGTGTGTGCTACAACCCTGACCAGTTTGAAGGACCTTACTGCCAGTATGATCGAACCCAGTGTCCGCGATTCGGAGGCTTCCTCTGCAACGGTGCGCCACCTCAACGGATGATGAAAACGTTGTTTTTCGCTTTGATGCTCATTAGTTTGCATTCATTTCTTCTTGAATCCAATCAGACCGTGGCTCCTGCATTATGGGCCGCTGTGTGTGTTCTGATGGCTGGGAAGGAAATGCCTGTGAGTGTCCCAAGAGCAACCAGACCTGTTTAGACAGCAATGGGGTCAGTCGAAATCTTTTCCATTTGGATTTCATTCATCATGTGCTCCATCCCACAATGGATATCTTACTGTTGTTTTCAGGGGGTGTGCAATGGCCGTGGTAAATGTGTTTGCGGTCTCTGTGAGTGTCAATCATCTGGTCTTGAAATGACGTCCACCTGTGAGCCCAATTTCCAGGTACGGAGACATGGTGTGCTTTTATGCAAATCTGGGTTATATTGGGTCTGGTTCTGATCTGCTCAGGCTCAACTCGGTGTTTGTGAGGCCACACGGACTTGCGCTCAGTGCCAAGCTTGGAAGACAGGAGAGAGGAAGGACAAGAAGGAATGTGACAAGTGTCCTTTCAGAATCATCATGGTGGACGAACTCAAAGAAGGTGCGGGGAATGATTGTTTTCAAAACACACAGTCAGCTTTTTTTTTTTTTTCCATCACGACAGCAGTTCGATGAAATATGTGTGTGCGCTTTCAGCGGACAAGGTGATGGAAAAGTGCAGTTATCGTGACGAGGAGGATGACTGCACGTACCACTACACTTTGGAAAACCCCAAAAATCCAGAGTCGAAAGACTTGGAGGTCCAAGTGCTCAAGAAGAAAGGTCATCTCAAAAATGACTTGACTAAAATAAATCAAACAGGAATGTGCCCAAATCCCTCCAAGTTGTACTTTGTCTCACTGAAATTGAAATGTTTGTCCAGATTGTCCAGCTGCCAGCCTCCTGTGGCTGCTCCCTCTCCTCTTGTTCCTCTTGTTACTGCTGGCACTTTTGTTGCTCTGCTGCTGGAAATACTGCAAATGCTGCAAAACCTGCTGCCAGGTAAGAAAATGACAAATCCTCTAATATTGTCTTTGGGTATTTGACTAGCTTGTTGCTAACATCATGGAAATGAGCAAAGATTGCAAAGCAAAATCTGCTTTTACACATATGTATATTCTTTGTGGCTTTTATTGATGAGGAACTCTTGGTTGGGGACCTCCCTTCTCTGCCTCTAATACTTTTTTTTTCCTTGTCTTTCCAAAGAGCTGCCTTGCCCTGTTGCCTTGCTGTAATAAAGGTATGTACGTATGTTGTCAACTTTGTCATCCAATTTAGATGCACATTGATGTGGCTCGTTGTGTTGTCTATAGGTCGCATGGTTGGATTCAAGGAGGATGAGTATCTTCTCCGCCAGTCTCAGCTCACCTCAGACCACCTGGACACTCCAATGGCGAGGACAGGCCCTCTGAAAGGGACAGATTTCGTTCGCTGGAAGGTTACCGATAATGTGCACCGGAGTCCCAACCACCCCCAGGTTATAGTCAAGCCCAACCCCAAAGAAACAAGTAAGCGTATACGGTTGATGACGAATCCGTCTGTCCGCCCGTCCGTCCGTCCATCCATCCATCCATCCATCCATCCATCCATCCATCCATCCATCCATCCATCCATCCATCCATCCATCCATCCATCCATCCATCCATCCATCCATCCATCCATCCATCCATCCATCCATCCATCCATCCATCCATCCATCCATCCATCCATCCATCTAGCCTTCTTCTTCTGAAAGATGTTTTAATTCTGTTATTCTTCCTTTATAGTTCAGTATCCAATCTCCCTGCGGCTTAACAGGCGCTTTTCGGAGAATTTGTCTCGTCCTGATTCCAGAGATGCGGAGCAGCTTCGTAAAGAAGTTGCAGATAGTGTGAGTTGGAATTTGAGTACATTTGGCTCCACGTTGATGAACGTACATGTCTCACTTGGGTTTATATCTTCTTTTTTTTCAGCTTAACGAGGTCTACAAGCAAATTCCTGGAGCCCAGAAAATGCAGAAGACCTCATTTAGGTAAGGTCTTCTCAGGAAGTCCACATTCATCGATGATTTGAATTCACTACCTCTCTTTTTTGAAACAGAACACAGAGAAATGCAGGCAAAAGGTAACATGCACGCAATATACATTTAGTTGTGTGGTCGGTCCCAAAGCACACACAGTTGTCTAAATCCGGCTCTCCCTTGTGATCTCCAGGCAGGACTACACCATCATGGACACCATCCTGTCGGCCCCTCGCAGCAGCTACCCTGAGATTGTCAAGCTGACACAGAAAAATGTCCGGTCTGGACGCTTCAGCAACCTGAAAGTGTTGCCTGGCTACTACACGGTTGCAACAGATAGAGGTGGGATTGAAATCATATTGTGTTATTTCGATGAGGATTGTTTGATTTTTTCATTGGTTATTTTATTTCTATCATCATTACAATTTTACCTTGAAATAAATGAATGAATTCAAATGAAATGTATTCATCATATTTTATTATTTTGATTAGTATTTTTTATTATCTTCTTGTATGTACGTACGTATATACTACGTATATTACAATTTGACCTTAAAATAACATCTCTACAATCCTATACTAGTTTGTAATAGTAAAATAAAATGATTGATACCTCACACGACTTGTGTTTTTATTTTGAACTCCACAGAGGCGGCAGGTGCTATCGAGTTCCAAGAAGGTGTGGAGTCGGTGGATGTTCACGTGCCACTCTTTGTAAAGGATGAAGATGATGACAAGAAGCAGCTCCTGGTGGAGGCCACAGATGTGCCGCTGGGAATTGCCAAAATTGGAAAACGCTTGGTGAACATCACCATCATCAAAGAACATGGTCAGGAGAATCACGATAATGACATCTTCGTAAAATATAGGATAGTAAGCACTAACAGAGTCTTTCTGCCTCTCCCAAGCTTCCAGTGTGTTCTCCTTCCTCCAGCCGGCCTACACGTACAGTCGACAGGACGGGGTGGCAAATATTCCAATTAGTAGAGACATCATCGAAGACGGACGCACACAAGTCTCGTACCGTACACGAGATCTCACAGCCAAGGATAAAAAGGTAACAACGATGCCGTCCCAATTTGCCCTGGTCCCATGCACGTTTTGCTGACTAGACACAAAATCAATCAATCAATAGCTCCAGGACTACGTGACTGTAGCTGGAGATCTCACTCACGCTCGTAAAACTCCTGTTTGTATTTCAGGACTACGTGACTGTAGATGGAGATCTCACTTACGCTCCCGGTGAGACGCAAAAGATGGTTTCGGTTCGTCTGCTGGAGCTCGGTGAGAAAGACGCGCTCCTGGATGACAAACAGGTCAAACAGTTTGTCATGGAGCTGAGTAACCCGCGACAAGGCGTCGAGCTTGGCCGCTACCCTCGAACTACGGTCACAATTGCCGACCTACCAGGTAAGAAGGGTTCCGTCCGTCTATGCTCTTGACAGAAAAATGACATGCACCTCCGCTAGATAGCAGCGATACAATGAACAAGTACAGTCAAAACACTGAGATGCCTGTGTTCAAGTTCTGATACATTCACTCATTCATCAGAGCCCAGTGTGATGATGTTCAAGAAGGGCACCCAGAGCTTCACGACATCCGACCCAAATTACACCATCCCCGTGGTGCGCACTCGCAACCAGGACAGCCCCGCTACGGTCAAATGGCGCACAAAGAAGGGCCAGCGCTTTGACCTCTCCGGCCTTCTCAAGTTTAACCCTGGAGAGACAGAGAAGAATATCGTGATCGATCCAAGGAGCCACCCTGCTCTGAGTCAACCTGACTCCTTCCAGCTGGAGCTTTTGGAACCCAGCAGCAATGCCACAGTCGGCGAGAGGAAGACCACCATTGTCAATGTTGGAGAAGGAGGTTGGTTGGGCTCCAGTAGTCGTTTGACTTTCCAAGTATCGATCGTTTCAATGGCTTCATTTTCTCCTGTAGTTCCAAGGTCTCCTGAGATGGCCCAGATGCAGCAAAAAGGTTTTAGCGGTCGCCTTCATGCGCCAGGCAACCCGAAGGCCAAGGCAACTGGACCCAAAAGCATCCGCCTCAACTGGGACCCACCGCCGGGTAACCTAATGGGCTACAAGGTGCATCAAATGAACACAAACCTTCTTCTCATTTTTTCCTCGACGGACAGAGTTTCTCAAGTCGACCTTTTGTTTGTCTTCTTTTAGGTGAAGTATTGGATCTACGGTGACCCGGAGAAAGATGCTCAGGTCTTAGATGTGAAGACACCTCAAGCCGAGCTGACCAACCTGTATCCCTACTGTGACTATGAGATGCGAGTGTCTGCCTACAATTCCTTTGGAGATGGCGCTGAAACGGACATGATTCCCTGCCAGACTTTGGAAGATGGTAATCAAGTGTGCTCTTTGGTGATTGGCCAACAACAGCCAAATTGGCTGATGTATGGTAAACCTGTTTTCCCCCAGTGCCTGGTGAACCGGGACGACTCGCCTTCAATGTCATAAGCCCGACAG